>NC_087382.1:4854314-5164314 GCF_963675165.1 Halichondria panicea | reverse complement strand
ATTTCTAAGAAATGTTGTTGATACCTATGTGTAGATGAATGACTGAACTACAACATATCCAAAAATGTTTTCATGGAAACATAAGGTGGTGGGTTTGTGGGGATTAATAGAACAACAGCAAATTGTTATAGTGGGTAATCTGTTAGAGTAATAAAACAGTAATCTTGTACAGCTAAGGTCCTAGACTTCATCACATAATTGTTCAATGGTTTGGGTATCCTGGCCATTCCTTTATGGGTGTTACAAATGTTCACAGTGTTTATAATTCATGATTTACTGGTTTTCAGGTACACTTTTGGTTAGAGTAATAACTTTTGAAAAATTAATAGCTTAGCTTTCAAATTTCTGTAGTAAGTTTACAGATAAAAGGGCTACATTTTGATACCAAGAACATCCTCTATGCTTATTCCATTGTTGAGATATCACTGAAAAACTACATATTCTACTATTTTCTACCGTTTTGATGACATCACAAGCTGCTAACCACAAATCGATGACACTTTAATTAACCACGTAAGTGGGCGTACAATAACTCTACGCCCACTCTAATTACATGTGTGGTTGATTAAAGCATCATTGGTTTGTGGTTTGCAGCTGCTGATGTCATCAAAACAGTAGAAAATAGTAAATTATGTAGCTTTTCAGTGTTATCTCAGCAATGGAATAAGCATATAGGATGTTCTTGGTATCAAAATGTAGCCCATTTATTTGTAAACTTACCAGATAACTTTTAAAGCTAAACTATAAAACGTTCAGAAGATATTACTCTAACCAAAAGTGTACCTAAAAACCGGTAAATCATGAATTATAGACACTGTGAGCATATGTAAGACCCATAAAGGGATGGCCAGGATACCTAAACCATTAAACTATTGTGTGATAAAAGTCTAAGACCTTAGCTGTTTAAGGTTAGTGTTTTATTACTCTAACCGATTACCCACTATAACAATTTGCTGTTGTTCTATTAATCACCACAAACCCACCACCTTATGTTTCCATGGAAACATTTTTGGATATGTTGTAGTTCAGTCATTCATCTACATATGGGTATCAACACCATTTCTTAAAAATGCTCCAATCAAAATATATTTACATTTAAGTACAACTACTCACACATTTGTGGTAATCTACTCTCTAGACTAAATGAACTGTATAGATCTATATAGCTGGTCATGCATGACTATTGCATTACTTGTATTTCAACACCTGGTCAGTATAGAATGTCAATTGGATGGTACTCATGAATGTTTCACTTAGTTCTCCCAGCAAATAAAAGTATAGAATGTTCTACTTATTTTTTCCTATAATACAACTCTATATAGTCTCGGTCCAGGCCACGCTTTAGAAAAAAGAACGTCTGGTCAAATTCCTTCTCGTGAAGCTTGTGCAGAAGTCTAGGAATGTTTTTGAACCGATAATTAACCGCACAGGACGTGCACGCCCACGATCAGCCACCTCACACTTCTCCAGTAGAATGTCAATTGGATGGTACTCATGAATGTTCTACTTAGTTCTCCCAACAAATAATTATCTAGATTGTTCACTTAGTTCTCCAACATGCTTCTATAATTATACCGTGAATAGTCTAAAATTAATGTGAGGTTTACTATATACAGTATAAAATTAATAATGATACTGTTGCTTATGCAACCTTTGCACGCATGACAAATTGCACTAACCTATTTCACTGCATTTTATCCGACTGACAAGTATTGAGTTTCCTGCTTCTCAAATATCACGTTGTCATGACTCTTAGCAAGGCAATGATCTAATTAACTGCTATTACCCCCACAGTGTTTATAAAAGCAATGGTATAATTAACTGCTATTACCCCCCACAGTGTTCAGAAAAGCAATGGTATAATTAACTGCTATTATCCCCACAGTGTTCAGAAAAGCAAGGCTCAGAACAGGATGGACTCCAAGAACCTGGCCGTAGTGTTCACCCCCACGCTGATGAGGTCCCCATACAGCACAACAGAAATACTGGCTGTACAGAAACTACCCGAGCAGAAGAAAGCTATCGACTTGCTAATTCATTCTCTGTTCAGTTAGCTGCGCTCGTACGTACGTTACCATGACAACACAGTACACATCATGCATTATATGCACTCTCACAGTTCATGCTCATTGAAATTACTCATTTTTGCACAAATTATTGCGTATGTAGCTATAGCTATAAAAGAACAATAGTGGAACCTCCGAATATAGGACACTTTGAGAGTGTATGTACCAATACTTTCACAGCATGAACCCCTATATACAATAGAGCTAGGACAGCTCTCCACCACCTGAGCAATCTATTCGCGTTCACCTGGTCCCCAAAAGCATTATAATTATTGTTCACTGATAAAACATAGTGATAATTATTTTGACTGCTACAAAAATTTTGAAGCCATAGTTAGATGCGGGTTTCATCAGAAACAGAATGATACTTGAATTCATCAAAATTAATTATGACCAAGATACAGTGCAAAAACGGATGACCAGGTGATTGCTACACACCACACCTACTCCACTCAGTCATGTCAGTTTTGCAACATGCAGTTTCCTGACACTGTTCACTGCTGCTAATGGTCTATAGGGTGCAGAGTGCAAAGCATAGTCATGCTTGCATGCATATCGCATGCAGTCAACAGAGTCTCTGATTATAATAGCCATAATATTTCAAGCAAGCACCCTGCTGTCAGGGTGCAAGCATCTACACAATAGTGTAAATTCTACAAGTTAGGCTTTCAATGTTTGATCATCTATTATCTACAATTCAGTCACTCTAGAATAACTTCTTCATAAGTTCTCCATTAAGGGCTGTTCTGCCAACAGCCTGATGTCGTTAAAAGACGGGAACGCGTACCCTTACAAGTAGCTTGAGTGCAGGTATAACCATCTGCACGTTTTAGTCCACTGATAGTTTTTCCAGGTTGAAGATCCATGACTTGAACATCTCTGAGCGTTGGTCCTGGGTTTCTGAAGTCGTCCCAATAGCCACAGCCACCTTGACAATAGTTGACAGTGCCGAGGCATCCGTACTTAAAGAACTCAATGAAAGAACATTTCCCATCACATCTGTGATGATACGAACCATGCGAAACTAATCCAATGTAGACAATTGGCCTCTCTCCTTCTCTCTCAAAAGTTCCACGCTTACGAGTGTAGAATCCATTGTGCTGATGATAAGCAACTTTCTTGACTTGACCACCTTGGACAAACACAGACACACGCTCCCAGTCATTTCCGTGGCCTTTGTCAAACAACGCAATGCAGGGTTTCTGTTTTCCATACCAAAGATTGTAAGAAAAGACTGTGTAAGATCCGCAGGTTGTCTGCTGAGTGTACACGGGAGATTGTTGATTCAGAGAAGTTATACATCGGCCATCGTTGCCGCTGGTGGCGGTATCAGGATAGCAAAAGTGTGAAGCTGAACCATCGAATTTGTAGATGGGGCGATACTTGCTTGCTTCGTTTGTGTTGAGAGCAGCACACAATGCTAACAAATGTTGCTAGTAGAACAGTGTAAACTCCAGTTGTCTGCTTCATTCTCTATCCTTGTGTAATCACTGCAAGAGTAGGATAACTGAAACAGCTGCACGAGCCTCGGTTTATATGCAGGCAGAAACCATGGCATGCAAGACGGACATCATGAAGCAGTACTAGCCTCGATCCCAGGCCGAGTTTTCGCTTTTATAACGGTTAGGCGAACAACTGGGCCTGGTACTAGTTGTCTGCGCATGCGTCAGTCGTTTGTCAGATTCTGATGAATGGATATTCTCGTTCACTTTCGTGACATTTATATTCGTGTACTATCGTGTACTAGAAGTCAGTTTCCGTTTTATCATTATTGAAATCGATTGGAATGGCTCTTAGTTGAAGCTTCTCTCTTCTCTGAAGCTTATTCTGAAGACTGAACAACAAGGGAAGAGGTATAAAGCTTTGTCAAGCTTGTTAAGGTCAGATATTTTTGTGTGGGCCCTATGGCTATGCTATCAAGTGTTGTTCATGTTTGGCAAGATCTACCGGTACGTAGGTAGACTATATATAGTTTCATCATTAATATGGTGGATCAAGTGAAGAGTGTGAGCTAGAGAACTTGGTGCTGCCATCATCAGCTCGTCGACAATGACACTATAATCGAGAAATTTAATATGTATAGATCTACACACAGGGGCGGATCCAGGATTTAAGAAAGGGGGGTTCTTATAGTACTTTCTCGCGGACAAGAAATTCACCCGGCGCGCAGCGCCGAAATTTTTGAAGACCACGCCCCATTTTGACGTGCCACGCCTACTAATTAATCACTTTCTATCTTCAAAAAATTTGTAACACAGGAGAGATGGTTTTGTGACTGGAGGAGAGATAGTACTGGTGAAGAGGAGACTTGGCTGTAGACGTGTAGAACTTAACCATCAATTTATTAATGATTATAGCAATTATACATGTAAGTATGCAGTGTCATTCAATATGCAGTGCCATGCACTCTCCCTTACCTGAAACTTTCCTCTTCTTAAACCAAGGATTCATGGCTATATATAATAATTTATCACTTGACCACGGTGCAAATCAATGTGGCTGCAGTAGCCAGCCCCACCCTCTACTTGTTATGCAGAGAGAACCAGCCCCACCCTTTTATTATACAGAGAGACCCAGCCCCACCCTTTTATTATGCAGAGGAACCAGCCCCACCCTTTTATTATACGGAGAGAACTTTGTACGACTTTGTCAGTACAGTTAGCTAGACTTAGTAATGTCAAGACTAGCTGGAAGGGTAGTTCGTACGAACCCAACGAACTACCTCTGGATCCGCCCCTGACACATAATTATTTAAAATGTCTACTTCTCTGTACAGGATCTAGGAGCAATGGCTAATATCCAGCTATCCCAACAGTGCTCCTCTTGGCTATACTAACGGACGAGACTGGACAGTTTGAGGTAAGGGTTTAACCGTCTTTGGTTTTTTTTAATATTGTCCTATACTCACAGGACTGGAGTATGACCTGCTCATTCGAGCGTTGCTGGGTAGCTCAGAGACATCAAGAGAATCTACGTTTTCTCAAGCAAAATTTAACTGAGTTACGAGTTGGGGCCTAGAATCACAGAAGTCCAGCAGCCTGCTAAATCTTTTTGAAATGTAATTTGAAGGCATTCAATCATCCTGAAGTTGCCCTGGGTCACTGTAATTGTGCTGCAGCACAACTGGCAACTCCCCAGGCCTTTGTGAAGCAGCTCCCTATGTGCATCTTTTGTGTACTCACTCTGTGCATTTTCTGTGTACAAATTTCCATTATTGATTTATTAAATATTTTTGCCGACCACAAATATACAATGAAAATTTGACGCATGCGCAGACAACTAGTACCAGGCCCAGTTGTTTGCCTAACCGTTATAAAAGCGAAAACTCGGCCTGGGATCGAGGCTAGAAGCAGTACATAATTACATGTAGCTCACCCGGTACGGTGGCTTTTCCCAATTATGCTAGCATAATTTTGGCACTCCATTAAGCTCAATTAGCATTGAGCATTATTCTATTTTTGACATAGAAGTGTGGCTTAGAACAAATGGGCGTAGTTATTGTGTAACACAAGGCCTGCACTATAGCCTCCTTCACAAGGCCTCAACAAGGAATGTAATCGAGGCTATAGGCCTGCACATGCTAATGGCATCATAAAGTGTTAATAGTGATCACTGTTCTCTCTTACAGTTTTAATGGCAGACAAATTCTCGCTCTTCTTAATTATTATGTTACAGTACAGTAATAGAAAATGCCCATTTTAATTGCAATAATTTTTACCAAACACATATTTATCTAATTGTACTGTAGTAACTAGTGCTCAAGCTGGCGCTTGCAAATACCTCTCGCCATGATTTACTTTCGCTCAAAATAATAGAGTGTTATAGAAGAGGGAAAAGTTTGTTTGCATAATTCAAAAAAGTTTATACAGTAGACTCTTGTCTCCACCAACTATATCATAACAGTACATATAAATATCTACTGTAATAATGTTTGCATGTAGCACAAATACATGACCATAAATGTACTTGAAGTGGGAGAATCCTGTGGGATGATGTTACAGTAATACCACAGGATTCTCCCAATTCATCTCAAACTCAATTAGCTATTCAAACAGAGCGGACCACCCTGTTCTTTAACACATATAATAGGGGAAACACTGGTTTTAGAGAAAAATTTCGGCTGAGGACTCTCAAGCCAAATAGCGAAAATTTTCACCCATGAAAAATTCTTCAAAAAATGTCAAAATGAAAAAATGTAGGTCCAAAGGCAATCTAAACATACTTATGACCTCTGTACTCTGTATGCAATAATTATAGTCTGTGCTGTGAGGTGCATGCATGTGCATGGTGTGTGGTGTGTGTGTGTGTGTGTGTGTGTGTGGGAGGTGTGTAGGACATAAAATTAGACACCTTGTGCGGGCAATTATCGGTCCAAGAAATTCCTGACTACATTGTTGTTAATGCCGGTTAAAGCTTCGTTGTCGAATAAAAGCCTTGTGAGCAAAAGCTAAGAAACGGAATCTGGCTTAGATGTACAGGCGGCTTTGACTCGAGGCTGTATAGACTTCACTAAATCCCAAATTAAGGCCGAGGGTTTGGTTTGTTTGTTTGTTACCCGAGGCGCGCGTGGGCAGCCACGGGTAATAGTAGTTTGTTGGTTTGTTTGTTTGTGATAGCCTTTTCTACTCACCAACGAAAAGCAATTTGGCCTGGAATGTCATTAATTAAAAGGTCATAATTGGTGAAAGTTCAAGTGATGTCCGACCTCCTCTGACCTGGAGCCATATACTTCTCTGAGACTCCAGGCTTCTTTGCTGTGATCCTAATCCACAGTGCATAATTATAGTACCACTGTCAAATAAAAGCGAGCAAAATGTAGCTTAAACAGAACTTGGCACATGCGTTATTTATAACTGAAGTGATCCTGTACCAGGAACAATGGAACAGGGTCACTAAAGTAGAAAGCTAGAATTATAGCTCCTGCTGCTAAGCATGCATGCATGAATGTTAGCTTGCAGGACCTAGAGCTATATACTTCTCTGAGACTCCAGGCTAGCTTCTTTGCTGTGATCCTAATCCACAGTGCATATAATTATAGTACCACTACCTGTTCTCAAATGTTTCAGCATGCCTCCAGTCTGGTTTAGTTAATTTTCAGTATTAATTGCTCCAGAGCTGCTGTGCTAGACAGTTAAGTCATACATGATAAATAAAAACATCACTACACGCACTGTATATTACATCACTCTTCTGGTTTCTTTATAATCATGTCACCAGCCGAGGGTTTGCACTTCAGTGCTCTAGTTAAATCAGAAACTGAAAGCACACATGCATGCAGTCGAATGCCTAGTATCGCTATACACAATCCATCCCTAGAAAATCTAAAATACATTTAAGAAATAATTATAACGCTAATTTATTATTAATAATTATTTTCTTTGCAACAAGGTATACATATTATTATACATAACAGCCATTAAAATAGGAGGGTAAGAGATATGGAATTGAGGGCTAACTGACAGTACCCCAAAACAGTCACAAGTCTACATATCATCATCATCATCATCATCATCGGACATCATAATATTAGATTCTTCATCAGAATCAGCGATGTAATTCACTGCTTGTTTCTTCCTGTTCCTCGTGGGTTGACCTATCGATTCTTCGTCAGAGTCGATGACGTAATTCACGACTTGATTCTTCCTGTTCCTGGTGGGTCGGGCTGCTGGCGTCGGGGATACCACCGCCTTCTCACCCTCCTCCTCACTGCCATCACTGAGAGTGGTCACTTTCTTACGCCTTGGGGCAGCCTGCAGTAACACAATTAATCCAGTTAACGAAGAAGGAAGCTATTATTATAGCATAAAAATTCATAGCTTTGGAGATGTGCACGGTAAAAAGGACATTTACTATCCTTTGGCCTAAATGTTTATTTTAGGCTTTCAAATTATAGAGACTTGGTACTGTACATGCATGCAGAGTCGTATAAATTATACCTTAGCCTTGGGCTTTGCAACGGCCTTGGGTACTACCTCTTCATCACTGTCATCACTGGGAATGGTAACCTTCTTAGGCCTTGGGGGAGGCTACAAAAAAACAGCGTAACATGATAATTATTACATGCAGTGTGTATACGTATACTAATCCTCTCACTACATTGTAATGCCAATAGACTATACATGCTATAGGAAGAAACAGGAAAGCTACAATTATACCAAACAGATATCAAATACTAACTTAAAGGGGCCAGGCATATTAGAAATATGTACAACATTATTTTACCTAAAGGACGTATTTTGCAGATAAGCTAGGGTCCTCGTGAATATTAAACCAGAACTTCATAGATGTGCATATCGTTTACCTAAAGGACATAATTATTTTGCCTTAGGCGAGTTATACTGCTTACAGTAATGCAGAATCAACCAACTGCACGTATACATACTGTATACCTTTGCCTTGGACTTAGCAGCTGCCTTGCTTGGTACAGGCTTTATTATTCTCTCGCTCAGGGGAACTACTTCGTCCTCACTTTCTGAACCGTCTTTCAGTAGCTCGTCCAAAGTGGGACCAGTCCTGCTCTTCTTGGCCGCCCCCTTCTTCATACCTAGATCGAACAAGGTTTTCTGCGATTGGTCTTTTTTTGCCTGAGCTTTCTTTGGTTTAGCAGCAGCGGCGGCTTTTTTAACTGGCTTGCTGGCTTTGGGTTTCTTTAAAGCTTGTTTTTTAGCAGGGGCAGGAGCAGGTGCAAAGTCATCGTCTGATACGTCTGCATCAAAAACTGTAGGTTTATTTGCCTTTCGCTTTGGTTTTTCAACGGCTTGCTTCTTAGCTGGGGGTTGGGAGACTTCATCAGGTGCAAAGTCATCGTCTGATACGTCTACATCAAAAACTGCAGGTTTACTTGCCTTTCGCTTTGGTTTTTCAACGGCTTGCTTCTTAGCTGGGGGTTGAGAGGCTTCATCATCTGTAGAGTCCAAATCGGCAGGCCTTAAAGTTTTACCTGGTTTATTAACAATAACAGAGTCTGATTCGTCGTCAATATCCGATTTAAGAGGAGAAGCAGAGGATTTCTTCAAAACTAGCCGCGGTTTCTTGGCCATCAGCTTCTTTGTGTTTTCCTTTGTTTCCTTCGCCCTTACAGTGGATTTGGTTCCCTTGGGCTTATTGGTTCCAGGGCTCAGGGATTCAGAGGACTTTGATTTTGTAATGTTCTGTCTAACAATCTTCTTCGGTGTCTGAAAATCATCTTCTGAGTCAAATTCTTCGAATATGACATCACTGTCATCATCGTCGGCATACGTTTTCCGCTTGATTGCTCGTTTCTCACGTTGAATTGGTGCTGGTGGTGTGTCCACTTCAAAGTTCATTACTTCTTCATCATCAGAGAGTGAGTCGTCTGCTTCTTTAGTGGAGACGACTTCGAATTTCAATTTAGTCTGCTTTTGTTTTCCATCTCCTTTTTTACTGTTTTTGGCTATTCGTTCGGCAAGACTCATTGTTTCTTCATTGTCACTATCGCCAAAGCCGAAATCTTTAGCTTTTTCGCTCACTGATTTCTCTGATAGCTTACTCTCATCGCTAACTTTTGCGGCCGCCTTTTTTCCTCTGACAGTTTGTTTCGGAGGTTTCGTTGCTTTAGGCTCTTTTTTTACCCTGACTTTAGGTGCCTTGGGCTCAGCATTGAACTCAGGGATCTTTGGCTGGATAGCCTCGGCAAAGGGGCTGGGTTTAGTGACCCCAAGACTGTTTTTGTTTGAGGCACTGAGTGTGGTTTGTCTTCCTCCAGATTTGCCCTTGGACTTCTTGGAGCGTTTGATAGATATTGTGGCACCTGATTCCATTTCCTTTCGTTCGGTCGCTTCCACTTTCTGCATGGGGGAGAACACGTGTATAATAAATGATGATAAACATGTACACAGAGTAGTTATTACTATAATTAATGAATGAAACAGCACCTTATATGCCTGTGGCACAAGCACCACTGAAGTATAAAATTGTAATTATCACGATATAAATGCATTGGCGCATATTTACCAACACCTACATGTACATGTATACATGTATGTATAAGATTGTACAACAAGCATGCAAGCCTACAGGCATTTCCATGAGATACCATATAGCGGGTATATTTCGAGGGTATAAATTTTCGTGGAAATGCCTTTATAGAAAGGTTTCCGCGGATTTAATTTTCGTGGAATAAGCGCCTTTTTGCAGCATCCATGCATGAAATATTCAATTCACGGTTCATGCCTAATCCGCGAAAACCACAAACATTTATACCCTCGAAATATACCCGCTATACGGTAGACTATACATACATGTAATAATATTATGTCAGATTCAGATAATAGCAACCATTCTTAATATCCATGCAGTACATAATTATATACATGCTTCATCATTACATGTACAGTGTCCGTTAACCAGACATGCAGAGCACATGTACAGTGTCCGTTAACCAGACATGCAGAGCACATGTACAGTGTCCGTTAACCAGACATGCAGAGCACATGTACAGTGTCCGTTAACCAGACATGCAGAGCACATGTACAGTGTCCGTTAACCAGACATGCAGAGCACATGTACAGTGTCCGTTAACCAGACATGCAGAGCACATGTACATGTACCAGGGATCTACCTTGTGATGCTAACGCTATACCTCTAGACAAAAATAACCACCCTTAGGCCACAATTGTAAATACAATGTACATGTACATGTAGGCTCCACATTCTAAATGTGTGGGATTTAGAATTGAAAATGACCACCATATGAAAATTGTGGGCGGACCCCTGTACGGTGTACTTACATCTAGCTCAGAAAGAAAAGCCTCGAGGTCATCTGTCCACAGATCCTTGTGGGTCTTCTCTTTCAGGAGACGCAGCTCCTCCACCTAACGATCGGGGATGTACGACAAAGTGGTCACGGTGTTACGCTGTGTATTATGCTAACTGTGATAGGACACATTTAGTTGCCGTACAAAATGCAGTAATTAAGTAGTCGATTTAATGCATTACATGTACAACAGGGCTACCATACACAATGTACATGACTACATGTATAGTACCAGCAGAGCTTATAGTCTAATAAAAAAGCTTGAGAACTACATGTAAAATCCAGCATCAAATTAAAGAGGATTTCTCACCTTAGCATCCCTGTTTTTGAGCAGCTCCTCCTTTTTCTCTCGAGTGAGAGACCACATGGACATTGAGAGTAGGTAGTTGAAGTCGGGTCCTTGTTCCTCACCACTCTCTTCCTCTTCGTCTTGACTTTTGGCTCCCTCATCTTCGGACGAGTTGGATGCCTTCCATGCCTTGACCGGGTCGCTACGGTAACCGGCTATCTTGAGGGCATCTATCATCTCGCTTTTGCGTTTGTTTTCTGTGTAATGGAACAGAGACAGTGTACATTAAAATATGTCTACTGTACTGGTCACTCTATAAGCAGGTCACCCTCTCAATAATTTAAAAGCTGTACATTGTAGGTTACAGTGGAAGCCCTAATTGCCTTCATAGCATGTGTTTTGTGTTAGCATGCAGGCCACCTTTACATGTATATTAATACAGCCATGCACACTGTTCGTCTGCCCAAGGTGACTGGTTTCATTTTCTGCTGATTTAGCTCATTCACAAAGGTTTTTCACCAGCAAAATATTCTATTGGTAACAAGCAGACCACACGTTGTATGATCGACCCATGCATGCGCATGTACTCTATAATTATAGTATGTAGGAGACCAGATCTCAACTCACCGACGACAACCTTCCCCTCAATTTTCTCCACGATGAACCGGGCTTGGTTGGTGAGCTTAGCTGCCTCTGCCGTTAGTTGGCCCTCCAGATATTCCTTCCTCTTGCGATAGAGGTCTAGCCTCACATCAAAGAATTCTTTAAGTATCTCCACTGCACCCGAGTACCGCTTTAGACACCCGGTGTGGTCGAACATCACCTACACGTGAGTGTGTGTGTGAGTGTGAGTGTGAGTGTGTGAGTGTGTGAGTGTGAGTGTGTGAGTGTGTGAGTGTGAGTGTGAGTGTGAGTGTGTGTGTGTGTGTGTGAGTGTGTGTGAGTGTGTGTGTGACTGTGAGTGTGAGTGTGTGTGTGTGAGTGTGTGAGTGTGTGAGTGTGTGTGTGTGTGTGAGTGAGTGTGTGGGGTGGGTAGTTACGTTGTGATAGAGTGAAGCGTTAGAGTGTTATACAAAATGCAAATAACTCGATTGTGCTCCCTTACAAGATTCGAGATGTTGATATTGCTCTCCAGTTTGAACTTCTTGTGAAAACCAACAGTCTCAGCTTCGGACAGTTTCTCTGCTGTCATGGTAACCACAAACTTAACAGTAGTGTCCGTGTGATACTCCTTGTAGTCACTGCAACAAAGAAAGAGTTAATAATGTCTGCGTTTAGCAAGAGTTAATAATGACTGCGTTTATTTAGCAAGAGTTAATAATGTCTGCGTTTAGCAAGAGTTAATAATGACTGCGTTTATTTAGCAAGAGTTAATAATGACTGCGTTTAGCAAGAGTTAATAATGACTGCGTTTAGCAAGAGTTAATAATGACTGCGTTTAGCAAGAGTTAATAATGACTGCGTTTAGCAAGAGTTAATAATGACTGCGTTTATTTAGCAAGACGGAGCAGAAATAATGTAGATCAGGTTAGTTTGCTCTTAACTATAGCAAATGAAACTGATTTCGAATTACGTGGATTTTTTTTCCAATGCGATTTATGGGACAACTTTGTAATATTCGAAACCCTATGTGTACGGTACAATTACTGACAAACACATAGATTAGGTATATGCCTAAGGGCTACAAATCGAATCTCATTAATCGCACGATCCCCTTTAAATTAGAACACTCAATGTTAGTCATGAAAATCCCATTTCAGAAAAATGCACAATCATTATACGTGTACTGCATATACTAGTCAGACTCAGCTCACGTGATGAAAGGCTGTGTCTTGTCATTGCCGTGCAGCATGACCTCGAGAACGTTCTCCTTGTATGCCTGAGTCCAGGACCGGACGGGCAACTCAGTGATCTCTAGGGTGGTGGAGCTCAGCCGGGAGATGGTACCGTACACTATGTACTTGGATGGCTCGACGTGGGCAATCTGTCCCGTGAAGTTCTTGTACCATGGTTGCTGCACCATGTGTGTGTGTGTGTGTGTGTGTGTGGGGGGGGGGTTAATCGAGAATTGTTAATGCGTGTAGTCGTAAAATACGCAATATTATGTAAAAACACCCTAATTGGGTACACAGGAAAGTGCAGAGGAGGTGTACGAATCTCTTTACAGCCTTGTGAAAGCAAAGAAAAGAGAAACCAATTATATCGATTTCTCTGTGTTACGTCTAGCTATAATTAGGCAGATATATTATTATAGCTCTGTGTACTTGTACACTGAAATTGTATTCTTTGCATGCCTGCATGTACCGTATAGATTTATTCTTTCAATTCATATAGTGCGAACTTTTCGAGGGGCTTAATTTTCACGGATTTCGTGGGTTAGCAATCCTACACGAAAATTGTTCTATTATCTGCTATAACGTGCAAAGATTTAAAGGCGTGGCTTCCGGTAAGCAGTCATTATTCCATGAACATTGTGCAACGAAATGCTTTTAGAGGCCAATCCACGAAATATAAGTGCCTCGAAAATTTCACGTTATACGGTATGGGAAATGTTACGAGAAAAAATAATTCTGCGCATGTGCAAACCAGCCAGTAGCACGTCTTCTTTCTTTGATCTAAGGCCTGTGGAGGAGACTAGATACGTAGTACACTACCATACACTTTGATGTGTGCATGACCACAATGAAGCCACTTTTATAGAATTCTCTCTGCCAAACACACACCTTTTAACTGTTAATAATTTACCATGCAATGCCTGAGTTATTCAAAAATAAATTATAAAAATACATGTACCTAGATTAACTAGTTCAAAGGTTCATACTTTCTTGTCACAGAGTTATACTTAGCAGGAGTACCAATGTAGCCGTACACACCAATTAGGTATTTCTCTGGATTCCGGGGGCAAGGCCATTTGGTTGATTCAAACTCAATTTCAGACAAAGGTAGAACATCAGGCACTTGTATATCGATATAGTCATTGTAATCGTCACGGAAATAAGCATACACATATTTTGTTTGGTCCGGAGAGAAGCACATTTGCAAGTCCATATGCACGTTGTACCACTGACCCTTATTGTCCCAATGTATTCCAGACGATTCCTGATACACTTCAATTTTGAAGGCAACGTCATCTCTCGGTAAAATTGTATATTTTTTGTCCAAAGACTCAGAAAGGTAGTTAGCAATTGCAGGTAACCCTTTTTTACTTGTCTCTAAATCAGCAACACAACCGTCCTCTGTAAGAAAGCACAGTCCGTAGTCAAAGTCATAGTCATGTGAAATCATCTTTCCAGATCGAAACGCTCCCAACAGACTCCCATCACTGATATACCACTGTACTGTGAGCTTGGACTGAAGGTCGGGCTTGTAATGCAGCATGGCTTTGTGAACTTGTTTAGCTAGCTCCAAGAGAGCTGGTTTCCATTGTGTGGTTCTTTCCTGGCAAGCTTCCAATGTCTCAGGTGTTGCGTAGCCCCAGCTATCTAAGGCCATAGCGCCTTCTTTCGAGCTACTCATCTTAGACTGCAGTAGTACAGATACGAAACACTACGTAGCTAAGTCTATATTTGTGCTGAGATTGAGGAGTGGTCGTATATGTGTAAGTTCTGTGGTCAACCAGACTATTATGACACCTTACGTTACCTATTAGGAATGTATTAGCACATACATAGTACGTCCATATTAGGAAAGTGTTGTATAAACAAACAAATTCCTGCTCTGGACAACTGTTGTGCAAACCACTGTACAGTAGAACCTCGATTATCCGGACACCTTGGTTCCAGCAGGCCGGATAATCGAATAGATAAACCACGCCTTGATCCACCCACTTTATTGATAAACAGCAGTGCCACACGGTTGTCTGCACATGCGCAGAAGATAAGCAGGCATGTCTCCATGGTAACAGCTGCAACGCGCATGCGCGTTTGAGGGACACGCCCATTTTCTGATCTGATAACAAGAAAACTGCCAAGCCAGATAATCGAGGTTCCGGATAATCGAGGGCTGGATAATCGAGGTTCTACTGTACATGTAATACATGTAGTTATAGATGAAAGGGGTGTTGGAATTCCCTGTATCCATAAAACCGTGTGATTGGTCAATAACTGTGCATATCCTTCGAGTAGGTGTGGTATATCTGATTAAACAACATGACTCCAGCACTACAAAGGACCTCCCCCTAACACAATGCACGATGCATACTACAAAACGAGCGAGACTATACCGGACACATTGTCTCCTACAGATGCTCAGGAGTTTTCTATACTGTAGGTCCAAGCATTGTGTATTCGACGTCTCTAGCAAGAGACTACAAGTGCACATGACAAGAAACTCTACAAATAAGAATCAATTAACATACCATGTCAACAGGTTCCATTCCATTTAACATCCGCTTGATATTCGCCACAATCTCCCTTGGATTGAAATTCGGTACGCTCGTCGAATATCCAGTTCCAATTCCTTCGCTCCCATTCATGAGAACCAGAGGCACAATGGGACAGTACCACTCGGGCTCGATCTTGAGGTTGTCTTCAAAGAGAAACGTGAGCTGGGTGTCGTCAGTGGATGGGAACAGGAGGCGTGTGAGGGAACTTAGCATCGTGAAGATGTACCTGTGTTGCATGGGAGTGGTGTGTGTTACCCAGTCAAACTAGCTGTAAATACATGTAGACTTGCAAGAAAATGAGGTATCTTTTGCTACTAACTGAGAGTCCCTATAATATCAGGAGCAATAAAGGGATAATAAAATGTACATGTACATCTACGTGTAATCATGGTAAAGTTCTACCCGTTTTGGAACAACAAGAATTATTCTTGAACTTTCACTATGATACAGTACACAACCGGCAATAGTTTCATTTAATTGTCCGCACCAACATTGACGATTACGTATTATTCCGCTACCTGGGGCTGGCTGCATCCTTTCCGCCGTGAAGTCTCGTACCGAACTGACCAAGTGGCTGCAATATGTTAACGTTATTTGAGCCGACGAAGTTCTGGGCTAAGCCAACAATGGTGGACATGAGACTAGCCTGTATGTGTGTGTGTGTAATGGGGTGGGGATGAGAGCATGGTGTAGACAATACAGAGCTTTCAAAGCAGTTTAAGAGGTAAATTATAGGCATATTTTTATGTTCTGTGTGCATATACGTACTGTTAGGCAAGTTCCTATGACATACAAGTACATACAATCATGCATGTACATGTAACTGTAATGCACATTTTTACCATAGGAAGTACATGATTATGAAACTCAGTATATTTTCTTTGAATAAGCGCTCAGCTACATGTATGTAACAGCGACTAATATCAACACACAAGCAACTTCCTGTGATTGTATACATGTACATTACCACACCTCTCCGTGTATAAATATAATAAATCACTACAGTTTTGAGGTCCCATCCCCCCCCCCCCCCACACACACACACACACACACACACACACACACACCCACACACACACACCTCTCCGTGGTGATAGGCGGAATGCTCAGCTACGGAACCTGCCAGCTGTGCCACTTTAATGTCCCTCTTATCGTTCCTCTTGAAGCACGTATAGAGCACCTTCCTCTGACCGGGTTTCAACCCATCCACTATACTCGGGATTGAGCGTTCGTTGTCCATATTTGAGAATAAGATGAGCTCTTTGTTGACGAAGTCGGCGTAGGAAATGGTGTCTGTCTGTGCGGCATAAAGGAACGACTCGCTGAGGCCAGCTGCTCGTTTCTCTTTCCTGTTCTCCAACCAGTTGGTCAGCCACTCCTTGCGCTGCTCGATCTTCTTCTTGCTAAATGCCTACATAAATAATTTATAGACCTGACTTATACACAAAGTACAGTATACATGTACATGCATATAGACACACAGTCACGCAATGGCTACAAATGCGCCCCTTCAGTACACATCTCATCAAAATAATCAGAGGTTTAATTAATTATGACTGCAAAATTAGATAAGTCTACAAAGTTAATTTGTGGATTCATACACAAGTACATGCACAGAACACAGTGTACTACATTGTACCTCCAATGATATAAAAGGTGTCAATTAATATTAATCCTGAGAGCAAATAATCAAGTCAGCTAGGGAACCACCCCACCCCCTCTTCACACCCACCCACCAGTAGAATGGCGTCGTCGTCCCCCGGTCCCTCGTAGTGGAATGGGATCCTGTGTCTGTCCATGTCCGAGAAGTACTCTTTAGCCTCTTTAGAGGTGCTGGTTCCCAGACCTTTGTAGTACTTGACCTGAGACGAGTTTTGGGAAAATAGAGCATCAATTATATAGCTAGAGCAATTATTAAAGGTTCATGCATGTAAGTTAATTGCAACATAAGTATACATGTACCCTGTGACTGTGTAAATCACATACAGTGTACACTATAACAGACCATACACAATGTAGTTTGAGCTAGAGTCTGATGATGGGTATGACTTCAATGATCTTTACCTACTACACCCACACAATAATTATAATCAAACGATGATAGTTTTGCAAAATTTGCGTAGTCTGAACAATACGTGTATGTGTGGCCAACACTCACTTTCCAAAGGTGCTGGTTTTCAGTATCTGCTTTCCACCGCTCAAACTCGGGAAGGGAGTAAAATGAGTGCTCCTGATTTCCTCTAGTTACCTGTGCAAGGGACGAACGGGGGTGAGTGAGTGGAGCTCTTTAACCAAAACATGGCACGAATTTACAATGTGTGCATGAATGAATTCGCAAAGTCAACCAGTACAGTACATTTACACACATGTACAGGGGAATTAGTACTGTCTTTTAATGGTGGTCACCCTTGGGCAGACCAACAGTACACGTAGCTGTAACGTTTATTGTACCTTGACAATGGGTGTAATGAACTCCTCTACGAAGTTATGCTTGAGCAGATTTGGCCAGTTGTGGTGGATAAAATTGATGACTAGACCTACAATGTATAGGGTAAATAGACACATGCATGGAACTCAATATTTCTGGCCAGTTAAGAAGAAAATGGATAGTTATGCATACACTATGTACATGTACATGGTGGCAGAGTGCATTGAAATTGCTGTGACTATAGCAAACATTGTTGGGAAGATCAACATTTTTTTAATGCACTCCATCTCGGGGCGTAAAACGGTAAACGTAAACAACAACAAAAAAAGGATTATAACAAGTTACACAAGTAAGGCGTAAGACCAACATTTGCTGCATGTGTACTGTATGTATTACATGAAATCAGAAGAGTGGCTGCTACAGGTTGCAACATAAATGCAACAGAAAATACACAGACTGACAATATATGAACATGCTCTAGCTGTAGGCAATCTAGCTCTGACCTCTGACCTTTGATGTGAGACCCATCCTGATCCTGATCGGCCATAATCATGAGTTTACCATAGCGGAGGGTTCGAAGTTCAGCTGAGTCAACGTATTTCTTGGAATAGTTGAGACCCAGGATCTTGACCATATTTGTGATCTCCTCATTGCCCATGATCTGTGTGTGTGCATGTGTGTGTGGTACTGATTATAAGCAAGTCAGCACAGAGAAACGTCTCTTTGTTTTAATACATTGCAGAGGTCAGATGAAATACACACCAGTACAATAACCATCACAAAATGGTGAGCTTTTAGCTATTGGTGATATTCATTTCGCTACCTTGAACTCTATATTAAGCATTGAGAAACAGTCACAGCACCAAACGAAAGTGCTCGCATGTACACAATGTACTTTGAACTCTACCAGAATACGCGGCAAGGCACACCTCCCCTCACCTGGTTGTGGGTGGCCTCTCGTGTGTTAAGCAGCTTTCCTCTCAGTGGGAACACTCCGTAATGGTCACGCCCAACCACACCCAGTCCGCTCACTGCCAATGTCTGGAGGGGGGGGGGGGGGGGGTACATACAATGTACATGAGTTAATTTTTTTTTCATTCTACACAATTTCTCAATGAAAGATGCTTTTGACAACATTTAACCTCTATGCATGGCCAACCAAAAGGGTACATAGCCTCTAAAAACTATAAAGCACAGAGAGGCTGCTCCCAAAGTACATGTACAGTGTATCCTTATTTGAATGATCCATTACATGTAGCTACACAAACACATATACATGTATTCAGCTGTACAATGTACGTCCACCTAAATGCAATTAGCATTATCTTCAGGCTCCCCACCGTACCGTACTGTATATTGCTTCAGCTACAATGAACAAACTAAAGCGAAAAAGGACGAGAAATATGATCTCCCCGGCAATGAAGGCATTGGAATTCAAACTCCGAGCACTCACTTTAGCTGAGTCTCCCTCAGTCACGATGAGAGTACAGCCCAGAGAGTTCTTACTACCAGCATCATTGGCATCATCTAGTTTGGGGATTCCCCTCAACTTGGTGTGTTTGGAGCCACTCTGTTTCTTGGAGATGACGGCCTGTGACTTAGCCCTGGCCCAGGTGAGAACACGGTCCACAATGCCACAGTTGATAGCCTGTGAGTGTGTGTGTGTGTGTGTGTGTGTGTGGTGTGTGTGTGTGTGTGCGTGGGGGTGAACAATGGACTGCATAAAGAGCAAATTTTGTACATGCAATGATTACGATTCAAACCAGCTGCACGAAAAACTTCCCATTGAAATTTAAACTGTATCTCAGGGAAGCCATTTTGTTATGCTTTACCTACATTTGTACATGTACATGTATCAATGTTCAATTTTCAACTGTAATCAGAATTCGCACAATTTAGCACTTGGAAATTTCTTCAATAGCACCTACATTATACGTACTATACCGATAATTGACACACTGTTATTTTATTCACCTGCTTAATGAATTTGTCAGTAAGTGGGCAGGTTGACCCGAAGTTCTTGGCCTTGAGTGTAAGGTTCTCCTTGGTCTGGGAGTCAAAGCACGGGTTCTCCACCTGACAGCTGATGAAGACCCACAGGTGGTTCTGGGAGAGGGGGGGGGCATGTGGGGGGTACAAGTGTTAAAATGGCATACACGTTGTGACATGTACAAAGAGACTGAGATGCGTGCCTGGTCGGAATGGAGGTGATATAGTTTATACGTAACTACAGTAGTTTAGGTACTTTTTCCAAGCTTACAGGGAAACTTGCAGTGTAATGTACTGTATAAATGTATGCGGCTGCTCAAAGAGTTTATTTTAGTACTGTATGTACATGTGTACTCACAAGGACAACCTCTACAAAGCAAAACTGCCCTCAAAGCTCAAAGTACATGTATCATAGTGATACTATTGTACACGTAAATTTCTTACTGCGGCCATTGATGTACCTTGATGTGGAAGGGCTTCAAGTCCATTCCTCCTTTGTTCTTCCTCTTGGCATTCTCTAGCAGTTTGCTTACAACCTGGTCTGTTATGTAGTTGACATGGGTACCACCCTACAAAGGATCGAGGGGAGGAGTAAGTAAAATAGAAGTGAAAATTGTACACTGTAATATTGCACCAACGAAAATTACCCACTATAATTATGGTATTAAAACATGCAGAGACTTGGAGACTAGACTAAACAGGCAAAATGTACAATTAGTCACGCCTACTAAGTCTACAGAACTTTAATGAACCATCTCACATTCTGTGGTACCGGTGTACGTACAGTCAAAGGGCTTTTCCTTTCAGTAAAGATATCAGAGCTTAACTTCGCAATTAAGCACATTCTGTAATGGCAGCTTATAAGAACAGCCCCAAGTGGGTGAAGAGAATGGAAGAATTCTTTGACCAGTCAGACCTCAACAAAAATGGCACCTTGTCTATCGAGGATTTCTACATCTGGATTAAACAGCTAGAAAGCGAAGTGAAACCTGAAAAGGCTCTTTGACAAAACTTCGCGAAAGTTGCCAAGCATATTGGGAAAATGTTGGTCTCAAGCCCAGAGTGCAGCTAACAAAACAAGAGTTTGTGGACAGACTGGCTGAAATATCTGTGGTTGAGAGGGTGGCTTACGATTGAGGAGAGAAGACGCTTTTCTACCAGTACACCGATGCTGTGTTTGACGCAGTGGACACCAGTCGCGACGGTTTCCTCCAATTGAGCGAGTACCAGAAAATGATGAGAGCCAGTAATTTCGATGCCGACACAGCAGAATATGCCTTCAAGTTAATCGATGCTAATCACGATGGGAAGCTGTCACGACAAGAGCTGCTTGACTACAACAGCAAGTACTGGTTCAGTCCAGACAATCCAAAGGCAGCTGGTCTGTACGGACCAAAGTACGAAGCTAGCTAGTTTGAAATTACTGAAATTTTTTGTAGCGTGTAGCTAATTTCGATTTAATTTATGCGGTACATGTATATACACTGTAGATACATTATCATTGTTATTCACGTGCATTGGACATTTTCTACAGTAGCTACAGTACACATTGGTTTGCTGAGAAGCGAATACAAACTCAGCAAAGACAATTATTGTTATATGTGTACATTATTTATGGTATCAGTTTACAACTCAAAAAGTTACTGCGGGAGGAACTCGACCAATCAAGTTCCACTTCCCCGTGTCAGGTGGTGTATAAATTGTAATCTGAATATAAACCCCAAAAACAATACATCCCCATTACACCTGGCAACCCGAAACCTGATCAATGAGAAAACTTGGACCATTAAATTTAGAAAACATGAAAGTATACCGAACATTTGTTTAAAATACCTTAGTGGTTGCTATGGAGTTGACGAAGCTGGCTTGTTGGAATCCTGCAGGACTTACGGTGACGGCCACTTCCCAGCGAGGGTTCACGACCTCGTACACCACCTTCTGTGGGAGGTCCTCCTCGTCTTCGCTGGGGGGAATAGCCTTGAGGAACAGGTCCACGTAGTCACGGAAAGACTTGATCTGCATTTGGGCACATTCCCACATAAACTACAAAAACACGTTAAATATAATAGGGAACGTATGCTTTATGTCTGCCCGGTTTTATGTAATTACAGAGATCTTTCTAAAACACTTAATTACATTATGTTAGGAGTGCACTCCTGATTATGTACAGCTGCATGTACAGCACCACTCGACAACCAGGTACAGGCCCAGGTTAATTGGCCCCAAAGTCCATATAACATGTGTTTGAACATGTGTTAGCAGGTCACTTCCACGAGGTAGCCTGCTAACACAGGTCCAAGCCAACAGTTGGTACATGTACTTCTATATACAATTTTACATGTACCGTACGCAAGAGTGACCTCTCTAGACAGGTTCACTGTTAGTAAAATTATATACATGTGTCTTAATTCTTACTCACTGGTAGTTTAACACCATTGAGATACACGGCGACTCCTTTTGTGCAGCCAGCCATATCGTAGGCCCTACGAGTCATAAGAGCCACCATGTCCGCCGTGAGGTGTGTCATCTTGAACTTGGCCAGATCGGGTTTGAACGTGACCTTGGTGAAGTCTGTCTTGCCATCCTTGATGATCGTCTTGCCCGCTTTCCCCATATTATCTTTCCACGTCTGAGGGTGGTACATGTACATGTATGTGTGTAAATGTATGTAAGTGTTTGGAAGGGAGGTAGTAGCCATACTATCTTTATGAAAGACATATACAATATTTTCCTGGGACACAAACACCTAAATGGGAGATAATTTAGGTGTTTGTGGCTTGTAGCTAGCTGAATAGGACCTAACACTAAAATCAAGAAACTTCAGGGTCAAAACCTTGGAAGAAAGTTTAATTATTAGGCACGCCAACTCATAACACTAATTACGTTGTCACTGTGTAACGTACATGTATGCTGCAGGACCCTGTTACAAGTCAAGGGATTCATTAATCAAAAGCTTGTATCCAGGGCACATGCAGCTGTATCCTAAGGTGGTGCATGTGCAGTATATACTCACCATCTTAAAGGTCTTTCCCGTTTGTTTGTATCCTGTTTCCACGGTGAACTCAGTACTGAAGATGTTGCACAACTTAGCACCATAACCGTTCCTACCTCCAGTCACCTTCAAAAATAGAGGATCAATGACCACATGCAGTTACAGCTGTATATTGTACATCACAGTCTCAAGCATCTACACAGGAATGTTCCCAGAAAAACACAAGTTCTATACACTATCATATAGCGGGTAATTTTCGTGGGGTAAAATATTCGCTATTTTCGTGGGCAGGCTGACCTCCACGAAATTTTAACGTAGGCGTGGCTTATCTGAACGTAGGAATGCCGTGCAGCCACGAGACTAAACGAAATTTTTACTCACGAAAACCACCTTTTCTCGAGTTGAACGAATTTTTTACCCCAGGAAACTTACCCGCTATACGGTAATCCAAACACGTTACATGTAACACTTGATGTACAGTACCAAGGGCTATTAACATTTGCTAGCAAACTGCAGTGCTTTGTTTTTAACAAGGCTGCCAAGGCTGCCAAGATGCCGTAATTCATATGGATATACAGGACTTTTGATATATACACATGCACTGCCACTTCCATCACCTGCAGATCTACATGTACGTGCATTTAATGTGAATACTTGATCACCTTTTTCTGGTCGTCATCATAGTTTGAAGAAGTGAGCAGTGTGCCAAATATGAGCTCTGGGACGTACATCTTCTCTGTGGCATGTACCTCCACGGGAATGCCACACCCATTGTTCCAAACACTGATGAGGTTGTTCTCACTAGAGGGGGACGGGTAATGGTCGTATTAGGAACATTGTCTAAATGAATAGTAACCCCCTAATTAACAATTACATGTATACACAGTATAACACAAAGAGGCGGCTGCTAACACAGGTTGAATGATGGGAGACTTTGGGGCCCATTAACCTGGCTGTATTATAGAGGGTGGCCTGCTAACACAGGTCCAAACACATGCTATGGAGACTTTGGCGCCCATTAACCTGGCTGTATTATAGAGGGTGGCCTGCTTATAGGGTACCCATAATAGACACGTTTTACTGCATGTACGTGTAATAATGTGTTTGAGTAACAATTAATTACACTGAGGGGTTATGTCACACTCACGCATCAATGGTGATCTTGATACTGTTCATGCTCTTGTCTCTCTGCTTGTTATCGGCAGCATTCACTGTAACCAATGAAAGACCATGAGGAAATGAAACATCCATAGCTACACAGATACATGTAAACGGAGTATGGTAATTCATGCAAATATGTATAATTATAGTTATGTGAATTTTACATAATTACACGTTACACGCACCTAAACACAAATCAAATTCTAAAAGCCTATCAAAAAACAAAAATGCCCAACTTTATACTGTACGTACCTAAGGCCAATTGGTTAAATACATGTACAATCATGTATGTAGCTCATATCTGCACAGAACGTTAATAATTATTATTAACAACACCTAATATCTCATCGAATATCTTGTACAGGCCTGGCACAAACGTGATCTGTTTCTTTACGATAGCCTCCTTCTCCGAATCGAATACCCACATCGTTTCCGTGGTTTCCTCCACTGAGCCGACATAGGTGTCAGGTCGGAGCAAGATATGCTCCAGTTGAGTTTTACGCTGGTAGATACGCTCAACTGAGAGTCGCTTGTTTGTACCAGCTGCAGGGTGCTCCACAAACGGCTGTACCAAAGGAAAAGTATTCACACACACCCCCAAAAATGATTTTCTAGACACGTACGTATAAAAATGATTATCTATTACAGATCTAGTTAATTGAACATACAGTTGTTGGAAGTTCAGCCATAGTTTTGATGTGAGCAATCCTAATGAATGAGCAGTTTTCTGTGCTACTCTTCTAGCAGCAGCATACACCAGTACTGCACTACAGTAAAGTACACTCTGCACTAGCACTACTTTTGAATCCACTATACTAAGCACCACGTGTGCAGAAGAGGCGGAGGTCAGAGGTCAGAGCCAGGGTGATTGTGTGTGTGAGTGGCTACCACAACTAGCATGACCGACCCTTACCCTATATACATAGAAGGCTAAAAGGTCAACACAAAAAAGTAAACAATCACTTTAGTGCTAGTGGTAGTCTAACTGTAGTTCTGCATTGCTATGGAGCCCAGGTCTAGATCAAGCAAGTACAGTACAAGCTCTATGGTGTGTATGGTGGGTTAGAGTCAGGTGTTAATTGTATGGTACATGGTGTGCAAAGATAGCATGGAAGTCTTTGGTGTATGTGTGTAAATTCTTCCGAATAATATCTGGGCCTGTTGTAACCCATACTGTTAGGTCCAAATGAGCCCTTAGTTGCTTGTTATATATAGACTACATGTTTTGTACATGCAATATCCGTATAGGCATGCTTACAGGAGGGGGGGAGGGTCTTGTAACTTTACATCATTTGTACACACAATGTTTGTATTGTACCCCCCACAGAGCAAGAGTCCTGAGCTTCACAATGGGATAGAGCTAATGGACCTCCCACGAAGCCCAAAGTTCCCTCAGCGGACCAATCCAGGTATCGTACAGTCATGTATATAAAGTCGCTATTAAATTTTTGTGTGGTACACTTTACGGTTGATTCTTTCTCGTGTCCCTTCCCGCAAAAAAATTATGGTATGCATGTACTGAATAAATTCATTTAATCAAGGACATGACAATGCCATGCATACTTTCCACATATTGACATCGAGGCACTTAACTTTCATGAAAGTGTCTCTAAAAACCTTTTGTTGAATAAATTTCACACTCTACGGTATATGTCAATGCACGTTGCTTCCGCTGTTAGCTATGTTTGTAGAACAATTTTCATCTTGGAGGATCTAATTACCCTCTAAACAGCGAAAATGTCACGCTATACGATATGCTGTGCATGTGTTTATCTGGGAATGGATAAGATTGTAGATACGTAATTATTGCTGCACAATACATGTACATACTGTACTGTCTGTTGTTTTGTTATATGACTTTCTGACAATGAATTGCATGCATGTGATCATTTGTGAGCTTGAAATAATTATTTTTGTTGGTTTACTCATAAAGGTTGGGAAATATAGCAATGCTCTGTTGTTCAATGATTTTCCTGTGATTACATACATGTGTATGTCAACATAATTTGTTAGTAGCATACATGTACGTAGGTTATTACCATCCATAAGATTCCGTGCACACAAACTTGTCTATTGTACGAATATGTATCTGACCTGCCACCCACTCCATCACACACACACACACACACACACACACACAGTCTTCACTCTGGAAGAAAGGGGCGTGTCTGACGATGACCACGGGGGGATAAGCGAGACTACCGACTCCGTTATCACTACAGTGAGTTACATATGTACATATAGTTGATAGATGCGGACTAGCTCCCCCAAAATAATGACACCTAGCTGATAGCTATTACTCAAGTACAAGATGTATGCCAGAAATGCATAGAAAATAACCAGCGCACTTAAAGATAAAGTTGTATACCTGTAAACAGGACCATCCCACATGTTCCAAAGTGCCTGCATTTAGAGGTTCCATTGCAATCACTTCAGCTACATATGTACACCTGTGACTGCCATGCACTGTTTACAGTGACCATGTTCATTGAATTAATTATATTGAGGCTATTAAAGTTAATTTATCGTCTGCATGCACACATACATACGTGTACCACAGAGCAGTACAGAAAAACCACCATCAAGCAAGCGTAACTTGTTCAATATGGTGTCGCGACGACGTACAACCTCGCACAGCTCGGACGAGGACAGGACCACGCCCCCTCGACAAGGCAACAAGGTACTACGTTTCCTCACCCCTTCCAAATCCTCAACTCCACCCAGTGACCTAGAGGCTAAGGTTAGTCACACCGTATAGTCTGAGGTGACCGATACTTTGCTGAAACAGTTAATTATTTGTACTGTATGGAATCAGAGGATTAAGGGGAATAGTGTTGGCGTCACTGGACATGGTTGATGGTTAATAAATACATGCAGTAAAGTACCGTATATGCTCGATCAGAGGCCGCTCTTGTATAAAGGCCGCACTCAAATAGTAGCCTCCCTTGCTAGCAAAATGAAACATTTAGTAGCCGCTCTCAAATAGTAGCCTCAGTGAACTAGCATTTCTGCACGTGGGCCAAAAAATTATTACTAGCAGCTAGCTACATGTACGTAGCTACAAGTAGCAGCTTGTTAGTGCTTCACAAAGACTTTCTCATGGCAGAGTTCAAGTTTATGCAGGTGAAAACAACTTTAGATGACAAACTAAATTATCTGGAGCTAATAAACGCCGCTCTTGAACAGTGGCCTCTCTTGAATTGTAGCCTCCTCTTCCAGCAAAATGAAACATTTAGTAGCCGCGGCTCCTGATCAAGCATATACGGTATGTGTACATGTAGTGGGTATTTACGTACTGTACATGTATTCTTAAAAGTCGAACAGGGCATGTACACATACTGTATCACTATGTCATGATCATCCACCATCATTGGAATTTTCGTCCATTCAACATTTCAGGTCAGCACCAACGGAGGGTATTACAAACTTGCCCCCAAGGATGCGTCAGTGCTGGATAGGATATCCAAGCGTGCTCAACATCACTCCAGTCGAGTGAGGAAACCACACGAGGTAAGCTCGGCCAGGCATGAAGGAGTGTGGTCTCTGTACTATATGTCCTACGTATTTATCGTGAGGGTTGTTTAAGTGCATGGTTGCTATACATGTATGCAGGTTATTATTGTAGCTACATGTACATGTACATTTATGCTTGAGGGGAAACGTAGGATCATGTAATTTTAAAGATCAGATACATGCAGTTCTATAACTTATAGTGAGCCCTGTCACACACATGCATGCTTAGATAAATTTTTTTATGAGTAATTTTCCAGTGTGTATGAATTTGGAGCATCCATTAGACTGAAGTGCACATACCGTATAGCGGGTATATTTCGAGGGTATAAATGTTCGCGGATTGAGCCTGTACCGCGAAAAGTTATGAATAGTAGGCGTGTTCAGTGTTATTGACCACACCTATCGACAATAAGAGGAAAGAAAAAAGGAATCAAGAGACAAGGACGCCGGTATAGCTAGCCAGCTAGCTTGCTCTATGTCTACGCCCATTGTTTTGTACTGGTGGTGTCTCCTGACTATGACCTGCACAGCTGCTAGAGGTGGAGGACATAGTGCCTCCTATTATTTTATACAGGCTAGGCCTGGATTTGAGGCTAACGGTGTGGAGGTACAGCTGCATGTTGATGTGCGCATGCGCCAAAAGGCTGGAACTCAGACCACGAAAATAAAATCCGCAAAATCCTTCGTAGAGGTCCACCTGCGAAAATTTATACCCTCGAAATATACCCGCTATACGGTACGTACTACATGTACATGCATGTATTCCATATAGATAATCTCCCACTGTACCCTCTCTTGTCACAGGTGTTTGTGGAGCTGGAAGAGTTACATGTACGTAGTGACGTGAGTGACGAGCTGGAGTGGGAGGAGACTGCTCGCTGGATCAAGTTCGAGGAGGACGTGGAGGAGGGGAGTGGGCGGTGGGGGCGTCCTCACGTCTCAGCCCTAGCATTCCACTCACTCGTTGAACTGAGGAGGGGGCTGGAAAAAGGTGGGGCTATCTAATATAAAAAATTATGTATGTACATGTGTGTGTATGCATTTCCATTCGCGAAGTGGTGAAATTAAATTGTTAAAATGTTGTACGTCAAAGCCCATTAATTTAAATAACCAGGTACTGTAACATAATTATACAGTTCATGTACGTACATGTACATATAAGTAACTTTGGATTGAAATAATATTGTCCACCCTAAAATAATAGCTGTATGTACATGTATATTGACTAGCTGTCAGTGGAAGTGAAGGCCGGAAGCAGGTACCATTCATTTATACAAATGTAACCGTCTATCATGCAGGTGTTGTGATGTTGGATGTCGAGGGTGAGGATTTCCCGACTATTGCCAACCAGATCGTGGAGAAATTGATATCATCGAATCAGTTGGATCAGACACAGCGAGAGTCCGTATTGAGAATCCTGCTTAAGAAACACAAGCACTCGAATGACATCACACTGTGGGAGAAACTGAAGAAATCCGCTACAGACCCGGGTTAGCAGACATGTGTTATACTAAATTTGCTATTTAAACAAATAACGAGTGAAAGAGTACCTACATAAAGAAAAATGTCTTGTGCATATATTTATATACACAAAAGTTATTATACATGTAGCTTATACACTGATACAGATGGGACCTTGCACCATATTGGTGAGGGTTTTCGCAGAATGAGCCATGCCCACCCACACCACGAGTCTGGCCACACCCATAACGGCACAAGACGTACGAGCGTGCCGAACCTTGATCTGGATGAGGAGGGGAACCCCACACATTCTGATAACCAGTTTAAGCGAGTATCGTCAGCACCTCTCTTGGAGATGAGCGATATTGTGAGTGCAGGTCCATTGCACTGTGTATGTGCATGTATTTTAATTAATACCGAATTTTTGAGGTGTATCATTTTCGCGGATTGACCTGAACCTTGAAAATTATGTGCCTTGAAATTTACAAAATTCTATACATGCGCATATATGCATGTACTTCTGTAGTGTAATGTATGTACGTACATGTACGTATCCTCAAAAATAAATAAATGTTTAGTTTTGAGCAATCTATTGAATTTGGTGCTAGTGTGTAGTACGTACTGTGCATGTATAATGTAAGATTTTGATGCATTCAGATTGTCCGCGGTAGTGTACGTAATATACTGTAACAGCTATAAAATTATAGTGTTCCATATTCGGAGGGTCCTCTGTCCTTGTTTGGAGGTTCCACTGTTAGTCAGGATGGCTTTATGCTTTGTGCTATATTCTAGAATACATCGTTAGCTGCATGTCTCTTCAGGCGTCTGTATGTATAGTTATCATAGACCAAGTGTGTTTATACTCATCGTGTGTGTGCATGGAGTTATCAAAGACCTTCGATGAATAAGAGGCAAATTACATGCATTATTAGTTGTACTCTGGATTTCCATTCTATGGAGACTGTTTAAATTACGCACACCATTTCTCTGAATACCTACAAAGCATTGTCTTAGTTATATGCATGCATTATGTGGTGATGGGAGGAAGCGTATGGAGACATCACTATACTCTGGATTGCAGTGCAGCGAGTGCATAATTATGCTCATTACAACGATGTAGTGACTGCATGTACCTGCTTTGAAAATTGCTTAATTGAGTGTGTAGTTGCACTCTTTCAAGTTTCTCTTGTGTGGTAAATGAATGGCCCCCACAAGGTGTTCAGTTAAACAGCACCCACAGAATTATGCATAAAAGGCCCTCAGGCTGGCTATAATTATAGGTATATATATATGTATATCATTAGCAGGCTCTAGTGAAAGAATGGTCGGTTTTTATCTACTTTTGATTTCCTTGGTAATTAATGCTGTTCATGGAAACGGATGGTGCAATCAGCCAGCATTTCAAAAGTACAGCATCAAATCACCGCTTCTCTTCACTTGTGACAATTCCGATCTCAAGAATGAAATAACCGCTCTTCGACAAGAATTTCGACAACAATCTTTGATAGAGCTAGCTGCCATTGAGCAACTGTCACAACAACTACAGTTACAAACCTGTGATCTTTCTCCTCTACTCAATGAAATAGCTCATCTTCATGACCTTGTATCGGTTCTTGCAAGTAACGAAACTTCAGAGTCTCCTAAACCACTGCCGTCTTCAAATTGTGGTGAGATTTTCACTCGAAACCCTCAAGCTTGCTCCGGACTCTACCAACTAAATATCAATGGCACAATTGTTAACGTGACGTGTGACTTTAGTATAAAACTTCCTCCTTTAAATTCGTCCAGAGGTTGGCAAGAGATTGCAAACGTCAACATGAGCGATCCCAATCATTCATTTTGCCCTCCTCCACTGAGAAAATCGAGTGGAAGATGTGAAAAATCCACGAGCAGTGCAGGTTACGAGTCTGTCTATTTTTCGACCAATCGAGTCCCTTTTTCTAAACTTTGTGGTCGTGTTGTCGGGTATGCCAGAGGCAGTCCAAACTCGTTTATATGCAGCGAAGGTGACTGTGGAATAGATGATGTGTACGTGGATGGAATAAGTATAACATATGAAAACGATTCTAATAGGGAGCATATTTGGACACTGTCTGCTGCAAAGAAGCGAGGTTCGTCTCATTGCTCTTGTAGCAACGATGAAGACTATCATAGCTTGTCTTTCGTTGGGAGCAACTACTATTGTGAGAGATCGAGAAATGCCAATTCTCCACTCTGGGATGGTATTGGGTGTGCTGATGTAACTGATCAAGATGCTGCTTGTTGTGATAATCCCAACCTTCCGTGGTTCTGTAGAGATTTCGATGAGCTGATAGTCACCGATAATATTGAAGTACGAGTGTGTACAGATGAAGCTCGTAGCAATGAAGACATTGAATTTGATTTGTTGAAACTGTACATTCAGTAGAAACCTATTAGTTGAGTTACTGTATGTATAGCTACGTACTGCATGTGACGTTGTATTCTAATATTGTATCAGCAGGATTTATTTAGGGGTCAGGACATGTACCCTCCCCCCTTTTAAATGTTATTCCGGCATTTAGACTACATTACATCATCTGTAATTGATCTGATTGACTAAAAACAGTAGATTACGTGGAAGCATAATCTACAAGAAGGTACTTATTCTACAGGAAGTGGACGCATATTCTACAGGAATGGACGCATATTCTACAGGAAGTGACAAATAATTTGCAGGAAGTTCTCAAAAGTTGGAATGAAATTTTTAGTGAAAGTGACAAGAAGATGACAAAAACATTATAAAAACACAGAATGCAATAGTTTGTTCAGTCAATATCCATTCTTTCCATGTCCACTGTTGCTCTGTATTGCTTTTTCCAGTTGGGCATGGGCAAGGGGGGCCAGGAAGAATCAAAAACACTTTAGCAGTCGTTTGACATTTTCTATTGAGTTTTTTAAGGTTCCATGCCGGTCCAGTCTGCTCTATACCCCCCTCCACTCCACCACAGAGCTTCATTCTTCTTCTTGTAGTGTTGCAGTCAGTTCTAGGTTCTTTTTACTTGTCTGTTCTTTCCAGTATCTTCAAGAAGCGTTTCACAAGCTCTACTAAGTTTTACTGTAGTTTTTCGTTGTTTTGAAGCCGTCTTCTTGTCTTTTTCTGTCAACTGGTGTCTCTCACACCTCTCCAGCTCGTCCAGCTCGCACAAATACAATTTCTGTTGCTTCGCACCAAACCTTGCCTTTTATAACCACGCCTCGCGCATGCGCAATGAAGTCCAAGTTAGATAGACTACACCCACTCGTAGAATATGCGTCTTAGTAACCACCTTGGTTACGGTTAGATTCCCTCGGCTTTGCGCCTCGGGCTAACCGCAACCGCGGAGGTTACATAGACACATATTCTACTCTTAGGTGTAGTCTATCCTATACATATAGTAGATTGTAGTATATCGATCAATTTATGTATACTTTTAATAGTAATTTATTTGCCCGAGAATGCATCTCAGAAATACGTATTCCTTCGTTATTTAACACCGTTGCATGCATTAAAGGTTGACTATACATACATACCTATTGTGCAGCTGTGCGTTCAGTAGGAAAATTATAATAGCTGCTGTTTTAGCTATAGTCGATTACCCGTGCAGTGTCATACGTTTCCATGGCCATGTATTTACATGTAAAAGTACACTAATGTCTTTTTGCATTAGTAATAGTACATGCCTGTAAAATAATATCTTAAAGTTATTCTATAATTTATAGCCTTGGCTTGTGAAACTGAAGATTTACATGTACACATGTATAATTATAGTTGATAACACTCTTTATGATAATGTTTTTACAAGATCAAAACTGAAAATTGAAGGTCTATGATCGTGCATGAGATATGTAACTACACTGTGTATGCTCAAACGCATGCCTGCTAGCTAATGTAGATACTTGCTACGTACATGTTGAGCCTTGTCCATCAATTGGCATTCCTCCAAAGCTTGTACAATGCACTCCCAAGTCACGTTCACACCTCTCTCCAACCACACCCGATACACCTCTGTTAGAGCATCGCTTGTTGAATCCAAGCTTCGCCCAATCTCATTAAGTTTTTCCTGTCCAACTTGAAGGTAGAATCCCAGCATTTGGAAGTGTATCGGTTCTACGTTTAGATCTTGTAGCTGTTCCAATGTGGGGGATCCTGTAGTATCTACGGTAACTGTAGCCTGTTCCACTGTGGGGGGTCCTGTAGTCTCTACGGTAACTGTAGCCTGTTCCACTATGGGGGATCCTGTAGTTTCTACGGTAACAGTAGCTTGTTCTAATGTGGGGTGTCCTGTAGTCTCCACGGTAACAGCAGCTTGTTCCAATGCTGGGTTCCTGTATTCTCTATGGTAGCTTGTTCTGCTTTGAGGGGATCCTGTACCCTCTACTGGAACTTCTTTCAATATGGGAGGTCGTTTAGATGAGGTGGTTTTTGTCTGTTCCCCACTGGTACAAACCTGTGTTTTTGGAGGGAGTTATATATGGTACTGACAGTACTTTGTGTAACTGTATGCTGCTTAAAATAATTATGTCAGTTGTAAATGTACAATGATTGTAGCTTATAATAGTTACAGTATAGCTTGTTTTACTCACTTCCATCTTGTGTGTGTCTTCTTCATCGTCACCTCTCGTCAGTGGCACAGGTGTCTCGTTATCAGTATCATCTGAGTCCATCATCCCGTACTTATTGATCTTACAGGGACAGTAGCACATCTTGAAGTTATTACTCCATTCTTCCACAAAAGTCTTCACTTTCTCCTTGCAAGTGTTGTATAGTGTTGACTTATCACTGGGATCTTCTTGGCTAGTGGTAGCCATTTCTACGGTTCGGGATGATACGTATAGTTTGATATGATGATGTTGAAGTATATATAGGGAGTAAAAGCCACTCTCTGTGTTTGTCTGCCCTCACATAAATATAGTGGACAATGTTAACACTATATTTATATAATGTATAACTGTTCTAAAATAGTAACTGTTTTTTCCACGATAATAGTTAAGACTGTATTATTGTTAGCCTAAAATCTTAGCTCTAGCTTACAATCTCACGTAGCTTGTTAATTGTATTTACTTTTGGCAGGCACTTAACAAAAAGCGATGGTGCAGTAAATACTAACTACCTGTTTTAATGTTTCAGATTCCTGAAGCCTGTATTGCACGTAATCTTATACATACACAGAATTTGGCTATCGCTTGCAAATAATTATGTGCTTGCTTCTAAGAACTGTACAAGTTGAACATGTATGTACTCTATTGTATTGCACGTAATCTTATCTGATACATACACAGAATTTGGCTACCACTTGCAAATAATTATGTGCTTGCTTCTAAGAACTGTACAAGTTGAACATGTATGTACTCTATTGATGTATATACGTAGCTGCCATACTGAGTACATGTATATAGTCTAGGCTTAGTCAAAGCTGTTTAGATTCATTTTTCCATATTATACTTGTATACGTATATTGGTCCATTGCTTTTGTCAGGTGATAGAGAACTATTTGTAGGAAGTGGAAGTGTGTGTACATACATGTATACAATGTACGTGTATACGTTGTATTTGTTGTCACTGTATATCTGTATCTGTTGTTACAATTAATGCACGTGCATGCATCAGACCTGTTTGTGTGAATATTGCTCTTTTGAATAGTATACATGCATGTATAGGCATCGCCATGTGTGTATGTATATCATTCTTACAGTCATGTATCTACAATCCGTATAAAAATTATACTGCATTTACAAGTGTATAATTATCATTCTAATATGTGTAAGACTTTTTTAGTAGTGACCTTTACCAATTATTGAGTGAGAGTTAAATAATATAAGAGATAAAGATTCGTCAAATATTGCATTCATATATACGTCGAAACAATCTACACTGAAAAGTTGATTACAGTTTGAGTCCGAGTGCCTGTGTTTGTTAAATGGATGCTTCAGCAGCACTGATACAGTTTCCTCACTTTGGCTGCACTATCTGCCTGTCCATCAATACCGTCCAGTGCCTCTGCTAGATGTTCCCATGACACCTGACCTTCACTTAGCCAAGCTTGAAACATCTCATTGAGATTAGATACCTCATTCATTTTGTCCGGACTGAGAAGTTTTGCTCCTAGATCTTTAAAGATTTCTGAATCGAGGCCAACATCTAGTAATGTGTCCAGTGTGGGTGGTCCCTTAGGTGGCTGTGTGTGTGGGGGGGAGGGGGTGAATTTAAAAAGTGTACAATGTATCTACACTCCCAATCGACCCGAGAACTGTAAAGTATGTCCACTGTCAATTAATAGATGAAGCTTCTCTTACGTAATTTTAAAGGACATGTACTATTATAACTGTATTATATAGGTGTCATGTGTGCTAAGTATGCTACAGAGGACACTCAAAAAGGGGGTGGGGTGTAACCGTATTGTACCTATAGTAAGTAGATGCTCTGAGATGCATGGTGTAGAATGCATGCATGTGGCTTTGCCTATAGAAATAGAACCATCTCACAAATACTAAACCATGCACCTATATAGTATTTAGGCTGCTATAATTATAGTAGGACTGGTATAAATTATGACTGGCACATGTATATATGTGTCCATGTAAACCCTACCTTTCCAAGTTCTTTGCAAGGGCAGTAGCAATTCTTCAAGCCATCTGTCTGCTCTACTATCCAATCAACAAACCCATTCTTACAGTCAATGTACTTTTCTCGCAAGCTCTGCTTTGAGGCCTGGGTGTCTTGTGTGGAGCTGGCCTGGAACTTGGGAGGTTCTTGTTGCTGCTGTCGATGGGTTCTTTTGGTAGGCTGTGGGTGCCTATTGGGATCTAGATCTTGTCGTGTGGCAGTGTCATGCAGTTTGGGTGGTTCCTGACCATCTTGATGTCGGTGTCCATCCATCTGTTGCCAACAATGCAATTTACACTGTATTATATACATTTGTACATGTGTGCATGGTTATAATTATCCTAATGTCTATACATGCATGCAGTACCTTAATATTCCTACTGAGTCTTTATAGCTTCTTTACTGGTACAGGTATATAGAGTTCTAGTATTAGCTTTTGTGTTCTAATTGAACACACACAAGGATGTGGTTTGAATAATGAATTTTAACCACAGCTAGGGCTCTGTGGCGACTATCATGCAGTATCATCAAGGGTGTATACATGCATGTAAAGGAGCTTCTCCTTTATAGCATGTTCGCCCTTGATATCATGATGTGCTGTTGTGAGAGATCAGTACTGTAAACATCTGAAAATAAAAGCCACCAAGTATAAGTGCTAGACATTTTGCTGATGCATCTATACATGTATGTACAGACATGTATCAGCATGTACACAATGTAAAGTGCACGTATACCATATAAATTGTTTAGTCGCGCAAAAGGTAAATTGATACTATACTGACCATGAAAAATATTTAGTTGTGTCTGTATTTGTGGAAGGTGATTAATATTTTACCTCGTCCCCCCCCCTCCACATAGATGTCACCATCACCTGACCACGCCCCCAACGAGAGGAAAGTTATATTCGGTATAAACGAGTACCCGACGGATGCTTTCCAGGATGCAGGATTCACAAATGGAAATGAGGATATTGATGACAAAGACGAGTGTGACATCACAGGTGAGTGTGTGGGTGTGGGTGTGGAGGTGTGGGTGTATAGAGCTTTCACAGTAGCTTTATATTGGAGAAGCTGTCCGTACGTTTTTGGCCATTATGCAGATCTACATGTAGTTGTGGAGGTTAGTTTGCACAAACTGTTCATTGTGGATCTACATGTAGGTGCATGCATGGTTTAACATTTTGCCACAGTTACATGTTGTAGGCCTCTTTCTTTAGAAGTCGCCACTTCCAAGAGTTCTACTGTACCTATAGCTATACAATCAAACTAATTTGTGGAGAGATAATTTTAGTAGCAAAAAAAGTACAATACATGTATGTTGCTGTGAAGAATGTCATTTAAATTCCGTCCTTTCTACTGTATATAGTGGTTCCATTGCTTGTAGTAAGTGCCAATTTTGGTATGCACCATATTAATTCATGCTTTATGTTCGTACATGTACATACAAGTACAAAAAAATGCACATGTACATATATAGGATATACCACACCTAAGAGGAGGATATGCACCCATCCGCCTCGGAGTAACCACGGTAGCGGAGGATATATAGGGTGCATATCCTCCGAGTAGGTATGGCATATCTGACTTATACCACGTGACCGCAGCACTATAAAAGGACCTCCCCCTAGCAACGTACTAATTTTTGGTTGTACCGTGTTCTAGGGTAGGCCCAAACTCATGCAGTATGAACATTTTCATTGAGTGTACAATATAATTATTGTGTTGGTTGAGGTGTATACTGAGTCACAGGTTATCATTGTCTTCTCCCCTACAGTCAACAGTGATACCAAAATCGATGTCGATGTACACGAACCAGGTGTGTTCCTGTTGTAATATTTGCTTGTATGTGTTTTGCTTTGATTATCACCGTATAGAGAGAAATTTGTACTGCATTATTTGGTTTCCTTGTCCTGTAATAGTACACAGAGCAGAGGACAAAAGAGACGATGCATGTTTACACACGTACACCACAAACAGCTAAACAGAAACCACAATCAAACAATCATACTACCTTTGTTTTCATTTCTGACCACTTAGCTGTGTTGTCTGAGGGAGTAGCTATTATCCATTTGGCAAGTGTCAATAATGAAACCTTTGACTGTGGGCATATACTCCGTAACATGTATAGAGGGTCATTGTCTTTGATGCAAGCATTAGCTACACGCGTACATGTACAGTACGTGTTCCTCATATGGTTTTTTTGCGACTCAAAAATGATAACATACACACATGTACATGCCCTTTTTCCGTTTAATCCAAATATTTTCATGTACATGCACTACTGCATGAGACGCACTGAAAATGTCCTTTTTGTTTCAGTGTTCCCATCTTGTGATTATGTTGTCTCGTTTGTCAATGCTTGTCACCATGCACACTCATTGCCCCTCCCCCTCCCCCCAGCTCTCCCCCAGCCAGGCAGTGAATCATCACTAAAGAGAAACAAGAGTGTCCTCTCCCTCATGAGCAAAATCCCAGAGGAGGCCGAGTCTCTCACTGTGCTTGTGGGCGGAGTTCAGTTTCTACAGCAACCTATCGTGGCATTTGTGAGATTGGATCAAGTGCGTTAAAAATTACCTCACATGTGTCCAATTAAACTATCCTTATACCTCTGAATTAGTGATTGTAGTATTTGATTTTATATGCAAGAACACTTTATTTCCAAGAACACTTTGGTAGCATTGAGAGAGATATTTTTTCATGTAAGTTTATCCGTACGATTGGTGATTTCCTGCTTGCGTGTGGTTAAATGGGTCAGCTTTGTAGGTTTCACCTGGTTTCAGCTCTGACCTCCGATAGAGGAAAGGAAATGTTGTTTACCCATAATTATTCTGTGTAAGAATTTGAGGTTATACACTGTGCATGTGCGCATTATTTGTCTTTGCATGTGTGTGTACAGTTTGTGATTAGTTCAGACCTTGCTTCAATAGACCAGCCGGCCCCTAGAGGAGGTCCGACACGAGTACCTCGATTAGGCTAAAAAATGTTAGGTAATTGGTCACATGCAACAATGACTTTACTGTGAATTTTGCACGTGACCAAGCCTAATCGAGGTACTCGTGTCGTAGCTCCCCTGGGCCAGCCCCTCATAAAAGCTGATTGTATGAAGCTATACTGAACCTCCTTTCAAATGCTCTGTTGATTGATAGCAGATAGTTCCCAGGTATGCTTGTATATTGCATTATTGTAAATCCCCCTTTCTCCTATCTAGAGTCATCTCCTTGGTGATCTGACGGAGGTGCCAGTCCCAGTGCGGTTTGTATATCTCCTCCTGGGGCCGGCCGAGGGTCATTGTGATTATCACGAGGTGGGCAGGGCCATGGCTACCCTCATGTCCGATGCGGTGAGTTCGAAGTACAGAGTTATTTGTTAATTAAAGGGTTCAAAGTCTAACTGTACGTACATGTAGCCAAAAGCTGTGTAAAAATTATTCCATGCTGCAACTGGTTCCACGTGCTACTTTAGCTCCACCCACAGTGCCACGCCCCATACATGGGCGATTATTTAAGATGGGCGTTTATTGACAAAGACTGAGCTTTTACCATGGGCGTTTAAACGAGATGGCCGTTCTTGTTTAATCAAGTAAATACAGTACCCTAGGAATAATAATTTGAATGTTTATCAGCATGCATGCATTCCTTTGACTGACATCAATATACACAGCACTTCCACGATGTGGCCTACAGTGCTGAGATTAAGGAGGACTTCCTGGACGCTATGGACAAGTTCCTCGACGACAGTATTGTGTTGCCCCCCGGTGACTGGGACGAGGACTTGTTGCTCCCCATCATGCACGAGAGGAACGAACTGCGGAGGAGAAAACGTGAGGGTGTGCATGAGATGGAAATTATATTGCTGTAAACTGCATGTACTCACTAAGCCCCTCCTCCCCACACACACAAAAGTTGCATACTCTATAATTATGTTCAATGTATATGATTATAAATTATTAATGTTCACTGGAACTACACTGTACGTATGTGTACATGCATAATACACACTAACCCACTCATGCACACACACTGCACACACTGCACACACACACATACATACACATAGAGCATGCTCTTGAGGAGATTCCCGACACTAAAGACCACACCCCTGATCCCCTCAAACACTCTCGACGACCATTTGGCGGAATCTGGAGAGATTTCAAAAATCTAATCCGACGCTATCCCTCTGACTACAAGGACGCCTTCCACATACAGCCGTTCATTTCCATCATCTTCCTCTATATAGCATTTATAGGACCTGCGATTGCATTCGGCGGTCTAATGGAGGAGGTCACGAACAATCAGATCGGAGTGTCAGAGACTCTATTGGCGACTGGGCTGTGTGGGATTGTGTACGGCCTGTTCTCCGTGCAGCCCTTAACGATACTGGCTTTCACGGGTCCTCAGCTGTTGTTTGAGACTGTTATATATCGGGTGAGTGACCTTTTCTCTGTGATTAGACGTGTCTGGTTCATAACCTGGCAACTGGCTCACTGCTAATCATTATAGTGAAATTAATAATAATTAATTTCCATTATAATACGTAATATCGAATTACTGAAAACACTATTCCTGTAGTTTGCAGTGGACTACTTCTCGATCTCGTACATTGAGTGGCGAGCAATCACCTCTCTGTGGTTGATGTTACTTCTCGTGTTGGCGGCTCTCTCTGAGATCTCGTTTCTCGTCAAGTACTTCACTCGATTCAGTGAGGAGATCTTTACCGGTATCATCTGCTTCTTCTTCATTTACGAGGCCTGTCTTAGTATCATTCATGTGAGTTGTGAGTTGAGAGGCTCGGTGTTGTGTGTACGTATATGTACATGTATGTATACTAATCGACTTACGTATATTAACGTGCATTATTTTGCATATAATTGACATAATTGTACAGTGTGCACATGTGACAAGTGATGTTTATCTGTATACGATTAATACTGTAGGCATGATAATTACTCATAATTATAATTATGAAAAAAGTCTCTCGATCAGTAATCTATGCTCTCAATAAGTGCTTTGTTTTTACTGTTAAAAATGAACACATGCACATGCACTGACAGATATTTGAACGCAACCCGCTGTGTGGTATCAATTACCCGTGTGGGAAGATAGTCACAAACACCTGCGTGCCGCTCTACAATGATAACTACACTCTAAACAGCACCTTCAATCAGACGGACGACTACACCGTCAGTCTGATGATGAACGGGTCTGAAGTGGCGCCTAAACTACCTCGCAACTTCAGGATATGTAACCAGCCTAACACTGCGCTGTGGTCCACTATACTGTGTGTGTTCACGTTCTTCATCGCTTTGTTCATGCGTAAGCTGAGACACAGCAAGTTGTTTGGAAAACAGGTGAGATGTGCAGTAGTGTGTGTAACCTTAGAAACTATCGGATATACTGTCCATTTTCAGAGTGTGCAATTTTATACTCCATCGATGATGCCAGTGTTTCTATGTTGCCTGTAGTTGAACCAATCTTCCGTCGGCTACTACGCGTAGTCTGAGTAATCGTAATAGTACATGTACAATCGTAACTGTATATACTCAGCTATATCGATTTTCATTTGAATTGTGCAATATTCCCCCCCCCCCCTTCCCCTCACACACTCATGCAGGGGCGTCGCCTAGTGAGTGACTTTGGTATGCTCACGGCCATTCTCCTCATGGTACTATTGGCCTATCTCTTTAGAGATCTCATAGCCGTGGAGGTGTTGGTGGTCCCATCCAACTATGCCACGAGTAACATCACTAGGGGGTGGTTCATCAATCCTTTCAACGGAGCACTCAGTATTGGCGAGGGCTTTGGAGCCTTAATACCAGCTGTATTAGTGAGTGGGCGCGTGTGTGTGTATATAGCGAGGATTATCATACTGAAACTTGTTTGGTACATAGACATTCTATTTGAAGGCTGGCCTGTTCATTACTTTTACTGGCAGTGTACGTACGTACGCCCACACACACACGCATATATTAGCTGTGCACACTGATCTTCATTGAGAACCAACTGACAATGATCCTAATGAGTCGACCAGATTTCAAACTTCGGAAGAGTGTAGGCTACCATTTTGACCTCTTTATTGTGGCCATTTTGACAGGTATGTACAACACCATATAGCAACAGCATGCACATGTAAAGCCAAGCTTATTGGAAATACGTAGTTTCATATGTATAATTGCTCCCCCCCTCACAGGTGTGTGTGGTATGCTTGGCATACCCTGGACGTGTGGAGCCCCAATCAGATCCATCCAGCACCTTCAAGCACTCAGTGTCTACTCAACCAAGAACCCACCAGGAGAGAAACCAAAGCTGCTCTACATCAGGGAGCAGAGAATGACCACTTTAATTGTGCATTTTATGATAAGTAAGTGCATGGCTTAAAAAAAAGAGGTGACGTGGGGATGATAATTTGAAGGACTTCAGTTCGTTTTATGATTATCATTATAGCTAGTAGGCTTTATGTTATGTAGCTTTACTCATCCACCGAGGCATCAGCACCTGCGGTGCTTTCATTTACTTTGATTGTCTATGCTCACCTGGATGCCATGCATGGCACAGTGCTGTAATTACGTACATGTACATTGCACCATGCATTCCCTACCCCCTCATGCATGCAGTTTTGACCCCCCTGGCCTACATGGTGCTGGACCTGGTCCCCATATCAGTGACACTGGGTGTACTCTTCTACCTTTCCTACGCATCCCTGAATGGAGTGCAGCTGGTGAAGAGGGTTCTCCTCCTCTTCACACCGCCTAAACACCATCCCAACGTCCACTACGTCAGGAAGGTGAGAAACCTTGGTATATATACGTGTAGTTACAATAATTATTATAGTGCCTTAGGCTCTCTAACTGTAAATTAGTTGTTTTAACTCTAGGTACGTACGAATTAAAGACTATACAAAAATATGTACGTGGTACATGTAAGCTTTCCTGTTAAAAGGAGATGCATGTGTGCATCGCATTAGCAAGGGCGTATGCAAGAAGAGAGGCCAGGCAAGAGACTATTCAATACACGTAGCAATCAAAATTCAAACCGTGCATGGGCGGATGAATGTGGTTAGGGTAGTTGGAAAAAATAAAGTGCTAAAAAAACTTTGAATGTACATGTATGTTTCGCTGTTGCATGCCCTGGCATACGTAGAATAATATGCCCTTGTATTAGTACGTAATATTTTGTAGACAACTCTATTCGAGAATAATAATTATTATAACCACACACAAGATTATCCAGCCCAGAGGAGGTACAACACGCGTGCCTCGATTAGGCTAATAGCCTCTGCAATAACGTGGAGCGTGGGCGGATAATCAAGGCGTGGTTACGCCCACGTTCAACGTTATTGCAGAGGTAATTAGCCTAATCGAGGCACGCGTGTCGTACCTCCTCTGGATTAAGCCCATGCATGTAGGACTTTAATTTATTCAAGAGATCAAGAGCTTCTAAACAGAACACTTTGACATCCAGTACATGTACAGTGTTTGCAAAGAAAAATAATACATGAATTTAAGCCACGTACGTATGCACTTGTTGGCAATATGAAAGGCAATCTTGATCTCGAGTATATCATTCAGTAGCGCGCTGCCTTGCTTATCAGATAATATAATTGTGTACATTGTGTATATAAATTTTGTGCTACACTTGTAACTTGTATCTTCCCCCCGCCCCTCATTGTAGGTTCGTACATGGAAGATGCACTTGTACACAATAGTCCAGATAGTGTGTGTGGCTTCTCTGTTCGGGGTCAAGAACTCCCCGGCTGGTATGCTGTATCCTGTCATCATCATCGCCCTCCTCCCACTCAAGTGGGTCCTCGACAGATACTTCTACTCTCATGACGAGATAGAGGCGGTGAGTGTGCCAGGAAGGTGGGAGTGGTCTCAACCCCACTATATGTGAGATTTTGGGGGTGTACAGTGTATAGGTGGCTCTATAGATAATAATTATAAGACTATAGATCTATAGCTCTGTATGATTTTTGCATTTGGTTGAGTACTTCTGATTTTGTGAAGGACATTGTACTTATGTGTAATATGGTAGCTTATTTACTAACTATATATATAAGTGCATGTTTTTCCTTTGAACATTATACATTATGCATGCGTGGGTTATAATACCTTTCCTCACGCCCACACACCCACAGCTGGACAGTGAGGAGGACTTCCCAGAGGACCACACCGGACACAGGGAGGAGGAGTTTGGAGAGTTTGAGGCCCACGTCCCTTATTAGCTCCCTTATCAACTGACCTTTAATAGACATGTGTGTGTGTGTGTGTACAAGTCCTATCAGTTCATGGAACGTGTATTTCATGGCCTTGATTTTCTTTTTGTGCTTTTGTGTTGTATAATTATAGTAATATCGTAATACACAAGTTAGGTATTATAAAGGGAGTCAAGTGGGGAAGAGTGATGAGCTAGGAGGGCGTTCTGATCGAGCTAGTTGCATGCATGATGAGCTCTTGCTATGTATTTCCAATAATATCTATCCACTATAATTATACTAGAGCAATTTGTTGCAGTGCCACTGCATGATCGATCGATATTCATGATACAATAATATATCGCATAATATTCAATAGCCGAAGCACATAATTATAGTTTTAATTGAGGGGTATTTTGTCGTGGGAATTAGCAATCCTCCACGAAAATTATAGGTCCATATAATTATAATTATAATTATAGCGAAAGACACATTGCATGCAATATATTACGTGGCCAAATTAATTATATAATGCATGCATGCTTTTAGCCTATATATAGTAAGTTATTTTATATTAAGTGCCACATGTTATATAGTTGTGATACATGCACGAGTGCCACATGGGATATATTGGCTCAGTATATACTGGAGTTTGCAGAATCTTTGCAACACCCCAGTAAAAGCGTAGAGCATTACGCGTTCCTTATATGGATTTTGTGTACACACTGTGGTCTGTTTTACTACTTAAATGTATAAGCATTCCCCATATAAGGAACCACAGTGCTACACACTTCTATTCATGTGTTGCAAAGATTCTGCAATCTCCAGTAATAATTATAGTGACTTTAGGCCCGAGGGCCGCAGGCCTCGAGGGCATGTGCACTACTGAGCCAATTATTATATCTGAGCTGTGTAAAAACTGCATTCCTTGTGCATTCCTTTTTGTGTACACATCACTCCTTTTATAGGACAACTAGTTTCAGCTACTTGTGGTGGCTGTGGAATGCACCAGACGCATGAAAAACGTTTTTTGCCTCAGTTCACGGCTTGATCTGATAAGACAGAGGAAAACATATACACCAGTTTCATTACCTTCTCTTGCACGACGGATACAAAGGGTAGAATAAGGAGCACGTCCTTGCAGTGTATGAGCAGGTGCCTGAGAATGATGATCTCAGCGACGAGGGTCTTGCCTCCACTGGTGGGCAGGGAGTAGATGAGGTTGCCTCCAGTACTCACACTAGGTAGACTCAGACAACAATGCTGCCAATCTGCACGTGTGTGTGTGTGTACAATGTATGGGGGGACACAGTTTAAAGAAACTGCTGAATTCCAAATCCAAATCTGAATAATTAACTAGTAACATGTCACACCATAGAGCTGTTTTATTCCTCTGAATTCTGAATTCTTCATAACACTCTTTCACTTGTAGAGGGAGGCCATAAAACGTCCCACGGTCACTAGTTGTGTTCACTTCCATTGCCTTATTACTCAATAGCGCACTGCTTTTAATAAACTGAACTTCTTTAGTTCTTGTAATACCATCAGCAGACTTATTTAATCCTTCGTCTTCAGTGCCAGCTGCTAGGGTCCTAGCGCACTCTGATATATTAGAGGTGTTTCGAGAGAAATTAAGATCCTCAGGGCATAGTCCAAATAAAATATCCTCAATAGTTTCATTAATTAATTTCTTTGTTGTACTGTTTCCCTGAGGAGGACAAGAAATAGGAGAGCTTTGCAGTACTGGGGTCAATACACTCTGATGCTCTGACTGACAACACGATTCAACAACAGCTGGCTCTGAACCAAACAAAACATCGTCTAGCATCTTGTCAGTAACTACGTTCTCTTCATTCACATCCAGTGTAACCATATTGCTAGAGGGATTATTCTTGCTCGTGACGTCATCCTCCTCAATCAAAATGGCCTGATAGAGTCAAAGAAGTCATCTATGTTGATGGAGATCTATTCTCAGCTTTACCACAACTGTCGAAGCTAAAGCCGACATACACATGCTTTCTTGCACACCATTCCGAGTGCAACAAGAAAGTTGTTCAGGACATTCACAAGTTGACACGAGGGATAGACCACACAACACCTTACACCGATACCGTATGGGGTGTGCTCACCGGATGGGAAGAGGACGACTGCCTGTGTATACTACAACAGGAGCCATTGACAATCAACAGAGTGACTGGAAATTGCCCGATACCTTTGGACAAGTTTAGTTTTGGTGTTTCGTATTCAGAGATTGAGCAGACCGTGGCTTGGAGAAAGACAGCAAATGGAGAAGTGGCACAAAAATCATGCCCTGCGGATGTGACCGAATCATTCATCCTCGAAATTGGAGCAGCACATTCGGAAGAGAAAGGAGTGGATATGATTATCACGAGTGCACATGCAACAGAAAGTGTACTGAATTTAGGGTATTGCTTCAGCAGTGGAAAACTATCCTGTATTGATGGGTACATACACGGTCAATCCCTGGATGGTCGGCTTCACAAACTTAGTCGCCAACACAACACACCTAAGGTGCTGAGTGCTGCTGGGAATTGTTTGATGGGGTATATTCGTGACAGGGATTCGATGGCTCTAGCCTGGATGCATTCCGCTGGTTTTTCGCAGATGGTGGGATACGTGGTCCCAACCTGGTACGGCTATGGTGGATGGGGAGTGCACAAATACTTTATCAACAACCCAGGGAAAATGACTTTTGCCGAAGCCTACTTTGCCAACCAGCAGTCTCTCCTAGCAAAACTGGAGTCTCTCAAAACACCTAAGCCTGTCATCGAGAAACACGAAGATGTCTACAAGAAGAAATTTGGAGCTGAGAATATTGACAATACACACTCACATGATTTGTCTGGACTGAGTTACGACGAGGACACTACGGTATTTTACGGTGACCCAGCCTGGGAAGCAAGACTCGCCCTCAAACCAGAGCTATGGGACTACTCTTCAGCCGTCACAGCATTGAAACCATCGGAGGAGGATGGTTGGGACGAATCCTGGAGCTATTGGGAGTTCACTGTGGAAACACTATGACCTGGCAGGTGGGATTGTCCTGTTGCCGATGACAAGACCACGTCTCCTAGTAGACCACCCATGTATGTGTTCCCCTCTCGTGCTTCAAAAGCTAAACTGATTAACGGAGATGGAATAGTGACATGCAGTTTTTTTATGATGGTGTTGCAAGGATCGTTTGTTGCTGGACAATTTCATAGAGTTCAATTTGCCACTCAGAACTAACTTGTTTTTTTGTTTTATAAAAAGTTTGTTTGTGTTGTCATGAATTCATCTGATGTAGTGTATTACATGTGCCTGTTCACATGACTATGAAAAACACTGAAACAGCTTGCAGAACTATTGAAATAAGGGGAAGATTGTGGTTAGAACTTCGAGAAAAATCGGCCTGGGAACAAGGCTAGGTTAGAACTATATAGCTGTTTCAGTGTTTTGCAGATTTTAAGGCAATGTCTTGAGTATATTAATCTATCAAGGTTTACCATGTCAGTACATTAAAACCTACAGTATATAGAATATGTACGATACAGTACATTCTTGCTCATAAAAATACACAAACATACAACATACACATACAAAGATACGCATACACAAACACATAAGTTCTATGTTAGTTGTGTGCAGCTTGGGTCAAACACTAGTGGAAAGAACTGACCAGCCATTTTCTCACCCTAGAGCAATGTCATGAGTAAGAGCATAATAATAGATAGACACACCTTAGCAACAGGAGGTACTCCATTCATCATGGGCTCATCCGAGTCTGAACACACTCCGTCAGCAAAGTAGTTCACAACAGTCTTGGGGCCGCTGACCTGTGAAATTATAGAACAGCTGTAAAAACAGCTATACAATATTTTTGCTCGCTCAGCTAAAGTTGTTAAAACTCAGAGTTTTGGGCCAGTAAATAATAAATGCCATGGCCTAATGTTACATGATTATTCTTTTTGACTCACTTGTTGGCAAAAGTACCGTGTACAGTGAGTGGGTAATGGAAGCTGGCCTCCCCTCGCTTGAGTCCCGAGGGCACTGGTTTGAAACCCTCTCTCTCACTATCATTCAGCACAGAGAAAATAGACTCCATATCTTCAAACTTAGGGTCTGTGATAGGTAGGGGCATTCCGTTCCTTTGCCAACGGTGTGAGCAGGGTACAAAGTGTAGTCCACCTGACTCCACTGTCTGATCGTCCAGTGCAATGTGAACCTGCATGCGGTGTGGTGGTTAGAAGGTGGGTTTCATGGACGGTGAAATTTCCTCACAGTCATGTGACATATTGGCTTGGTCCGTGTTCAATAGGAATAGTCTTGATGCCTACAATAAATACACAAAGAGCTGCCTTAATCTCCATCACTTCAGCCTCCCACACACACACACACACACACACACACACACACACACACACACACACACACACACACACACACACACACACACACACACACACACACACACACACACACACACACACACACACACACACACACACACACACACACACACACACACACACACACACACACACACACACATACACACACACACACACACACACACACACACACACACACACACACACATACACACACACTGACCAAGCGACCACTCCTCCATGACGAGGAGGCTTGGCAAACAACTGGTCATGCCACAGTCAAATAGAAGTTGGTTTTTTAGATTCATGGATCAGCTGTGAGGCTGGGATCTGGAGAGTAAGGAGACACTGTTGTGTACTACGTATTATACTGCTCAACTTTGTATTGACTGTATATTAAAGTGCAGGGAGGGAAGACTTAATAGGGAGCTAGAGGGATGCACACTTACTGCAATAGAGGGTAGAAAGCAAAGGTCATGGAAGGCTGGAGAGATCCTCCACTGGCCGAGGGCGTGCAAGAGGACATTGTCAGGTGACCCACTCTGGTTGTGATGGAACTCATAGAACAATTCGTGTCCAGGGTAGGGTGTAGCTGGCCAGGGTCCTGGGTACAAAGTGATAATGATATGACTAGAGTCTATGGATAGTGATCATACTGTACAAGGAATATGCATGTGTTCCACTTACCATGAAAGGTTCATACTCTGCTAGTATCTGTTCACATTGTTCCTCACTCAGCACACGGACATTGGACAAGTAACCGTCTCTCCAGAACCTGTCCACTTGCTCAACACTCAGTTGGTACTTGGACAACATTCCTAGGTCAGACAAGGACTCCGTAGAGAGCGCCCCCAGGGAACAGTGATTGAGAGAGAGGTCTCTGAAGTCAGAGGGTATATACAGGCACACTCACAACACCCACTGCAGCCTCATTATTGTCATAGGAGTTAGCAGCAGGGGGCTGGAGAGGAGGTAGCATATGAATGATAAGATGCTTGTGTGATAGCTTACGTACCTCCATCCTATCAGTTTTTTTCTATATTCTGCATACACTTGTGGCTTCTTTGTCGGTTGACCCTTTTATTTGCAGTAAAGATCCTGTTTTAACTTGGTAGCAGACACGAAATTAACAGCTTACTCTGCAACAGCCCTAGCACTATACTGTTCTGTCCTAACCAGTATGACCTAATGCCACGATGGTTTGGTTTTTGGGAGCAAGCTGGCTCTGCAGACGCCCGCCCTAGCGTTCAAACCGATCTCTGCCTATAAATGTTTGAGTTACAGGTGAAATAGTTGAGACGAGCCGAGGCGAAAGCCTAACCAGCTGCCCCCGTCACAGTTCCCTCCGCCAGGGAAGGGCACTGGAGAAAATTAAAGTAAGATGTTTAACGAAAAATAGATTAAAAATAAGAGGTAAACTAAATTAACATAAGAGATGAGCCAAGCTGTGGCGCTAATGGGTGGGAGCTCATGGGTTGGGGAAAGAGATAGCACACTCGTCCTGGTTGCTGCTGAGTTAAGCCACGAGGTAACGATACTGCGCATGTGTCTAAGTTCCCATGTGAGCGCAAGCCACGAGGTAACTGACTGCCCATTGCTGCGCATGTGCGAGCCCCTTTGACCTGCTCCGCCCTGTTAACCCCATTTAATAAACCACTAAATTCCATTACAATTCTTGTCTGATTGACCCTTTTCTTTGCAGTAAAGATCGTCTCACTAATTTCTCATAAATGATAGGTAATAACGCTCATTGTAATTCTCAGAAGGTAAATACAAATTGAAGATATAGAGTCTACACAAAATAGGAACATAGCACTACTCAGAAACAATTTATAGAGTTCAAAATTCTTTTTGGTTTATAATGCTACGCTGAGTTTTATTCAGTATCTCTCTTAACACATTGTTCAAATACTTCTTTAAACTCTCTAGCTGTTTCGACATGCTTGAATCGAACAGCTAACTTCTCTTTCTTAGGCTCTTCATCGGTGAAATCTGATTGCGTAAACCATACCCACGACTTGTCAGTGTTTCCCGGCAACAGTGTCATCTCAGCAGTGATGTTATGATTGCAACAAATCTTCAATATCTGATCTCTTCTCATCAAAATACGACAACGACCTGTTTCAGCATGCTGCAGAATCTTGATATCACCCACTCCCCTTTCCTTCCACTGGTTGATAGAGTCATCGAATCGGAACAACTTCCCACGATTTGTAAACAAAGTACCAGCCTCATCATCCCAGGACTTGGTTGGAGCCACTTTAGGGGGAGAGACCAGAGGCTTGAAATTGATGTCAATTTCTTCTTCAGGATTGGTTTCACCATAATCCGCACTTCGTACAGCAAACAGCTGTTTTCCAGCTCCTTGAAACTGAAAGCCAGGTGTTGTTGTCACGAATCCAGAGGTGGTTTGTGGGGCAAGGTCTGAGAATGACACCCGATCTGTTTGTGAAAAAAATCCTTTTGGTTCCTCGACAGGTGAAGGAGGTTGTTTGGCAGGAGCAAAGGTGGCTTCCTCTGGTGGGTCTTGAGTAATGGAAGCATCACTTTCTGAGTGTGTGTTGTTGTCATCAAGGTCACTTTCTTTTGGTTCCTCAATAGGTGAAGGAGGTTGTTTGGCAGGAGCAAAGGTGGCTTCCTCTGGTGGGTCTTGAGTAATGGAAGCATCACTTTCTGAGTGTGTGTTGTTGTCTTCAAGGTCACTTTCTTTTGGTTCCTCAATAGGTGAAGGAGGTTGTTCGGTAGGAGCAAAGGTGGCTTCCTCTGGTGGGTCTTGAGTAATGGAAGCATCACTTTCTGAGTGTGTACTGCTGTCTTCAAGGTTACTTTGTGTAACTGTATGCTGCTTAAAATAATTATGTCAGTTGTTAATGTACAATGATTGTAGCTTATAATAGATACAGTATATAGCTTGTTTTACTCACTTCCATCTTGTGTGTGTCTTCTTCATCGTCACCTCTCGTCGGTGTCTCGTTATCAGTATCATCTGAGTCCATCATCCCGTACTTATTGATCTTACAGGGACAGTAGCACATCTTGAAGTTATTACTCCATTCTTCCACAAAAGTCTTCACTTTCTCCTTGCAAGTGTTGTATTGTGTTGACTTATCACTGGGATCTTGGTTAGCGGTAGCCATTTCTACGGTCCGGGATGATACGTAGTTTGATATGATGATGTTGAAGTATATAGGGAGTAAAAGCCACTCTCTGTGTTTGTCTGTCCTTACATAAATATAGTGGACAATGTTAACACTATAATTATATAATGTATATATAATTATATATAACTGTTCTAAAATAGTAACTGTTTTTTCCACGATAATAGTTAAGACTGTATTATTGTTAGCCTAAAATCTTAGCTCTAGCTTACAATCTCACTAGCCTCCTTCGCAGGCCTTTTTTCAGTTACAATTTTGTTTCTGTTGTTTATAGTCACAATGTTAACACCATACGGGAATTGGAGGAGCAAAGAAAGAAAAAAGGAAGCCACTAAGAAAAAGGAAGGCCTGCCCCGCTAAGTCTTGTGATCTGCTACTGACGTAGCCAAATTTAATTGAGCGTGGGCAAGAGTAAACCGCAATATCTGTCCTCCCACACACTGTGACACAGTACTTGGAGCGTATTTACCAGGAACTAGAGGCAAAGCAGTGTGTGAAGCTACAGAACACAGTATGTAGAAGTTAGCTCTACAAGATGAAGCATGAAAGGCTAGAGTACTACTGTATCTGATAATAGCCCTTGTCAAAAGGACCTGGGCAAAGAAGGAACCTATCCCAGATCCTGGACAACTCACAGCAATACTTCTGACATGCCAAAATTGAAAAATCCTACAGTTCCCTTCATGTCATCAGAAGGAATGTTTTAGTCCAAGTCAAGAAGAAGAAGATTGCCCTGGCACAATCACACTATCCAAACTAGAAGGGCAAGGGCAACCAATTTTATCCTCGGATAATTACAGTAGAACTACGTACAGCAGAACTACAGACTACAAGACTCGCCTTATCAAACTCAATGTGCTCCCACTCTCAAGACCTCACGTTTGACCTAGTCGAGTGTTTCAAATTACAGCAGACAATGTAGACCTGAGTGCTTATATGCAGGTATTATTTCCGTATCCACTATAGAGCTGGTTCTACTGCCAGAAAGTTTCCAAAAGGAGCAGAACCTCTAAAACTACTACAGTAGGATTACACGACTATGGAATTGACAGGACCCTATCGATCATCTATTACGTACTTGTATTGAGCTAAGGGAAAATTCGACATTGGTGCTCGTGCCCCTGTGAAAACTGTCTCATGCACACAAATTAGTATGGTTTAGTCTCACTCTGTCAGTACTCATGAGATCACAACCTTGCAACATTGTCATGTCATTCTCAAATACACTGTTTCTAGACTAAACTGCTGCTCAAATAACTCAAGCCTCAATTTGAGGCTTGAGGATAGGCTCAAAGATAGACCTTCAGTCTTCAGACTTCACTATGCTAGGTATTATTAAAAGCCATCGTCTATGATAATATCTCCAGACAGACGTACTTGCATATGAAGTAAGTCTGCAATGCGTAGGCATCCTGTGGCTTTGTTGCCTGTCAGGCTCCGCCCATCTACTGAAAGCCCACGCTCATTTTCACTGTGCCACCACTGTGCCGGGTTGTTATAAAACAGGGAATGAGAAATGAGGAAATGAGGAAATAAGAAATAGGAAATGAGGAAATGAAGAAATGAGAACGAGAAATGAGCTGTTAGGCAGAGCATATCTATGGGCAGAGCAAGTCTGAAGACAAAGCTAACATCTACTGAGCTACAGGTACGTACCTCCTGACAAGTCTCCTGGTGCTCTGCCACCATACAGAACTTATGTTCCTCTGGTACACGGTGTGACACTCTCTACCTCTATCTACTTGTGTGCCATGTACAACTGGCATGGTTCAGACATCAGATCTACCTACGTAACGGTACTTACATGTACTGTCCTACAGTCCCACAGTCTCAAACAATTTACCTATGCGCGCGACTTAGCGAGGCAGGCTCTCCTTTTTCTTGGACGGTTCGTTCTTTCTTTCTTTGTACCTCCAATTCTTACCGTATTTTATCTTATTGACCGTGTGACAAAGAACAGAAAAAGGAGAGGCTGCGAAGGAGGCTACAATCTCACGTAGTTTGTTAATTAATTGTACTCGCGAAAATACGCCCACATGTATGTACTCTATTGATGTATATACATAGCTGCCATACTGAGTACATGTATTAGTTATTGCCCAGCCAGAGTGCAACATGCCATATATTGCACTGGAGCAATATAATGCCCGAGGGCCGCAGGCCCCGAGGGCATTATGTCATCCAGTGCAATATATGGCATGTTGTACGAGGGCGCCTGCAATAACTAACTTGTTGCCCAATGACGTTAAACTCGTCTGACTGGTCATATAAATCGTAATAAAAGACATGTGTTTTGAAGGAATTTAGTGTATTCATTAGTTTTGCTGAATTCCATAGTAAATTTTTAGGTTTTCTTCCCACTATAGCTAGTAGTTATAAAAATAGTAGCCTATAAAAGGGACCAAATGAGTTATTGAGTGGGATGGTGGGGCATATAAGTCCCAAATGGATATCTCTTAAAGAAATCTACTGTATTTACAACAGTGGAAGTGCATATATTCCAGTGCAATATGCCATATACTGAGCACTGGATTGCTTTGATCTGCCCACTCACTGGGTAACATGTGTACAGTGTTTGCAAAGAAAAATAATACCGTAATAAAAGCGGGTAATTTTCGGGGGACAAAAATATTCGTGGTTCAGAAATATTGAGACATTTCGTGGGTAATATTTTCGTGGTTGCTGCTTGCACTGCAGGTAAAGGTAGGCAAGGTCGCTTCATTCGTGGGTAAAATATACGTGGTCAGACCTCCAACTACGAAAACCACGAATATTTTGCCCCACGAAAATTACACGCTATACGGTACATGAATTTAAGCCACGTACGTATGCACTTGTTGGCAATATGAAAGGCAATCTTGATCTCGAGTATATCATTCAGTAGCGCGCTGCCTTGCTTATCAGATAATATAATTGTGTACATTGTGTATATAAATTTTGTGCTACACTTGTAACTTGTATCTTCCCCCCGCCCCTCATTGTAGGTTCGTACATGGAAGATGCACTTGTACACAATAGTCCAGATAGTGTGTGTGGCTTCTCTGTTCGGGGTCAAGAACTCCCCGGCTGGTATGCTGTATCCTGTCATCATCATCGCCCTCCTCCCACTCAAGTGGGTCCTCGACAGATACTTCTACTCTCATGACGAGATAGAGGCGGTGAGTGTGCCAGGAAGGTGGGAGTGGTCTCAACCCCACTATATGTGAGATTTTGGGGGTGTACAGTGTATAGGTGGCTCTATAGATAATAATTATAAGACTATAGATCTATAGCTCTGTATGATTTTTGCATTTGGTTGAGTACTTCTGATTTTGTGAAGGACATTGTACTTATGTGTAATAATTATGGTAGCTTATTTACTAACTATATATATAAGTGCATGTTTTTCCTTTGAACATTATACATTATGCATGCGTGGGTTATAATACCTTTCCTCACGCCCACACACCCACAGCTGGACAGTGAGGAGGACTTCCCAGAGGACCACACCGGACACAGGGAGGAGGAGTTTGGAGAGTTTGAGGCCCACGTCCCTTATTAGCTCCCTTATCAACTGACCATTAATAGACATGTGTGTGTGTGTGTGTGTGTGTGTACAAGTCCTATCAGTTCATGGAACGTGTATTTCATGGCCTTGATTTTCTTTTTGTGCTTTTGTGTTGTATAATTATAGTAATATCGTAATACACAAGTTAGGTATTATAAAGGGAATCGAGTGGGGAAGAGTGATGAGCTAGGAGGGTGTTCTGATCGAGCTAGTTGCATGCATGAGCTCTTGCTATGTATTTCCAATAATATCTATCCACTATATACTAGAGCAATTTGTTGCAGTGCCACTGCATGATCGATCGATATTCATGATACAATAATATATCGCATAATATTAATTATTCAATAGCCGAAGCACATAATTATAGTTTTAATTGAGGGGTCTTCAGCTTTTTTCATGGGAATTAGAATTAGCAATCCTCCACGAAAATTATAGGTCCATAATTATAATTTTAATTATAGCGAAAGACACATTAATAATAATATAAATAATATCAAGAGTCCAAAATAATTTCTGTGCTGTACACGCACATTGAGACACAGTAAGGTAATGCTACACTTCCGCAGTACACATTCTACTCCTGATATTAATTATACATAGAACTGGCTATATATACTACACGATTTTGCACATTATACACACATCATGATCATTGTGCGGTACAAAAAAATTAATTATACGTATGACACACACAATATTAATATTACAGTCACATTTGGAAGTAACCATTATTTTGGCTGATGTTAGCATCAGACTCTGTGTTAGCGTCTTTTGAACGGCTTTGGTTTTTTGGGAGCTAAGAAATGTGAGATTGAGTTATATAACCAGGAGTATTATGCACTCTTGATACAATTAACACAGTCATGATAATTATATAATTATCATACAATTACTGTTATTATTACTATTGGCACTCACCTGATGATGTCTCTTCATGTGTCCTTTTTTTACCAGCAAGAGACGATGGTGAGCCACTCGGGATCTTCTTTCGTGACATCCCTCTTAGTGGAGAAAGGATCATTGTCAATTTGCCCAAACACACCGCCACGAATTCTTTTGTCCTTAGTCATGTCTTCTTCTTTTGGTAGCATCTTCATGATATGGGAGATATCGACTGCCAGCATTTGGTCGACAATTTCAAGTAAATGTGGTTGGGAGTTTCGGAAATCGAGTGAAATCGTATTTTCCAAGTTTTTCTCTCATGGCTTTCACGGAGGGAAAATCCCCAACAGGGATATTACGAGACTTGTGTATGGCGTTGAACACTTGGCCGAGGTTTTTAATAAGGGCATCTTTCTTGGATTGTTTTCCGAACAGATAGGGCATTTCCCCTTTCAAATGAGAAAGAACGAATGCTTGAACCTTTGCCAGTCGCGCTCGCTTGATCATTTCGTTGAGTTTCCGCACAGCATTTGTATGAGGCAGGCTCTGAATGTCGGCAAAAAGGTCTAGTTGCTCGTCCTCGAAAAGCTTCCGGTTTTCATCATGATGAAGGGGTTGGTCCCAGAAAGAGCCAATGTAGACTCTGGTGACTTCTGGAGTATCCAATATCTTTCCCAGCGACCACATTAAAGCACCGTGCACGCGCATCAGCTGCTGGGTTGTGATCATATCCGCTTTATTGAGGACAATACGAATCTTGGTTTGGTTCATTTTGATGATATTGATGACTGTTCGAAACTCGTCCGAAATATCTAACTTGTGTGCATCAAAGAGGAGAATAATCATGTCAGCCCGATCTGCAAACCAGCCCAGCACACCCTCAAAATCGTACCCTCGATGTAATCGTTGTTTCTCTCCTGATAATATTCCCGGAGTGTCGATGAGCGTTATACTCTCGAGAACTGGACTCGGCAAAAACGAAGCCTCGAATCGGCTCAAGAAAGCGTTTCCAAACGACTGCAAGGCACCGAACTGTCGTGTTGGGTCGACAGCTAAAGCATTTCCAGGAGTTGCTCATTAGGGCCATGCATGATGGCTATGAAGCGATCGGTGGTGGGTTCAGGTCCAATCCTAATACCAGGGAAATCCTTTTTTAGCAGGTAACGAATCAAAGTAGTTTTCCAGTAGAATATTGACCGATTAGTAGGACCATTGGTTTGGCATTGAAGTCCCCATCGTTCATGTATGGTGAGTGAAAATCTTCAAAAAGGTACGTTTGCTCTAGTGGGAGGAGCTTCTTTCGGTACATTTGCTTAAGGCCATCGATGACGTTGTTGTAGACGTCTGCCACATCGCATTGTTTCTTGCCTAAGAGCCAGGAGAACATGTGCTTAGTTGTCTACTCAGGTGAGGGTTCTGCAGGGGATACAAAATTAATATTATAGTTTTAGAATACTGCAACCATAGGCACTGATAGCGTTACTAATGTACAGCAACCCATCTGCTCCAAATGATTGAACTGTAACTAATTCAATCTATAACTTATAGGTTTGCATGCATAAAATCTCACACAATTTAGATGTACATTGTCCCTTTTACACACATACCTGATGTGTATGTGTAGATCTAGTAGGTCGGGCTGGCTCGGTAAAGTGATGACAGGTCAAGGATCTTTAATTAATTTACGGTACCTCAGTGGAAACTAGGTTCCTCCCGCAACAATTGAGACTCTTAGTTTAGGCATAGGGAGCGATTGTTATGCCTCGGTGCGCATGCGCAAGCGAGGTATGTAGTGTGTGCATAGATTGATTGTGTGTGTGTGTGTTTGTGTAGACTGCTACAGCTGCTCAAGGATGAATGAAGTGCAAGTAAGAGTTTCTATATAGGCTTCTAGTCATTTTATTCGTGGATTTGCAAAATAATACTTCGTTCTCGAGTTATGCCTAGTTTGCTTACGTACTTGGAATGCCATTGCAGCCTTTTCAGAAGAGTGCGTAGCAAAACTTGTCCATGGAGTGTTGCTACTCTACTTAGTAATTAGTTCTGCACTTGAACGCTAGCTATTGGTGGCTGCAACAGTGAGAAGAGAGCTGCAAGACTCTACTGATGCTCATGCAGTAATCTTAGGCTTGAACTTTTGGCATCCATCGTTTTTAACAACAATCATGGTCGATTATTACCCACTCTTTGAGTTCTAGCAACATGCAGTCAATGCAAAAATGTCCATCAAAAATATTCTGTGTGCATGTATAAACGCTAGTAGCTTTATTTTATGTAGCTTTGGCACTTCCACCGATCGAGGCATCGATCAGCACTCGCGGTGCTTTGTATTGCATGCATGGTAAAGCATGACTTGCCAATTTACAAATTTTCACAGAAACAGAACTGCATAATGAAACACACAAACGGATATACAAACAACTCAATACAAACACATATTTAATATTATAGCTACATGCAAACAAGAGTCAGTTATGGGCGGAGACACTGTGTGGCCGTGGTTTGGTGGGAGTGTCACTGAACGAGGGGACGTAAAACAGTCTCTCAATCACAGTCACCAATCCAGCTTCAGCCTGCAGAGGTCACATGACACCAATGCACATGCATGTGTGTATACGTATTATACATAATTCTGCTTTCGGCTATAAAAGGTGTACATGTAGTACTAGTAGGTAGTTACCTTCTTTGCATTCTTTTTGTACCGCTCCACCCCGAACTTTTCCACTGCTCGTGACAGACCCATCAGCCCGGATCGTATCCATGCCTGCTTCCTACAGCATGTCCTGAGTGTGGGGGAGGGGGACAGAAATTTTGTTTGAGAGTGTGCAACCGCAAGGATAATAAAGTATGGAATACTAGGACACAACTACTACATATACATGTACAGTATACAGATCGATGACAAAAAGTTCAGTTGTTATAGCCAAGGAAGCGCCAAAACCATAGAAACAGGTGAGAAAGAGGTTTGTGTCAATCTGTCACATGAGAGTAAAGTACTATGTGTATATACACAGATAAACAGTATCCATCACAACTCACCAGCTGTTGTCCTCGGGGCATGTGTAGTAGGTACACTTCTCCTCAATAGAAAGGAGTTTGGTAAAGTTGATATTCCGTGTGTGTGTTGTGAAGGTACGAGTGGACGAGTCCACAATCGACTCTTCAATGACGAATGCAGCCTGACCAGCACCTCCAATGAACTGTGTGTGTGTGTGTGTGTGTGTGTGTGTGTGTGTGTGTGTGTGTGGAGGGGGTGGGGCCTGTGTAAAGTAGTATTGGTTTTTGTAACAACATTATTTTAATTTGCTGCTTACACATGTACATGCCTTACATGCACATTCTCAGATACTTATAGAATATTTTGCGGGTGAGTGTATAATTATATGAAAGGTTATGGCTTGACAGAATTGTACTCTAATTACAGATAATTTGTAAGCTGTACACTGTATATGTGATGGTGGTCTCTCTTACCTTCTCTATCCATTTGGGTGCTTTGTTCGTCTTGCTTAATAACCTCTTGCTCCTCAATATGTTCTTCTCTGACCTCCTGCATGCAGTGATTAACAAAAAGGGTGTTACTGAACAGGAACTCTACTATAGAGACAATAAAGACCTGTAACAATGCTCTATTGAAAACAGGACCATTCAGTAGTAAATGGCCCTACAATAAGGCAATTTTCAACAGCAAATCATGATTAATGGAATAGATTTAGATCATCACCGAATAGCTAAGTGTCTATCACAGTGTGAACTCCTGCTGTAATACAGTGAAATATAATTATAACGGATGCATTTGAAAAAAGTTTGGGCCATTATACAATGTACATGTACATGATTATACAGAGGTGGCATTTGTTGAGGGGTTGTGCAAATTTTTCATTTGGGACCTTCCTTCGGGGGTGGCCGTTAAAAACTGAAGCTCTTCGGTGATCACTGTTTAGTTGCATACCCACCTGCTGACAACATCCTCCGACAAGACGTGTTTGCTGTAAGGGTTGGGATAGCGTCTCCAGAGAGCGTGCACTACACACTCCCACGTCGACCTGCAGGGGAGAGGGAGGGGGAGGGGTTAAATAATGCAAAGCAATCACACGTGTACAGAACTAACAGGATAATAACTATACGCATGGATTAATTTATATATAAAAATGAAAATGAATAATTGCCTTAATAGTAGGAATGGATGCTTAGTGGGTACCTCTAGACCTCTAATTAAGAGCGACCCTTTTTAAGCCAGAGGTTGCTTCTTTTAAAGGTTAAACAATTATGTTTAAGACCTGGTGTCGCTTATTTAGAGGGTCGCATCTAATTAGAGATAGCTCTACTCAGTCTACTTGCCTCGATTTCTAGCCTTTAAAACGTGTATTTCCAGCATGTGGCTACATGAACCTCCATTTAGGCGACTTAAAAAATTAAATGTCAACGCAGCTGTTGCTACTTTTAGAGGTGAGAAAATTACCTAAGCTCGCGCTCAAGGGTGTCACATACTTGGAGGGTTGCCTTATAAATTAGAGGTTGTACGATAGACCCACATGCCTTTCATTCAAGACCGTTTGTGCTTCATTGACCTGATCTGCACCAAGGCCTAGCATACGCATGCATATGTGATCTAGGTCTGAGGCCCTCCATTATACACCATTATGATGGAGTATGGGAATGGAGTGAGCTGAACTAAACCAAGAAATACCCTTGAAACGGGGAGCACCTCGAGAGGCTGTAAAGCCTATTTGTGTGACCCTTTCCCATTTGGATAAAATCTGAGTTGACACACCCACAACAATGAAACTCACTTTAGAACTGTCTCACAACTGTAAAATCGACCAGGAATTTTTTCCTCCTTCTTCTCTTCTTGTGGTGCAGACGCCATTTGATGCTCCAACCAACTATACAATCCTAGAGATTCCTAGCTAGCTAGCTAGCTTCTGCGTTCTGTATCGTATATCTAAAACACCACATGGCAAAGGGCAAAGGCCAAAGGGCAGGTCAAAGTGTATGCATTCAACAAAGGTCAGAGTCTAAAGTATGCATTATTCAGAACACCACGTGGCTTTTCTATAATGTTTGAGATTGTCTTTTAGTATAAATACAGTACAGTATTACATTAATACAAGCCTGCATATATATAGTTCCAGTTATAGTTGAAAAAAATAACACACAAACCTAAAAAGTTACCAATATGGAGGGAGAAGAGTCGAGCCACTCAAAGAAGAATAGTAAAAAGAACAGACATCATCAACATGCCTCTACCCAGTCTAAACACTCTAAGTCAAGACAAGCCCCTGTTCCACCATCATATGCTGAGTTTTATAAGGTGGGTACAGTGTTACATGGTACAGGTACATGTATCTAGTAATCTTGTTACAGGTACAGGTATATACAGTACCTCGCAGGGTACATGTATCTAGTAATCTTGTACAGGTACAGGTATATACAGTACCTCGCAGGGTACATGTATCTAGTAATCTTGTACAGGTACAGGTATATACAGTACCTCGCAGGGTACATGTATCTAGTATCTTGTCCATCTATCTCTGTCATGTACATTGTAGTCAGTGGAAACCTACGAGACGTCTGCATGCTATGAATTTATTTTTAACACAGAGCTCAGAGCTAGGAAAAGTAGCAATAACATATTAAAATATTAGCTTTACAATGAGGAAGTTAATAAAGCTTTGCTAGCAGGTTTCAGTGGGAGTTTGGACACGGTCGAAACTACTCCCCTATAAGTCCACTTGTTAGTAAACAATACAATGCTTTTTAGGGATACTACTAGTATATATAGTTGTGAGGTGTTGTATCCAAATGAAGATGGGGAGTTTCATCCGATGCTTTCAAACCACTCTGTGAAATACATGCTGCACATTTTTTGACAATAAGTGTGTTGTACGCACTGAATGATTGCACTCGGTAGCTACATGGCTGCCTTTATCAAAACGCCTTAGGGCTTTAGTGTGTGTGTGTGTGTGAGTATATTTGGCAATGGTGAATTGGTGATAACAGTGTATCATATGACACTGTCAATTTTCATTTTCGCCTGTTGACAGTTATTTGTAGAAAAGATAATAATTATGTTATTGCTGTGGGCAGTTTTTGTTGCCGACTGTTAGAATCACTGTGCAGTGGACCATACACAGATGGTCATATATTTTTAGTGCAACTATACAAACACCGATAGTTAGCGTACTCAACTTCGTTTAAGTTTTGATGCTGTCACTGTTTAATGAACCTCAGTGGTTATTCCTCTAGCCAAGAATATCACAACCTGAACAACCCGTAGTGCTTAAGTTTATCACCCCCCCCCCCCCCCCACCACCACCCCTGTAGATGCAGCCCCCTCCCACACACAAGGCCTCCTCGCGTGGTGATCGGTTCTCAGGACTCTGGGAGTTTTACCTCGACAAGGAGCCAGCTGACGAGGGGACGGGATCAGAAGATGACTCACTCAAAAATATCCGCGGCTATTTGCTCAAGAGACGCAAGTCTCCACTCAAGGGCTGGCATAAGGTAAAATTGGTTGTCTACGTGTGTATGCAGAGCTGTTTAATTATTTTAAAGTGTAGAACTCAGTAAAGTTTGTTGCTGGCTAGTAGCTAGAGTTTTACAAGTAGAGATTAAATTAGTCGAAAGAATCAGGGCTCAGATGTTGGCAGTGATCCTATCCTGACTGCAGACAAAGTGATAGTATTAAAAGCACTTCAAAACAGAATGACACTAAAACAGTCAAAATCTAAGTGGTTGACAAGCTATTTCTGATAAACATAAGCCCAACAATCAACCAGCCAGATCTTAGAAAGGTCAAGTGTGTTTCTTGAAAGATACACTACAAAACATGCATGTATTTACTATCGAAGTACATGTACAGCCTTGAATGATATTCATACACAGACATTCGTTATCGTTTTGACTGGTCATGTGTACCTCCTCTGTTGTGATTATTACTTTCAAACCTCTTTCTCTGTCAAACACACAGCGCTATTTTGTCCTGGAGAGAGGTGTTCTCTACTTCAGTCGCTCTCAGGCTGGGATAGCCAAAGGCAAAGCTCTGGGCAGTCTGGATTTGGGCATGGCATTTGTTCACGCTGACGGTAGCTCTAGGAGGATCGACATTGATGGAGAGCATGTTGTTGTTCACCTCAAGGTGAGTATAGTCTCCTTGTTTTATAGAGCAGAAATCACTTTTTGTAATAATTCATACGTAATAATATATAACCTGCACAAAAGCATAATTATGTCAAGAGCTACGGGTCCGTGTGTGTACTACAATGTACCGTATAGCGGGGTAAATGGTTATGTATGAGCTTGTGCATGTACATGTCAGGGTCCTTTCGGATATTTCACAAGTATATGCAGGACCCGAACGACCCGAACATTTAGGGGGTTACTTAGACCTTAGGAGGCTTGGTTAGTGCAAGTATGTTGTACATGTACAGACTGTTAACTGTGAGAGGCCTCCATGTCCTTCACCAGATTAAGTTTACTTTCTATGAGAGTGATTTTTCGGATGTATACCAACCAGCCCGCACTAAAACCATTGTACACGAATCTAAAACCTAAAGAGAATAGTGTGAGTCTTCTTTGTCCAACAGTGTATAAATTTATACGAACTAGTACAATAATTAACCTGAACTACTCTCTGCATTTCCTATCTCTCAGACTAAAAACTCCAGTCAGTTTGCAGCCTGGAGCTCCACCCTTCGGTCTCACGAGATGAGCCGGAAAGCAGCTCTCTTAGCAACGGCGTCGTCAAGTTCCCAGTTAAAGAAAGAGGGATTAGCATCTCCGGAGAAGCAGGGGCTCGATTCCTGGGCTGCTAAGATACAAGACAACATCTCAAGCATCAGAAAAGGTAACTTTCACTTTTTTTGGGTGCAAAAAGAGCATAATACTCAAAACACGGGTCATTCACATTCACAGCCTGTACATGCATGAGATATGCACATGCATCTATTATATATTAATTATAATACAGCCAAGCAAAATAAGCCTTGTAAGCCTTCATAGCACATCGTTTTAACATATCAACCACTGTTGTTCGTACCAATGTTGACTGCTACATGTTGTATTAGTTAATCAAATACCATGTGTATTGTGTGTCATGCTCTCCGCTGCCCCGCCCCCTCCAGACATGGACAGCGTTGGTGAGAGCCTGGACACTCTCTCCGGGTTCCTGTCTCTAAGGTCAACCATTGCCACACCCCTGGACTCCAAAGCAGTACGTGAAATTGCAGTTACCGTTACAGTTTTTGTTGCATCAGAGTCCGTATTAATTTTAAAGCCAAGTGTAGTACTACATGTACATGTATGTTAATTACCAATGGAGCCTATAATTATAATTAGATCAAAGCTGCGTAGCTACATTGCATTTGGTATTCAATTACAATAACGAAAATGCCTCAGCGTCCATGACCCAATCAGTGAGTGTATATTTCTCTTACTCTTATTTAGTGATGCACTTTCTTTCCTCCACTAGCCGGACATGTTCTCGGACACTCTCTCGCTCCAAAGTGTGGGTGCGGTTAATGATAGTGCACGGAGCATGGGTGGTGACAGTGTGAGAAGTATGAGTGGTGAGGCTATGAGGGGGGTGGGCAATGAGGGGGTGGCCACTAAACCCAAGAAGGCGAAAGGATTCCGTAAGGGGAAGTCAGAGAAGAAAAACAAGGACTCCACAATCAGTGTAAGTACTTAATTGGCAGTTGAGTGCATGCGCTTAAAATTTAGATATGATTTTAATACTGTAGGATTCACCTTTACATGTACGCGTGACCATAATTATACAGTTGTCCCCGGAGACGACCCCAGGCTCAGGGTGCTCTCTACAAGAGGAGGTTCCTCCTCTAATTATTGAGAACGAGTTGCTCAGAGAGAGCAGCTGCAATGACTTCACTGCCGTCGCCAAGCTAGGTACATGTGTGTATAGGTGGAGGGGGTGTCCACGTGCTTGTCTGTGACGTATAAGTACATGTGTGTGTACATGTAGGTGGAGGGGGTGTCCATGTGTGCTTGTCCTGGACGTCTAGGTATACATGTGTGTGTGGGTGGGTGGAGGGGGTGTCCATGTGTGCTTGTCCTGGACGTCTAGGTATACATGTGTGTGTGGGTGGGTGGAGGGGGTGTTTATCTGTGACCTCTCTACCTGTTTAGGTACAGCCGTACTACCTGTATATGCTCACTCGTAGAGCTCAATTCCACATGTCTGTATGTGGGGGGGGTGGTGGTCATGTTTCATAATTAATCGATGTTCTTCTGTACACTAAGTGCTTACATGTACTGTAGGTTACTCAGTGTACACTGTAACTCATTCTATTTTTGCAAACTCATCTCCAGTGTATGCTCAGTTCTGTGAGATTCTTGAGAAGCTGAAGAGATTGGAGGATGACAGTCTACCTAAGGTAAGGGATCAGCTATACATGTACATGTAACCCTAACCCTAACCCACATGTAGCTGGTTGTGTTCTCAGAAATGCTTCTGATGTAGTGATATTTTTGTACGTGTCACAGTGTTAAGATTTCTGTATAGTCACAGCCATTATTTTGTGTATGTCGCTCCTTAATGGAGAAGCTTTTTTACATGTACATGTGTAGTTATGTAAAGGCAGGTAAAGGGTGCCACTGAAAGCATCCTTTATTTGGTGGGTAGTATCCTTTAGGTCAGACATTCCTTTATTGACCCTCTACGTATGTTTATGTCCGAAGTTTCTCACGCACTGAACTATACTCACACACACACACACACACCCCTCAGGCTGTCAAGCAGACCCGTGTGCAGCACGACCAACAGGAGAAGGTCATCTCCAACCAGCAGCGCCTCCTCAAGCAATCCCTCCACCAGAACAACGAGCTTAGGGAGAGACTCACTCAGATACAGAACATTGCCTCAGGGGTGGAGTATAGCAACACTCGTATGGGAACGCCTGGGTCAATGCGAATGAGCCCAAGCCTGCAGAGCTCTCATACAGGTACCGTCTATGTTATTAGTAACCCTGCATGCTTGTAAGTAAAAGGCTCTCGCACGTCTATTATGGTCGCTGTGTACTAGACTCGCAAGCCGCCACTGTTGCAAGGCAAACAGTAGACTGGTCAAACTCCGTGTAGAGACTCGTGTTGCACAGTCAGCGTATCAGATAAGATTCTAAGTGGCTGCATGTGCTTTTTGTGACATCAGCGTACTGCATGTGATGATACTTACAATTTTCTAGTGCTATTTCACTATCAATGATCTTGTGGTAACCACATGCGGTCTAGCCACTTGAGTTGCCACAAATATCGTGGCAAACGTTGCACGAGTCTCTACACGGATCACCGTGCAACAGTGACTGCTTGTGAGTCTAGCTGTGTACTGTATGTGCATGTACAGCTGTAGTGGCACATATCAAAGTTGGACTGTACATCTATATGACCTCTGACCCACCCCGTCCCCGCAGCAGGTGGCCTGAACATTCGTCGATTTGAGTCGTACATTTCCCTACAGTCCTCCATGTCGGACAAGTTCTTTGACGCTCTCGATGATGTGGGTGAATGGTGCATGTGCAGTACACATGTACATGTGCATACTTATGATTGCTAGGGACTAGGGTTAGGTTGGGCTCAGGCATTCTTATTGACTTTATCGGGAAAAAGAAAGTTGGTAACCAGTACATGTATAAAACTGCATGGGACAATATTAGTTTCGAGGGCGGCCTGGCATCGAGGTTAGTTATTGTTGTGCGGGCTATAGTGGTTTACTAAGGCTAATTTCTAGTACCATCCTCACACACACACACACACACACACACACACACAGCTCCACGAGCAGAGCAGTGAGAGTGAGGGGGAAGTGGTCGAGGACGACTCGGCAGAGGAGGAGTCTGACCTGGAGATGTATGAGGCACTCACCCACGAAGAAGCCTTCACTACTCTGGACTCCAGTGAGTGCCGTCTCTGTCGATTTAGCTTTAGAGAGCTGCATGTGTGTCCTCTCTCCCCTTGGCACAATTGACTCTGTGTATACATGCATTGTGCATGTATCGTCATCGAATCCATTGAATCACAATACATGTATGCTCGTTTTCTGTAGTAGGCTTGCATATACATGTAAGTACCAGTATTAGGTACCCAGTTCTGTACTATTATAGCATGAAATAATGCGTATAGTTATCGTCAATGCATTTCGTGTTTTCCTAGATCCCTCTGAAACTTCTATCTATACCATTGCCAAGAACCTCTCCATCAGGGAGGAGCCGGCCAGGTCACCTGACCTGTCACGTGACAGAGGCATCCAGAGGCGCTCTCAACTACCCTGTCCCAAAAAAGATGATGGTTTGTAATAAATTACATGTGTCCTTACAGTAACAATTTTGTCTATAGGAGGAAGGGATATTTTAACACTAACTTTTTTTTTTCAAGTCTTGAAATTTCCGTATCATAATTATTGATATGTTAGTCTACATGTAACCAATATTGTACAAGTTATTATTACAATGCTTACGTGTGTACGTGTGTGTGTGTGTGTGTGTGTGTGTGTGTGTGCTGATTCTTTACAGTCATATGACTATCTCTCATGCTCAGGTGATCTCAGTTTATGGGGCATCCTTCGTAAGAATATTGGTAAAGACCTCTCCAAGATCTCGATGCCTGTGTCTCTTAACGAGCCGCTCAGTGCTCTGCAGAGACTGTGCGAGGAGCTAGAGTATTCCGAGCTTTTGGACCAGGCTTCGCGATTGGACGACGTTTATGATAGGATGGTGTGTGAAGGGGGGCGGGGTTTAATAGGCTAGGGTACCTTGCATATGTGTATTATTATATTAGCGGTCTTTTACTAGCGAGCAGTAGTGTATGTACATATAATACCCATTTTTGAAGCTATATATAAAGCCTCAAGATGAGCTGAAGTAGAAGTGCCCTTTGCAATTGCTAGGAATGGTAAAGGACTACCAGTTGCTATAGTTACCAGAACACAAGGTATTCTTTCTTTAACCCTCCTCCCTCTGCATGCAGGTGAGGATAGCAGCGTTTGCCATGTCATCGTATGCACTCTCGTACCACCGTGTGGGACGTAAACCGTTCAACCCTATCCTCGGGGAGACGTACGAGTGGGTGAGGGAGGACAAGGGATTCAAGTTCATTGCCGAGCAGGTGAGGGGCATGGGTTACTATAGATTTGGCGTACATGTTATATACCATGCTTTAGAGTATCATATTTAAACAGCTGCACGCATAGTCAATTGTGTAACCATGGAAAAAGCCGACCTACATGGAAGGCAATACACTGTTGAGTTGGAATAGAAATCCAAATGTATGTGTAGCACCGATCGCTAGTTACCATAGATATATACGTATACAATTAACACATTTTTGAGTTGCCGAAGCATCTCCGAAGATTCTTGCTTGTTGAATGTACATGTACAGCTGTTGTTTTCCGTCGCAGGTGAGTCACCATCCTCCAATAGCAGCGTGTCACTGCGAGTCTCCAAACTACGTTTTTTGGCAAGGTGAGGTGCATGCAGCTGTGTTTCTGCTACAGTAGTATGGAACACATAACAGACATATGTAAGAGGCATGAGGAAGTTGTGCGATACACAGTGTTAGGGTTTGCACATACACTCACGCATCAATGGTGATCTTGATACTGTTCATGTTCTTGTCTCTCTGCTTGTTGTCAGCAGCATTTATTGACCAATGAAATGATTGCATGTACATGTACTATCTTCCCCCTTAAGATGCTCGCATCAAGAGCAAGTTTTGGGGCAAGTCGATGGAAGTATTCCCTATAGGAGTGGTCAACGTCACTCTGCCACGGTTAGCATGGTAACATATACATGTACACGTACATTCATGCACAGCAATTGTTCTGATTATGCTGTATAGTGAAACCTGTCCATTTCAGAGTAAGCCATAAGGAAATTTAATAAACACTAGAGACTTTGGTGCCTGGCTGTATAGATTTAGAGGGTGTCCACAATTAATGGTTTTTTTCCTGTTTTTTTCCTGTTCAATGTTTGTTTACTAAAAAAAACATTTCTCCCCGTGTAGCCATGACGACCACTATCAGTGGCAGAAGGTGACCTCATGCATCCACAATGTATTGGGTGGTCAGCGGTGGGTGGACCAATACGGAGAGATGACCATCACCAACGGAGACAAGTGCAGCTGCAAACTTACCTTTGTCAAGGTGCACATGTACAATATTTTTTATACTTGTGAGTACATTTAGACAATGTGTTTGGCCTGCATGTAAAACTAGTTGGGATGTACGTGTACATGTACTACTAACTTCCAAGTGTTTGACCTCATTTGAACCGACCTGCTTTAGTTTTGCCATAAAATTCCATAAAATAACTAACTAATTATCTTGTTTGCGTCCTTTTTAGTGCGAGTCAATCTTGTCCTTTCCTTAAAATCAATTGTGCTGAAATTTTTTTTACTTGTGTGTTTTTTTCTCTCGCCCTTCGTTGCAGGCTAGCTATTGGAGCAATAAAAAGTACCAGGTGTACGGTGATGTGTACGATGCCAGTGGAACAGCTGTACGTCACATGTTTGGGGCGTGGCATGAGGCCGTGTTCTGTGGGGATTCCCCTGAGACAGCACAATGCATCTGGAGGGCAGGTACGGTGCATGCGTGTACATATTTATGTATTAGTGTACTTTATTATAACTTGTGTATAGAGCTACATTAAGTCACCCCTTGGGGAGACCAACTCTGTGACTGCATGTATTTAAAAGGTGGCCTGGCCGGTGGATACACATGTTTGGGATCAATGTATACGTAGTTATTTGCCCATGCAGGATTTAACACTTTACATGACTGGCTAGTACTGCATGGTCGAAGTGGTGGTTAAATTCACTGCACACCATAATTATACTACTAGAATGTTGTTGAGTGACCATAACGTATGCAGTAATTCTACTAAGGACTTGAATGTTATTCAATACAGCCCTGTAGACACACACACATTACCACCACCACAGGTCCCATGCCAGACGGATACGAGGACTATTACGGCTTCAGCCAGTTTGCAGTTGAACTGAATGAACTGGAAGAAGACTTAGAGGACAAACTGCCCTGTACCGACTGTAGGTTCAGACCTGATCAGAGGTGAAGGTCAATTTCGTACAGATCTAAGCATAACCAGTCCTCAAAAATTATATTTACTGTACAATGACAATTACATATAGTCCATATTCCTTCCTAGAATGCTTGAGGAGGGAAAGCTTCAAGAGGCTGAGACAGAGAAACACACCGTGGAACAGGTATAGTTTTCACTTAATTTTGGACTGTATGTACATGTACATGTCAGTGTTATACATGTTGTAACTATAGCCACTGCGTAAGCACTGCTGGTGCTGATGCCTCGGTGGTATATATGGCAAGCCGTTATAAGCTACACAACTATGAAGCACTGACAGAATGTATCAATCCTGCAAGAGCTAGTGCATGCTCTTAACTTTATTGTATGTCATCCTATACTTAAGGGCTACAGTTTAGTTGTTCTCTCTGAAATATCTTCACCTGGCTGTTATAATTATAACGTACAGATCCAGCGTGCTGCTCAAGCTGAGAGAGAGCGTATCGGTCAAGAATGGAACCCAAACTTTTTCCACAAGCAAGAGGTCGAAGGTCACGAGTCTGAGTGGGTGTTTGGTGGCACGTATTGGACACACCGCGAAAACAATTTTAGAGACATTACTCTACCTAAACTGTGGTGATATTTTATCTGTCAAACACTTTGCATGATTGTTGTTCTGCAATAATTATCCTGTATTGGTTCGTTTGTTATTATTATAATCGTATGATGTGCTATTAGTGCATGACTGGAGAGTGTACAATTAAAAAATGGTTTTGCTGTTGTCTAATCAAGACACCTACTAGAGCCATAATAGCTAGCTTGCGTTATGAGGTCAATTACAATACAAAATTAGAGCACTGAAACTCCCAGCGTTGACATGAATAACAAATTAGAAACCAATTAAAGGAGTGTTAGACAATAAATGCATGCAGATAGAGTAGACTATAATTATGTATGAGCATGGAGCTAGCTGGTATAGTAGCAACTAGCAGGAAGAGCAATCAGCTGACAGGCAGTATCTCAAAACCAATTACAGTTTCATCCGAAGTATTTCTACGAACTTCTCCTTTGTCATCGAAATACCCAATCAACTGCTCGTCCATCATCCGTTCTCTGTATCCTTTGAAGTGTCGAATCTTCCTCTGGCAGAGGCGGCAGAGGCTGCTTCAAGGTTACCTCCGACTCCTTTCACACTTCTCTCCACTGTTATTCTCTCTAAACTGTACTTGAGGGCATGAAACCAGAGAAGTGATAATGCAGTGCATGTAGTATGTATCGTAAAATATTGTTCTTGCTTGCACCACATGAAGTTGTACCTAGAACTGTTGTTATAGGCTCAAACATTATAGGCTAATCAATTAGCATTAAACATCTAAATTTCTCAAATACGTACAGGAAACGGTACAACATGAGTGTGCTGTTTCTGGAAGGGTTTAGGCATGAATTTTCCTGGTGAGGGATATGGAGAGCACGTTAAATACTTAATTCCTGCATGTGTTTGTGCAATTTGGCCTACATTTGAGCAACAGTTCTAGCTCTAATTGTCGTGCAAGCAACGGATGAGACTACCTAAAGACATTGTGGGCTTATGAGGTAAAAGTACGTGTTTTATGCTTTTTTTCAAATCAATAATTTATGTACTATTGTGGTCTTGTTATGAAAAGGAATAGTTCAGTCCAGTACAATGTATAGTCCAGTCAACACATTACTTGCAGACAGCCAATTAAAACTTGTAATTCCTGAGCATGCATATAATAATTATACTAAAACTATTGCAAAATGGTTCAATGTTATTACTTGGAACTGCACGTTACCCATGCAAAGAGGGTCCTCCTTCGTGTTTAGTAGAGTCCATTAGCAGTTTGGCCTTCGAAGACTTCGATCCATCATCATAATCTTCTTGAGCAGTTTCTCGGAAGCTTTGTGGGTGCAGGCGGAATAAAATGCCCATTTTTGGATTTTCTTGACATTTAGATCTGGAGGAATACAAAGTAGTGAAATATTCGGCTTCAAGATGCTGTTCTTTTCGTTCCATTGTTACATAGTCGCTTGTAAAAGGACGAGATTGGTGCTTCATGAAAACTTCGTCTCCCTCCATCCAAGTCTGAAAATCGGATGGTATACCAATGGTGAGACAAGCAAATGAATCCTCCAGCCTGCTGTACAGGGAAAATTGAGCGCTCTTTACAGGAAAGATTGATTTCAACAGAAGTGAGGAATTAGAAGACCCAACTCTGCTTCGGTTAGCAGTGACAAAACGGGGAAGATTTGGAGCAGCTGTACGTAATTTTGAAAGAATAAAATTCACGTTTGTAAGTAGTTTGCGATCACTTGGTTCATCACCCCAGTACGCTATAGCAAAACTGTTGTCTTCAAATTGCATGAAGTAGAATATAGAAGAACATTCAACTTTATCCGTTCCAATGATTTTGTCTTCGGCCACTTTCCAATAGACGGGTGTTTTGTTGATTGTAGTCGAGATTAGGAAGGGACCACCTGCATGTATGTATTTATTAGTAAAATTAATTGTACTGCTATTTCATGGCCACTCAATAGTTAAACACATGCATGCAGTATAACTATATACATGTGCAGTGAGTTGTTCTAGTTGGTACCGGCTCTTTAGGTTTCTTTCCTCCTAATCAAAACCATACATCAATTACACCGGTATACCCTCTCAATACAGAATCACTATAGATATTCTCACTGGAGTCATCCGTCTTGCTCTGAATGAATAACTGAATGGCAATGATCATAGCCGTCTGAACGGCTGCAACTCTCATCAACCTGTTGATTGGTTGTATCTGAAAACCAATAACCGCTTCATCAGAAGTATTCCATCGCACAACTCCCTCGTCGTTGAAATGCCCGATAGTTTGCTCTTCCTTTGTTCGTTGATGGAACTCTTTTGTAATTGCAGTAGAGGCTTTAGCAGTAGCTGCAGAAGCTACACCCACACTACCCCCAACTCCTCCACCTTTCTTTTCCGACCTTTTAGTATCAACACTGTAGCTGACTGCTCCAAGTTCTATGGAGCTGACGTAGTGTGTGACTCCCAGGTCAAAGACAAACAGTCGACAGGCTTCATTAAGATCTTTGGCATCATCGGAATCGACTGAATCAATTTGATTCGCAAAGTCATCAAGTTTCTCAATTGCTGTTTGGCCTTTCAGTCCATCGATTGATCTTGTCAATTGTTGTTTTTTGAGGTACCTCAATATCCAAATGGCCAAGTCATTTTCAAATATTTGAAATCCACTATGGTTTTCGCTCTTCGAATCTATATGCTCATTAAAAACTTGTGAGCCAGCTGGTATATCATTGAAGTCGTATCTAAATGAAATGGTTCGTGTTTGGATTTTTGTTCCTTTTACTTCTACACTTGAGTTCACACTCTGTGAATAGTGCCCATCCAAACCGATCTTTACATGGCTGCTTGGAACATTCAACGAGAGCTGTATCTTACTCAACTGGGATCTTGACGAAGAAACAGTCTTCTCATACTTTCGTTTGATGCCATTTTCGTTTGTACCGATTACGTTTTTGAGATCTTTGGAGATGATTCGCAACTGTATAGGGTCTTTGTTCTTCCATAGATTTGGATCTGTACTGTCAATTCCTCTACCCAGTCCAAGCTCTTGGAAGTGCTGTATCTCTTCTGGAGTGATAACTGGCACAAGTTTTGTAGACTCAGTTGCCTCTCCTGCTTTAGGGGTTGCGGGAGATTTCGGGTTTGCCTCAGAAGTTGCCATTCTACTATAGCTACTACTACTAATCAAACTTCCTGCACTTGAAGTATTATATAGGCATCCCCATGCATGCATGCAAGAAGTTTTCGATAAGGTGTTTCTTTGAGGTTTCGGAATACCCAAATATACCTACAAACTTGCGCCTCATATACACATTGTCATTTATTTTTAGCTAGATCTATAGCCAAAGTGAAAAGTTTTATTATATAAATTGTATGCTGCAAAATTCGAAAAAGAAACAATGGAAGTCAGTGCAGCAAAGTGATTAGCTGGGCGTAGTCCGGCAGTGGGGCACCCGTTCTGACGGGTGGCCGGGGGAAACGCAGTCGCTTATATAGGATTTGTACTGCTGCAATGAGGAGTACAGCCCAATCAGATTGCAAAAAAATAACGATTTCATTGGCTCTGATAGGAATTTCTCTGATAGGAAATTCTTGGTCCTGATAGGAATTTGAGTGCATGCTTGATTTTTGATCAGCAACTAGCTAAAGAGTTCCACTATGGTCCTCAGTTCTTACATGTTTGCAGGAGTCCTTACTGGCGACAATATCAGCACTGTCCAAACATATTATTTGGTTTTTGTCCGACAATTGCAACCACGGCGTCTTCTTTCAGCTGTAACACAAGTAATTTTTTTTTATTTAGAGCTACAACATTTGGAAAATACAGAATAGCTTTAAAATAATTCTTGAATGGTGTCTGTATCTTATGAAGTTTTGAATATAGTGTCCGACATAATTATTATTATTATGATAGGATGTCCGCGATTGATTCTAAAGCGCGGCCTGGACCTAGTCTCGCGCAGCCAACCCCGGATGTTTTCTAAATGCTAGGTAGATAACATGGGTCTGGTGAACTTCCGATGTAGAAGTTGTGTCGACACGCCGAAGATTTCTTGGCATGTCAACCGCTGCGGTCAATTGGAGGCAAAAAGAAGGAAATGAAGGAAAAGAAGTTATGCAAAGCAGCCTCTTGTTGCCCACAGCATTTCATATTCAAGTGGCAGTACTGCAATTCGTATTTGGCAAATACAATTTAATTTTCATCTTTTGCTTTGAGAACTGAATCCATGCCATTGGAACCTTGAAACATAACATGCCTGGTTTAAGCTCAGTCTAGATCTTTCTAGCTGACTCTGAGTAGTTGCTATAGCTTCTCTCCTTCTTGCATGTGTAGATTCATCCTGATTGAGCACTGAGCACCAAGGACTCTCAACTACTATTTGCAGAACTGTGGTTTTCACATTATTGTAACCACACTGTGGTCATCAACCATGAATCAATCATCTGCACTTATCACCTTTTGTCCCTGTTGCTCTGTATAACCGTATAATTATGTATACATTTTACGTAGTATATTCACTCAGGTGTTCCTTCTAGGAACTTCCTGTCAGTATGATCTTAATTTCTGACCCATCACAAATTATTCATCTTGTCTAAAATGACTAAATGTAAAGTCATACTGTAAAGCATCGATTATATTATTATTATTATTATATTATTTGTGACCACTATTTACTTGCCGATAGGAAGTTCTCAAGACCCAATTTTTAATCGGGACTGGTGCAAGACTAGATAGCCTGGACCCGAGACTATAGGTCTACTCGGATTATGATGCTGCGGTCTGCACACGTAGACACACATACACATCATCTAGACATGTTCAGTGGCGGATCTAGAAAAGTGATAGGTAGGTGCTGCAAGAGTCTCTTTCAATAAACGCGCGTGATAGAAAGAAGAGACTGGTCTAGCTCCGGTAAGTTAGTACAGATGAAAAGTATACTATTGTAGTACATGCTCCTCAAAAATCAGACCTTAACTAGCATAAACTCAAAAAATAAATGCCTAACACATTTGCTACTATAAATTTACAAAATTCTGTATATCCAGAACCTACCAGTAGCCTGCACTTCTGTTGGAGCTCAAAAGTTGCACAAGAATAATGTACTTGCACAACAAATTTCAGATCTTAACTCAAACATATATATAGTTTCATGCCTAACATATTTTCAATGTACACATATTCTAGCCGCCATTTTGGAATGATGATGTCATATGATGTAACAGGTGGTGGTCCAATGGAAGCGCCAATAGTTGAACTTTCAGTACCTACACTCAAATTGATCTAATCACATTCAGTTTAGAAGATATTCACAAAAACGTAAAAAATCAAAAGTTCTACTCTCTTTGGTTGTTGCACTGTAGGCTCTTGTCAGCTTTCACTCCGTTCAGACGATCCTGTTGCAGGCTGTGAGTCTTTTGTTAACATAGCAGACTAAGGGTAGCTATCAGAGAATGCTATCCGATGGGCTATCTCAGACCAGTTGCAAGGAAGCAGCCTTACCCCTCTCACTCTCAGTGCAGTCTGGCTAGGCATTGTGATCCTTTCATTAATTTAATGTACCCAGGAGTGCATGAATGTACATGTATACCATCTACAGTATACTTGAGTCCTTTTGTTGATTAGAACAAGTTTTTTATTAAATTTTTCGTACATATAGGGTTGAAAATAGACTATAAACTTTAGGAAGTCAGAGTGTCTGGTTTAAAAATCAACCGGACATTCTAATTACAGCTGGCAAAAAACTTTAGCACAGGCTTAGTTGCCAACATTTATATTAGCAATGTGGTTTACATATACGGAGGCTTTTAACATAACAAATTATCATAAAACCATTAGACAATGAGTGTGCATGCGCTGGAAAAAAACTCTAGCACTTAAGTTGCCAACATTTATATTAGCCATGTGGTTTACATATACGGAGGCTTTTGACATATCATAACCATTACAAAAAAATGTAAACAATGAGTGGGAGTTGGCCCCACCTCGCTACTGCATGTTTATGCACACATAAAACAGTTCAAGTTTCTGGATTGGTCCCACGACAGCAAAACACAGCCAAAAAAATCTTGTTAAGCTATATAGATAACGGTGGAAAAGTACGTATGATGGTGGCTGTTAATGTGGTAAGAAAGTATAGCTATATAATTATGTGCATTCATATGGTATGTCGTTGTATGCCTATTGTATATACAGATTATCAAGCTGACGTTGATTCTTCTCACCGTATTGATAGTACAAACATTTGTCAACTGTGCCGCTGAAGAAGATGGCCTTACATGTCTGGCTGGAAGGATACCAAGCAGTGATATTACATTCAGGAGATGCAGAACTCTCACATTAGTTATTTATTGCATGGATAAATGTTTTCTGGATTTAATTACTGATTGTGCACACTTTAGGTGACAAATCAAACAACTTTCTGCAACGATGATGAGTGTCGAAACTATTTCTCATCAGCCTACGATGTGTGTGGTCTATGCAATGCATTTCAGTTGGGTGAGCTGCTAACTATGAACATACTATAATTATGATGCCCTCATACAATTTGTGCAGCTTGCAATGAATCAGAAATTACAAACAAAAACCGTAGCACACCTGATTTGCAATGCTTGTTTGTGGAAGCTGCTCAAGAAGGCTTGGGGGCATGTCAGTCTAAAAGAATGGTGAGTTACTCCTTTAGGTGATTTTAACTATAATTATACAAATGTCCAAATAGGAGGAAGGTCTCACAGCGTACTGTCTGGATGAGAGCTGCTCTTTTGTTGAGGAAGCCTACAACAAGTGTGGGTTTGATTGGCATGGCTGTAATCCTATTCGAGAGAGTAAGTGGAAAATTTATAAGTTACGTTTTTATGCTAATTTTAAACATGCATGCAGCTTGCAATAAGCATTTCAGATCTTTGCTGCCTCTGGAATGCAACAGTGGAGGAAATTCAAATCCCGCAATAGTGGCTATTATGATTCTGATAATGTGTTCTGTGCTTATGATTTGAGTAAAATTAATGTGCTTGAACTTTGAAGGAACAGTCATAAAATTAACACACTGTAACACATAGCAAAACTTGTGTAATTTATATAATTATAGGTACTATACATGACGTACTGTAGATTCAATTAGTCTTTTTGTACAATAAGAATTATTTTATGTCCTTATAAGATTTAGATTTATATACATTTCGATTTTCCGCTACACTTATATACAAAAGCATCAATTATACTATTTTATAAACACTAACCAGAGTCAGCAAAGAAGTGTGCATGCATGCATGCAGAGGTATTATACAAATAGGGTACTTGCATGCCATGCAGTGGGACATGCATGAGTATAATTATATGTTACATGCAGGCTCTGGGAGAAAAGGGCCTAATTGGCGCAAGCTATAATTTTACGATCTATATAATTATACTAGTTGATAGAGCCGGCAAAGAATTGCTTTCAGTAGGCTCACAGTTAGTAGTAAAGTTAATCAGCAAAGAAGTCTGGAGTCCTTCTAGAAAACAAATATGCATCAGTGCATGTATGTATATATGGCGACATGTACACAGAGAAAAGAGGTGTGCTGTTTTAGACCCTGAGCGTGTGCTATATTAACATCGTGGTGTGCTAAACAGTTTGTAGGCATATAGCACAGCCTACGTGTTGTATTGGTGTGCTTTTTCATGGCTTGTAATTTTGATGTTCGATTAAATAAATATGCTAATGGACTGTGCTAAATGTAATGGGTGTGCTGAAACAGGTAAACATGCTAATTCAGCACAGTGTGCCGTTTTCAGTACCAAATAATGGCATGCAGTACAACAGATGTGCAGCTGCAACTGCATAGCAATAAAAATTTTATTTTTTATTTGCTGTTCTTGCAAAGAAAAAAAAGAAGTTGAGTTTAGACATGGTTTGAGAGCTGTTTGACAAAACTGTGGAACTAGGTAAGTTTCCCTCAACATGCTGAACAATGCTGTACAATGTAATTGCACAGCTATTGTATAATAATTCAGATTGTACCAGAGTGTCATACAGTACACAGGGGGAGCGTCTGTACAATGTAAATGCACAGCTATTGCTTATTGTACCAGGGTGTTATACAGTACACAGGGGGAGTATTCCCCCCCTCCCTAAAATTTGCATTCATGCAGGTATATTAGTAATGGTGTATGACTGAGTATCTATAGCCTGTATACTAACCAGGGTATTAAAATAACATGCATGCAGTTGACTTTTTTTAGCTTAAAAGAATGCCTTATATTTCCCCCCTCTACTTTAAAATCCTGTATGACACCCTGTAATAACTCTACAATATAATATGCAGGAAAGACAAGCAAGTAAAAGGTTGAATGGGGCTCAAACAAAGTGCAAGTGGAGACCAATTGAAGCCTATATATATAGTTTCATAGCACAATAAGTGAGTTATTTAATTACAGCGCCACTCTAATTGAAGGGCCAAATTCACATAACAATTAAGCGCCAAGTTGCTAGCGCTTACATAATTAGAAATAACGCATCCTTAATTCGAGGCTACATGTACAACTGATCTGATAGCCTTGTGGAAACAGCTATACTATAGTACTCTACGTTGCTAAGCACCACTCTAAATAATATTATAAGTGCCAAACTGGAATTATGGTTTTTTCTTGTTCTATTTGTGCGCCACTGAAAATCTTTAGCGGTGCTGTAATTAGAAGAAAGACGGTATAGTAAGTGTGTTTGTTTGTGTGTGTATTTTCACTTGGATGCCATGGCACTGCGTTTACAGCTAGCTAGGATAGATAGCCTCTGCAAAAAAAGTTTTTTGTTTTGACAGATTTTCAAATGGTAAAAAGCTTAGTTGGGTAAAAGCTAAGAAGTATAAATTAAACCTTGTACACACATGCATTGAAGCTAGCTAAATATAGAAAGCTTGATACATCAAATGCGCACTATACAGCCACGCTTGAGTTCTGGCTTCTTTGCTGTGAGACTACTCTGGTCCCGGTGAATGTCCGGAGCGCTATAGCTGTTCGTTAACACATAAAGCTTAGTTCCATTGCATGCATGTCTGACCAAGAACCACTGCCGTTTTCGACTGTACTTGTCATAGCGTACGTTGCACTATTATTGTATAGATGCAGTAAGCAGTCAATATAAGTATAAGTTCCGTTTATGTAGTACATCAGTACGTTTACACTGTATTAAAAGCGTTGCAATTTACCGTTGCACGTTGCAAGTATACGTTTTGCAAAAAAACAAACAAAGAGACAATCCTATATAGCTAGTCACCTCGAGTATCGTAGCTAGGCTAGTTACTTAGCTATAATTATGCTGTACATACTTGATGCTATGTTTCAATATATATTGTACATTGTACATGTATAATTATTGTACATACTGCTTTTCACGTGTACATTATAGTTGTGAGACGCCAACTGCCCAGATCGAAGGAAACCACGCCATTCGCAAAAATATGCCTAATTCCCCATCACATCTAAAGTTCTTTCAAAATGGTGGTCGTACTTTTTTGAAGGTACTATAATTATTGTTGTAAGAATTGATGTGAAAAAACATATTGCAGGATGATGTTGAAGTGACACGTGTTGGAGAGAGCATTATACTGCACACCCTTGTATGACCAGACCACTGTAAAGTATCGACACAATTGGACAGCGCCATAAGAAATTCACACAAGTTCAACGCACATTCACAATCAAACAGCTTGTCTAGCCACTAAAAAAACTGTGAAATTAATAATTAGAAGTAACCGCATGCCAGCCCGTATACACCCTCCTGCCCACACACAGCATGCACACACTGAGCACAATCATGAAAGCTATATATAGCAGGTCAGAGAAAATAGCTGTCTATATAATCCAGAAAGGTGGGCTATATGTGAAATAAGGGACGGTTACCAGCCTGAAACAAATCTAATACAATACTAATTAATAATTAGTATCACACGAGAAAAATGTCTTTGACATAATCAATATTGTCACCCAACAATGTCAACACAGCGACACTGTGTGTGAGTGTGCTACAGCCTCCTGGTTACCGTGGAATCCACCGCACAGAAGCACATCTGCTAATAATTAGGCTGGGACTGCGCAGAATTCAAAGCATCTGTGGGCACACATCGATGTTAATTGCATGCAGTACTGTATAATATGCAAACTAAAAATGTACTGGTATTTGGGTTTTGACTAGTTCTAAGGGCATGTCTGTCACGCTGGAGTTAGCCAGCATAGAATGTAAATCAGAGGGTGGGTTAGGATATTTGGTTACAGGCTAATTATAGCTAATTAAAATTAGCACTGTGCACTTCTCAGTATGTCTCGTGGGACCACACTTTATCTTGTCTTATGCATCTACCGCACACTTGTAGGGCTCTAATTAAAGCCATACATATACTATTATAACGAAGGCATCCCAATATACAAAATACAAAACACACACTGGCTTAACTGTACACCTCTCTATCTGTATGTGAAACACAACGAAACAACTTTCAACACGCAACAATTATAGATGTTGAGAATTTCTGAAAAGTAGCACAACAGGCCATTGACATTACCATAAACACAACATTTCTTGTAGCGCGAGGGAAGCCCAGGAATAGCTAGCTAGTCCTGTTTATGTACACTTCCCCCCACAGCACATTCCTCAGGTAAACCACAAGTACTCTACAGGGTTAGGCAGCGTGGGCCCACACACACACACCCCACAACTTGGGCCACAAGAGCATTCATTTCATGGGTATACACTCAAGTAGAGCTAGAGGGGCCAAATGGCACTTCAAAAAAAGCATTAGACAAAAGTTTTTTCTGAGAGGCAGTGTTTGTTTGCGTACCTTGCAGGATGTTTATAAACGGCAAGTTAGAGTGGCATTAAGGTTACGACAATAATTATTATTGCACTGGCATAGCTGTACCATTTCGTCATACAGGTACGTAACACAGGCGTACAGGATGGGGTTGGAATGGAAGCAAATTCCATGCTTATTATAAATAGTCACAGCAGTTATAATGATTTCAGGTTATATTATGATGACACCTCCTACAACCATCAGACTAGTATGTGCACAATGCAATGACTAATTGATTGCCGGTGTAGGATATACACAATCACTTCACACGACAACTATATACCGCAAGCATTACAGTGAGGCCGAGTGATCACTATGAATGGATTAAAATCACATTTGGCAATAAAATAAGCTCATAATTAAAACATCCAACTATCAGATTAGCTAGAAATTACCCGCTCACACACACACACTACCCTTACACACACACACCACCCTCTTTCACACACACACACACACACACACAACACACACTCACCACCCTCTCACACACACACACACCACCCTCTTACACACACACACCACCCTCACACACGCACACCACCATCTTACACACACACACACATTGCCAGCAATGACTGGACACCAATTAAAATATGTCAGTAAATCAGTTAGTAATTTTCTGTATATTACGGTATGATTTTATATGTGTTCTTATGAGACCAAAGGCTATGCTTCCCTTTTTCCCTTGTAGGGAGCTACTTTCAGTTGATTTGCCGATACAAAGAAGAAGAAATACACCTTAGCTAACCTTGGAATCCCACAAGAAGCTAGCCAGCCAGCTTGTATAAGTTCCCTAACTGCTTTTGTTGATCAATGTTTCAGCGCTTGTCTCGTGTATTGTATTGTAAAATTTGATTATTTTGTATTTTTGTGTTTGATTTGCGGCATTCTTACACATATATTTTCATTTTTGCCGATTGCCAGCAAAAATATACGGCCTACTCTGCTGCTTAAAGCGGCTGCTGCTCGATATAAAGTGGACTAAGCGGTTCCAAAATGTGTCCAGTTTTGTCAAAAAATCCACAATTATCAATGACGTATCGCATTATCTACACATACCCAAGAGCTGCGTAGAGCCACTAATTTGGGGAATTCCCCATTAATCGCAATGTACCAGCAATGTAAAGTGAGTGTATATGGCTGCAAGTAAGTATAGGCTAGCAGTCATTTACTTGAAGATAGTAAATGTCTACAATCTATCAGGATATAATTATAGTATACTATATTATTATGTTGGGTAGAATTAATCATGATTCAGAGTCAAGTCGTGGCTGTTTGTTCATGTCTACTAAATCTAATGGAGTTTTTCGTATGTACTTTCGTTTCTTTCGCTTAAATTGTGATGTCTCGTCTATTCTCGCTTCAGCTTTCAGAACCTCCCCCACTGGGTCATGCAGATTACTGGAGAAGTAGTGTCTCTTGGCGTCATCATTATTTTTCTCCACCCCTAGAGAAAAAGGTGATTAAAATGTTATCTCTTTACACTCGAACTCACCTTGTCCACTAAACATCTTGACATTTCCGTATTTTGAAATAAAGTAAGGGAAGTGAAAGACCAGTGTGTGCATATAGGGCGTAATATTCTTTTCCTGAAACCCTTGACACTTGTGCTTCAAGCTCAAGAAAAGCCTTATCCAGTCTTTCGCCTATCATGATAGATTATAGTAAATTAGATACAATGGTTCTCCCTACTAGTAAACTAACACTATACCTTTTGCTCAACCACTTCACTGGGAGGTGGAGTCCAGCTAGAAACCATCTTATACAAAGAGAGAAATTCCTATAGAGCCAGACCATATAAATAATTATGTTTGTAAAATGCGAAGGGAAATTTAATTAGTACTCACTGTCCAAAGTTGGGCCATTTTAGCTTGCATTTCTTCCTTCAGTAGGTCAGCAAACCTCACTGGGAGACGTTCCAGAAACTTCTTGGTGTCGTTCCCCTGCAGTGATGTCCATTCGTAATGTCCAGAAGCTTTGCCATCTGGACCCCTTGCTTCCCATACCCTGAACGTGATACCACAGTCTTTAACGATCGTCTGTAGTGTTTGTAGGTGAGTGAGTATATGTGCGTTTCCTTGTCTGTCTTGTTTAGCAGATGCCACTATCTCTAGAATGAGATTTCTTGTTAAAACGTCAGCTATACGTAGGAGTAGGTGTAGCTCATCGGGTATTATATGGTCTGGCTCTATGTTCAGTAGTGGTGTTGTAATTGATCCTAGTCGTACACTTGCTGGTTTACTGCTGGGAAGTGCGCCTTTTGCTTGTAGGGAACTCAATGTTCTTGCATTTGTTATGGTGTAGTCAGCCCTATCCTTTGACATATCCCACCTATAGCGGCAAATGGGGAAGCTAGGTTTAAGCATAATAATTATAGATATACCTTTCATCCTTCTTGATGGTACACCAGACACAAGCGTACATAGAGGTTGCTTTGTTGAGGCCCATACTCAGTAAAAGAAACTAAATGCAATTTTTATAGTCAGTAATTAACTATACATTCTCACCTTGTAATCACTACCCAGGAAAAACTCAAGGCGGTACTCTGTTTCATCAACAGTGAGTAGTGGGTGTGAAATGATGTCGTTCAACTCCTTCAATACCTCAGATAGTCCTGAACTAATTGTTTCATACGACTCTTCGGCTTTTAGGCCAGCAAATGTATGATTGCCTGTATGAATGTCAATATAAAAATATTTTCACCACTTTCTCGTTTAATATTTTTATTGTTAAGCTTACCCATGCCTGATAAAACATTGTCTTGAATTTCTGGAAATGCAAATGAGAGAAGTATGATATTGGATGATCTTGTGAATCTGGCTCCGTCACCACTGAGTTTTACTTTTACTGGTTGGGTGATAGCTTTCCCTGAATGAACCTAAAATAATAATCCATAATAATAATGTATAATTTCTTCTTTACTTACGATCTTAGCTAGCTCTTCCTGGATTGCAGCTTTCGGTGGTCTATAAGCACCAGGATAAGGACCTTCGAGATGTCGGATGTCGAGAGAGTTGTTAATTGAGAGGCGAGCATCCTTGATTCGGTACAGTGGTGGTAAATCAGATGCGACGCTCAATTCATGATAAGCTTCGTCACTCACAGCAAACCTGTCAAGTACATAAAGAGCTTGCTGTACCCTCGCAGAATCGTTTGGTGAAAGAGCTGGCGTTTGATGTTGTGGCTTGTGAGATGGGCTAGATAAAAAATTGAATTTGATGGGAGATCCTGTCTGTTTGCGTAGCTCTAAAAATTCTGGCTGAAGACCGAATGATTCACAAAACCAAAGCGCTTGCTCTGCAGAGCTCTTACAGTGTGCTAGCTTTCGTTTTACCTGTCGTGGTGATACCTCGTGAACTTTTTTGCCTTTGTTGATGTGTGCTGTGGTAGGTCTACTTGTTTCGGGGATTGTTGTTGGCTGTGGAGATTCAGTGGATAGTTGCTGCTCAATTTCAGAATACGATTCTGCTTCTCCATCAAGCACGAAGAGGTTGTATTCTCCAGCAAGTACGGCATACCTCCTTCTTCCTTTTAGCCCCCGTATCCTTCTTGCTACCTTGCTAGCTTGTTCTGCAAGCCTTTTCTCCAGACGATCGCTTTGTGCTAGTTTAACTATTGTTACCATGCTATTAACTAAGCTAATGAATGTCTCTTCTGTCTTCTTGTTCATGTACCAATGATGCAGCAACTCGATAGGAATAGAGAGAGAGAAGTTTGGCTGTACTTATGGTTCTGTGTGGCTGAAGTCAGAGTACTTCTTTGCTGAATTTGAGATGGTGATGGACAGGCTCTCTGCTCTTCTGGACTGCTTGTTTACTGCCATAGCTAGGAGGCCCGGGATAATGGAACAAAAGGTCCCTTGAGCTGTTATGTAACAAAATTAATTAGCCATGTCAATATGAGTGGGTGGGTGAATAGGCTGCGGTGTTATCACCCACTAAATTAACCACAGTACTCATTCAATAGCATGATAACACTTCTCAGATGCATTATGGCGGGTATTTTGCGACCTCTGGTTCTCTTAGACTTATTACAAAATGGCTGACCAGACATTCTCAAGATCCAAGCTCAAGAGGCTCAATCGAAAAGCTAGAGTTGACAAAATTGGCAAGCAGCTGTGTATGGAGAAGAAGAGCCTTGAATGTGCCGAGAAAAATGTTCAGAATTGGAAGAAGAAGGCAATAGATTATAAACTGTAAGTTGCTGATTAACAGCCAGTAAATAATATTGTTCATACAGGGAACTCAACGTGTATCGAGCTAAGCAATTACGGACAGGAACTCTGGGAACATCCTGCAGTCACCAACGACCACTAAAGTTACTAACAGCAGCCATGAAGACGAGTGTAATCAGTCTACCCAAGGCAACTCCAAGAATGTGTACGAATGCTGATATTATGCGAGGAGTTACTGTAGTTCCAGAGATAAGTGAGAAATGTTTAGCAGATGGGGGTGGTGATGTTCATATAGGAAATGGTCGGTTTGGAACATGCTCTCGTATGATTTTTAAAGAGTGTTTTGACGTCTGTGTCAAAACATTTACTTCCGACTCCTCAATCGAATCGATTAGGCATGAAGCCAGTATATTACTTACATTAAATTCCAGCCCTTATATACCACACTGTTTTGGTATTTGTTCCACCAGGAGAGCTTTAGTAATGTCTAATGTAAGCGTGAAGCAGCAACAAGTTTCATTATATTCTGCCTTGTATTCGACTAACGAAATTAAATTAAGCCCTAAGACATGGATGCAAATACTGATCCAAATTTGTGATGGTCTATCATACATGCACAAGCTGAGTATTCTTCACAATGATCTTAAAGTAGACAACGTAGTATTAGGGACTACTTTGTTAGAATGTATCCGGCCATGTATTGTGGATTTTGGAAAGGCATGTAAAGAAAAGCATGCTAAGAAGTACTGCCTGACCGAGGAACAGAAAGTTATTTACATAAAAGAACACACTCAAGTAGCTCCAGACCTCCGCGATGGGCTTGTTTTACAGAGCACACAGAGCGATATATACTCATTAGGTAGAATAATGAAGAAGATGAACTCCATTGTAATTAAGTCAACTGAACTTGCCCATGTAATTAAGGAATGTCTTTCTTATCATGCTCATGACCGTCCTAGCTTAGAAACCATTTCTCTTAATGTTGAATGACTATGTGACTAATTATGTCTTACATTCATTCGTTCATGTTTAAATCTGGTGCTAGCTTTAACTATGACATAGTCTATGTATAATTGTAGGCAAATCCGTGCTCTCTAATGGAAGGCTGACAAGGTTAGCTGTAAGTCGGGATGCGTGTTGACCCAGCCATTTGTTTGAGAGTCATTAAAAGCATTATGGTAGAGAATTGGCCTGAAGCAGTTAGTTATGAGTCACATAGTGCGTATTGGCTGCTCAGGTTGGGCCATGCATGCATTAACAATTAACAATTAACAATGATCAACAACGTTTTTTCACCAGATTTACACATACAATTTCAGATAGTAGTCTAGGTGACTCTAACATTTCACCATTGCTATTTCTATATGTTTTCGGTCCATACTTAATTCTAGGACATACTACAATAGGAAAATCTACTGTGCAGCCATTGCCATATCTATCATACAAAATATACCAACTACCTATAAAATATTCATCGTTAAAATCAGTTTGTTGAAGTTGGAGCTTTCCGCGGGTCATTTGGGTTCCTCGATCTTTAAATAGGTAACGAAATACATCTAGCCGGAAATCTATAGTTAAATTACAGGATTTTACAGTACCTAAATTTAAACTACATTGAATGGACAGAACAAATCTTCTTGTTGCGTCGCTTATAAGCTCGGTATGTGGTGCTTGTGGTGTATTGTATGATCTGAAAGGGGGGAAATGTGCAGATATAATTATAGTAATACACAGTGCACTGCCATGCCATACTTAATAATCTTACTGGATAGTAGAGATAGTCACATCTTCCTTAGCGACCCATGAAGACTGTTCCAATGAGTAACCAGCCCACTTTACCAAATACTCCGTTTTCCCCTAGAAATAGAATCAATCGTATAGGGCTATATATCATAAAATGTTACGTACCTTAGTTAGTCGATGATGAATTATCCTTTCAACAAGGAAGACCCCTTCTGGCAGACTGTCATCAGACTTACAGCTCAGAGTGGTTCTCACATCTCGTGCTTCCCGCATGCTAGATAAGTCCATGTCAGCCGAGCTTATATTATGGAGGTAGGAATAGTATCCTTTCTCAGGTCGTTGCCTCTTTGACGAGTCCATAACAGGTCGATCTGCATGAACAGGTCTGCTGGAAGATTAATAATTAGTGACCATAAAGATTTTATCTCTATTCATTTGACACACTTTACTACCATTGATTGCATGCTATTACTGTCATGTGAATCAGTAAATTACTATACAAAAAAGAACAGAGAAAGAATTGAGATGGGAAATTGCTGCCACTTCCACCCGTACCCGTACTACATCGACTCCGACTTACGAGAGATCAGGCACCACAGGAACTCCTTTCCTATTGGGTCGCTAGTAAAGATGGGAACTGAGGGAAAACAATTTTATTTTACAACAGCAGATGATACTGGAACACATTATTTTCCGATGGGGTCTCAGAAAAAGGCCCAGAACTATTTAAAGAAAGTTGTGAGGCTCAGCCAAACATACGATGTCCAGGTGTCAGAGTTTTAAATCCAGACTACACGTTGCTAGGATTTAGAGCCAAAAAAACAAAAGAAGAAAGCACAAAAGAAGCGGACAACAAAGAGCCAAGAAAGAAAGTTAAATTTAATTTAGTAAAAGTGTTGTAACTAGAACAGGACTGAGAAGAATATGACTGAGAACTGACTACTATACTGTACTGTTCTATATAATTATTTACTGTGGTAGATCTCTCTAGTCACTGTTACAGGCCGGTAAAAGTAATAACAAAATACTGAGCTGGCAGTACTGCATGCTCAGTATTTTGTTATTACTTGTACCGGCCTGTAACAGTGACTAGAGAGATCTGCCACAGGATAGAATCTACCACAGAAGTCTACATGAGCTCAACCAACAGGTAAACAATAATATTACTCACCAGCACCAGTGCAGTGAACGTAGCTAGTTCAGCGAAGATCTTGCGCACGCACTACAATAGTCTATAGTAGCATTTATTTCTGCAGTAGTTAAAATGATTGAGTAATATTTGAATTTTCATATAAATAGAACAAATATTTAGACAGGATGCTAGAACAATAGTGTCCAAAATACAATGGCAATTGCTGGCAATGACACACACACACACACCACCCTCTCACACACACACACACCACCCTCACACACACACACACTACACACACACACACACACACACACACACACACACACACACACACACACACTTGAAGCACACCTCCACTGCTAGTGCCAGCAAACAGGAAGAGTTGGTTGTCCAGGGGAGTTGCCAGTAGAGAGGTGAATTCTGTCACTATTTGATTGGTCTCTGTGATGAGCGGAGATTGTGTAAAGACATCGTCCACTTCTATACCTCGTAGTAAATCGGAAAATAGCACACACTGATGCAGGATGATGTTGAAAGTGACACGTGTTGGAGAGAGCATTATACTGGACATGCACCCTTGTATGACCAGACCACTGTAAAGTATCGACACAATTGGAGGTGCGTGGAACTTTCATGGACACATACCATGCTCCATTCACTCCCAAGCATCGCTACTGGGTGGGACTGCTCCTCTTTGCTCTGATTGTTCATAATCTAGTAGCTGCCATGGCTCCCGACACTTATCTCCCTGTTTTATCATCTGGGGCCCTATCTGTTGGACTGATTGTCTGAATAATCACTTGTATAAAAGTAAGCATTGTGATTCTCTCGAAACTCTATATCTATTCAATATTGCCATTCTTGCATTTGGCACCTCCTATGTCAAAGATACAAATAAAGATCAGTCAGCACTAGCCAGTATTTCAATGGCTATATCATTCACCCTGTTTGTGATAACACTCTGCTACCATTTTTACCAATTCGTACTCAAAAAAAGCAATACATGGCTAAAGATAGAGGAAATCTTAGGAGCAGGTGCTGCAGATATGAGACTCCGACGAGCTAACAATGTCCGACAAATGTATCAGCAGGTAGATGATGAAAACGACGACGATAAATTATTTAAAGCAGTATAGATGACTATATACAAGGAGACCCTGTGGACCTACCTTACACTGACGGCGTGAGGGAAGAAGTTGACCCAGATCGTTATATCACTCCTCCCATCATCACACCAGTCATGAGGCCGGACCAGTTGAGACTCTCCTACATGGATGAACTATAGCCCCTCATAACAGAGGATTACAGACCAGCCCGTCCCCCTCCAAGAAACAATTGTCCTGTTGCATGTGTTGTCACACACTCAGAAGTTGGCCCATGCATAAACTGAACTGTCTTTTTAGCTAAGGTACCCCTATATTTTCGTGGGCAACATACATTTTATAGTTCTATAGCTGTTGTTTGTAATTTGTCAGTTTAGTGTTAATTTTAATTTAGTTAAATGGTTTTGCTGTGTGATTGTGTCCTTTGTACTGAATATCAAAATGTTGTCTGGACCTATAGCTTGCATTATAAGGTCAATTAAAACACAAAATTAGAGCACTGAAGTGCTAAACTCCCAGTTGTTGACATGAATAACAAATTAGAAACCAAAGGAGTGTTACACAATAAATGCAGATGGAGTAATTATGTATGAGCATGCATGGAGCTGGTATAGTAGCAACTAGCAGGAAGAGCAGTCAGCTGACAGGCAGTGTCTCAAAACCAATTACAGTTTCATCCGAAGTATTCTACGAACTTCTCCTTTGTCATCGAAATACCCAATCAACTGCTCGTCCATCGTTCGTTCTCTGTGTCCTTTGAAGTGTCGAATATTCCTCTGGCAGAGGCGGCAGAGGCTGCTTCAAGGTTACCTCCGACTCCTTTCACACTTCTCTCTTAGTGTTATTCTCTCTAAACTGTACTTGAGGGCATGAAACCAGAGGAGTGATAATGCAGTGCATGTAGTATGTATCGTGTTCTTGCTTTCACCACATGAAGTTGTACCTAGAACTGTTGTTTATAGGCTCAAACATTATAGGCTGATCAATTAGCATTAAACATCCAAATTTCTCAAATACGTACAGGAAACGGTACAACATTGATAGAAACATTTTGAAAGTGTATTCAGTTGAGTGGTAAAAAGTGAATGTTCTCCTTTCTTCATGCTGTATACAACGAGTCTTCATGCTGTATACAACGAGTCTGTATGCATGCTCTTGTCGTACTTTACATGCAGCACATGCAACATTATGTTTTTTAATTAGCTAGTAATCTCTAAATCACAAACAAGACGGATGATCACCTCCTGACACTTGAATATCTGGTCGTAGCATATCATTTTAAAAAGGTGGTGCTGTTTCTGGAAGGGTTTAGGCATGAATTTTCCTGGTGAGGGGATATGGAGAACACGTTAAATACTTAATTCCTGCATGTGTTTGTGCAATTTGGCCTACATTTGAGCCTAGTCTACATGCATGTAAGCAACAGTTCTAGCTCCAATTGTCGTACAAGCAACGGATGAGACTACCTAAAGACATTGGGCTTATGAGGTAAAAGTACGTGTTTTATGCTTTTTTCAAATCAATAAACAATTTATGTACTATTGTGGTCTTGTTATGAAAAGGAATAGTCCAGTCCAGTACAATGTATAGTCCAGTCAACACATTACATGCAGACAGCCAATTAAAACTTATAATTCCTGAGCATGCATATAATATTATTTAATTATACTAAAACTTAAAAATCTATTGCAAAATGGTTCAATGTCATTACTTGGAGCTGCACGTTACCCATGCAAAGAGGGTCCTCCTTCATGTTTAGTAGAGTCCATTAGCAGTTTGGCCTTCGAAGACTTCGATCCATCATCATAATCTTCTTGAGCAGTTTCTCGGAAGCTTTGTGGGTGCAGGCGGAATAAAATGCCCATTTTTGGATTTTCTTGGCATTTAGATTTGGAGGAATACAAAGTAGTGAAATATTCGGCTTCAAGATGCTGTTCTTTTCGTTCCATTGTTACATAGTCACTTGTAAAAGGACGAGATTGGTGCTTCATGAAAACTTCGTCTCCTTCCATCCAAGTCTGAAAATCGGATGGTATAGCAATGGTGAGACAAGCAAATGAATCCTCCAGCCTGCTGTACAGGGAAAATTGAGCGTTCTTTACAGGAAAGATTGATTTCAACAGAAGTGAGGAATTAGAAGACCCAACTCTGCTTCGGTTAGCAGTCACAAAACGGGGAAGATTTGGAGCAGCTGTACGTAATTTTGAAAGAATAAAATTCACGTTTGTAAGTAGTTTGCGATCACTTGGTTCATCACCCCAGTACGCTATAGCAAAGCTGTTGTCTCCAAATTGCATGAAGTAGAATATAGAAGAACATTCAACTTTATCCGTTCCAATAATTTTGTCTTCGGCCACTTTCCAATAGACGGGTGTTTTGTTGATTGTAGTCGAGATTAGGAAGGGACCACCTGCATGTATGTATATATTAGTAAATTAATTGTACTGCTATTTTATGGCCACTCAATAGTTAAACACATGCATGCAGTATAACTATATACATGTGCAGTGAGTTGTTCTAGTTGGTACCGGCTCTTTAGGTTTCTTTCCTCCTAATCAAAACCATACATCAATTGCACCGGTATACCCTCAATACAGAATCACTATAGATATTCTATATACATGTGCAGTGAGTTGTTCTAGTTGGTACCGGCTCTTTAGGTTTCTTTCCTCCTAATCAAAACCATACATCAATTACACCGGTATACCCTCTCAATACAGAATCACTATAGATATTCTCACTGGAGTCATCCGTCTTGCTCTGAATGAATAACTGAATGGCAATGATCATAGCCGTCTGAACGGCTGCAACTCTCATCAACCTGTTGATTGGTTGTATCTGAAAACCAATAACCGCTTCATCAGAAGTATTCCATCGCACAACTCCCTCGTCGTTGAAATGCCCGATAGTTTGCTCTAGACTTCCTTTGTTCGTTGATGGAACTCTTTTGTAATTGCAGTAGAGGCTTTAGCAGTAGCTGCAGAAGCTACACCCACACTACCCCCAACTCCTCCACCTTTCTTTTCCGACCTTTTAGTATCAACACTGTAGCTGACTGCTCCAAGTTCTATGGAGCTGACGTAGTGTGTGACTCCCAGGTCAAAGACAAACAGTCGACAGGCTTCATTAAGATCTTTGGCATCATCGGAATCGACTGAATCAATTTGATTCGCAAAGTCATCAAGTTTTTCAATTGCTGTTTGGCCTTTCAGTCCATCGATTGATCTTGTCAATTGTTGTTTTTTGAGGTACCTCAAGATCCAAATGGCCAAGTCATTTTCAAATATTTGAAATCCACTATGGTTTTCGCTCTTCGAATCTATATGCTCATTAAAAACTTGTGAGCCAGCTGGTATATCATTGAAGTCGTATCTAAATGAAATGGTTCGTGTTTGGATTTTTGTTCCTTTTACTTCTACACTTGAGTTCACACTCTGTGAATAGTGCCCATCCAAACCGATCTTTACATGGCTGCTTGGAACATTCAACGAGAGCTGTATCTTACTCAACTGGGATCTTGACGAAGAAACAGTCTTCTCATACTTTCGTTTGATGCCATTTTCGTTTGTACCGATTACGTTTTTGAGATCTTTGGAGATGATTCGCAACTGTATAGGGTCTTTGTTCTTCCATAGATTTGGATCTGTACTGTCAATTCCTCTACCCAGTCCAAGCTCTTGGAAGTGCTGTATCTCTTCTGGAGTGATAACTGGCACAAGTTTTATAGACTCAGTTGCCTCTCCTGCTTTAGGGGTTGCGGGAGATTTCGGGTTTGCCTCAGAAGTTGCCATTCTACTATAGCTACTACTACTAATCAAACTTCCTGCACTTGAAGTATTATATAGGCATCCCCATGCATGCATGCAAGAAGTTTTCGATAAGGTGTTTCTTTGAGGTTTCGGAATACCCAAATATACCTACAAACTTGCGCCTCATATACACATTGTCATTTATTTTTAGCTAGATCTATAGCCAAAGTGAAAAGTTTTATTATATAAATTGTATGCTGCAAAATTCGAAAAAGAAACAATGGAAGTCAGTGCAGCAAAGTGATTAGCTGGGCGTAGTCCGGCAGTGGGGCACCCGTTCTGACGGGTGGCCGGGGGAAACGCAGTCGCTTATATAGGATTTGTACTGCTGCAATGAGGAGTACAGCCCAATCAGATTGCAAAAAAATAACGATTTCATTGGCTCTGATAGGAATTTCTCTGATAGGAAATTCTTGGTCCTGATAGGAATTTGAGTGCATGCTTGATTTTTGATCAGCAACTAGCTAAAGAGTTCCACTATGGTCCTCAGTTCTTACATGTTTGCAGGAGTCCTTACTGGCGACAATATCAGCACTGTCCAAACATATTATTTGGTTTTTGTCCGACAATTGCAACCACGGCGTCTTCTTTCAGCTGTAACACAAGTAATTTTTTTTTATTTAGAGCTACAACATTTGGAAAATACAGAGTAGCTTTAAAATAATTCTTGAATGGTGTCTGTATCTTATGAAGTTTTGAATATAGTGTCCGACATAATTATTATTATTATTATGATAGGATGTCCGCGATTGATTCTAAAGCGCGGCCTGGACCTAGTCTCGCGCAGCCAACCCCGGATGTTTTCTAAATGCTAGGTAGATAACATGGGTCTGGTGAACTTCCTATGTAGAAGTTGTGTCGACACGCCGAAGATTTCTTGGCATGTCAACCGCTGCGGTCAATTGGAGGCAAAAAGAAGGAAATGAAGGAAAAGAAGTTATGCAAAGCAGCCTCTTGTTGCCCACAGCATTTCATATTCAAGTGGCAGTACTGCAATTCGTATTTGGCAAATACAATTTAATTTTCATCTTTTGCTTTGAGAACTGAATCCATGCCATTGGAACCTTGAAACATAACATGCCTGGTTTAAGCTCAGTCTAGATCTTTCTAGCTGACTCTGAGTAGTTGCTATAGCTTCTCTCCTTCTTGCATGTGTAGATTCATCCTGATTGAGCACTGAGCACCAAGGACTCTCAACTACTATTTGCAGAACTGTAGTTTTCACATTATTGTAACCACACTGTGGTCATCAACCATGAATCAATCATCTGCACTTATCACCTTTTGTCCCTGTTGCTCTGTATAACCGTATAATTATGTATACATTTTACGTAGTATATTCACTCAGGTGTTCCTTCTAGGAACTTCCTGTCAGTATGATCTTAATTTCTGACCCATCACAAATTATTCACCTTGTCTAAAATGACTAAATGTAAAGTCATACTGTAAAGCATCGATTATTATTATTATTATTATATTATTTGTTACCACTATTTACTTGCCGATAGACCCAATTTTTAATCGGGACTGGTGCGAGACTAGATAGCCTGGACCCGAGACTATAGGTCTACTTGGATTATGATGCTGCGGCATGCTGCGGTCTGCACACGTAGACACACGTACACATCATCTAGACACGTTCAGTGGCGGATCTAGAAAAAGTGATAGGTAGGTGCTGCAAGAGTCTCCTTCAATAAATAGCGATAGCGCGCGAAAATCAGGGGTTATGCCCCCTTTTGACGTCATTTCCTGTAGGTGAGGTGTCAATAATAAAGACATAAGACTTTGTAAGTGTTGTACTGCACTCTATTCTTGTTGAGCCTAGTCTGCACTGCAGTGCTGCTTTTATCACAGCTTTTAAAGATACTACTGTACTAGATAGGTCTATAGCTACTCAGCTACTAGTACCAAGTCTGAGTGACTTCCATCAACCAATGAGTGAGACACAAAGATAATTAATTTGTCCAAGGTCAGGGGGGTGCTTCAGCACCCTCTACTACCTGCTGGATCCGCCCCTGCATGACGACGTTGAGACAAAAGACTGACTGTGGCATGCACTAGCAGTGCAGTCAGTGTCTAGCCTGACCAGTGAGAGATATACACTGATGATAAGAGGAGCTGGTCAGTCAGTGGCGTATCCAGCTAGGGGCTCAGGGTGCTCAAGCACCCCCCTAAGCTTTGCAATTACTGTAACCTGCTGGAAGCTGAGCCTGCACTGCACTATGAAGCTAGCTGAGCTAGAGCTAGCTTTTATACTCGTTGGAGAGTCAGAACACACCTTCAGATAATAAGTGTCCTGGGCATGCGTAGATCTACTGTGACTTATTAAAGCTGCATGCTACAAAATAGTACTAGTCAAGAGCCTGCATCAGGAAAGGTTGTTCTTTCTCACTGTCAGTGTCTATATATTCAGCCCAACATCACCAGCAGAAACCTGATCACACTCTAAATACCAGGTAGAAGACAAAAAAACAAAACAATAATTAAACAATGGTTTCAATACAGATTTTCTTCGTGATAGTATAATTATTGTGCACTCTGCCTATCACTAGTCACTAGCTGCTCAGCAGAGAGGTGTTTCAGTGGTCTGAAGAGAATGAAGACAGCATTATACGATCACACAGAATGATTGACTAACTGGACTATTTCTTCTATATATATGCACATACACTGTGACATACCTGTATAGTAGATATTGATATAGCTATATAGATGAGTCAGTTAGGCAATGATATCTTCTCTGTTCTGGGATTGTTCTTTGTAAATAGGATGTGTCCTATGTCATGCGCGCAGTAAAACATGGGTGTGGCTTCCGGTGCGTGGGCGGGATCCAAAATGTTTCGCGCTATCGCGTGACCTGAGCAGTACCCTCCCAGAAACTAGGGTTGGTAGATTACGCTCGAGATATTAGTTTATTCACAGCATCAAATTGCCTACAAATTTCCTATTATTCCCTACGAAGCACAACACAGACTCCATGTCATCACACAAGTAACATCAAACTATATAAACAATGGCCACATGCATGACTCTTCTATTAACACACTTAATTAACAGAGGCGGATCCAGGGGGTAGTTTTGAGGGGCCCCCCCTATTGAAAAAAACTACCTAGATCTATATGTATTGCTAGCCAGAGGTTACAACAATTTTGCCACCAACCTTGTTATACTGTATAGACTCACTGACTTAATAGATGCTAGGAAACAGCCAGGTCTAACTACTATAAGAGTATAAACCCTTCATACTCTTAGTAGCTAGACCTGCATGGCTGTTATCTAGCTAGCTAGCCTAATAAAGGGTCTAGGCTATAGCTAGACTCCTTCACCGGCCTTATAGAAACCGGATATACGGTTTAATTTTATTCATGATGCTCACAGAGCAGTAGTACAGTAGAACCTCGATTATCCGGCATTCCATTATCCGGAACCTCGATTATCCGGCTAGGCAGTTTTCTTATTATCAGATCAAAAATGGGCGTGTCCCTCAAACGCGCATGCGCGTTGCAGCTGTAGCATGGAGACATGATGCCTGTTTATCTTCTACGCATGCGCATACAACCTGGCACTGCTGTTCAATAAAGTGGAAGGTGTGGTTTATCTATTCGATTATCCGGCATATTCACTTATCTGGTGTCCGGATAATCGAGGTTCTACTGTATTGCAACACAGTAGCTAGCCTCGAGACCAGGCCGATTAAAATTTTAATCGGCCTGGATTCGAGGCTACACAGAAGCCCCATAGGAATTTGAGCGCTTGATTTTTGATCAGCAGTTAGCTGAAGAGTTTCCGCTATAGACTATTAGTCCTCAGTGCTCTTACATTTTTGTAGGAGTCCTTACTGGTAACTGTTCAAACATTATTTTGTCCGACCATTGCAACTATGGCGTCTTCTTCAGTAGCCTCGATCCCAGGCCGAGTTTTCGCTTTTATAACGGTTAGGCGAACAACTGGGCCTGGTACTAGTTGTCTGCGCATGCGTCAAATTTTCATTGTATATTTGTGGTCGGCAAAAATATTTAATAAATCAATAATCAAAATTTGTACACAGAAAATGCACAGAGTGAGTACACAAAAGATGCACATAGGGAGCTGCTTCACAAAGGCCTGGGGAGTTGCCAGTTGTGCTGCAGCACAATTACAGTGACCCAGGGCAACTTCAGGATGATTGAATGCCTTCAAATTACGTTTCAAAAAGATTTAGCAGGCTGCTGGACTTCTCTGATTCTAGGCCCCAACTCGTAACTCATTGCTTGAGAAAACGTAGATTCTCTTGATGTCTCTGAGCTACCCAGCAACGCTCGAATGAGCAGGTCATACTCCAGTCCTGTGTCTGTGAGTATAGGACAATATTAAAAGAAACCAAAGATGGTTAAACCCTTACCTCAAACTGTCCAGTCTCGTCCGTTAGTATAGCCAAGAGGAGCACTGTTGGGATAGCTGGATATTAGCCATTGCTCCTGTACAGAGAAGTAGACATTTTAAATACGTGTAGATCTATACATATTAAATTTCTCGGTTATAGTGTCATTGTCGACGAGCTGATGATGGCAGCACCAAGTTCTCTAGCTCACACTCTTCACTTGATCTACTATATTAATGATGAAACTATAGTCTACCTACATTCTTGCCAAACATGAACAAGACTTGATAGCATAGCCGGCCATAGGGCCCACACAAAAATATCTGACCTTAACAAGCTTGACAAAGCTTTATACCTCTTCCCTTGTTGTTCAGTCTTCAGAATAAGCTTCAGAGAAGAGAGAAGCTTCAGCTAAGAGCCATTCCAATCGATTCCAATAATGATAAAACGGGAACTGACTTCTAGTACACGATAGTACACGAATATAAATGTCACGAAAGTGAACGAGAATATCCATTCGTCAGAATCTGACGAACGATTGACGCATGCGCAGACAACTAGTACCAGGCCCAGTTGTTCGCCTAACCGTTATAAAAGCGAAAACTCGGCCTGGGATCGAGGCTACTTCTTCAGCTGTAACACAAGTAATTTTTTACAACATTTGGAAAGTACAGAGGCTAACAAAGCAGCTTTAAAATAATTCTTGAATGGTGTCTGTATCTTTGATACTAGTGTCCGACATAAAATAATAATTATGATGATGTCCGATGATTTCTAAAGCGCGGCTAGCCTCGAGACCAGGAAGATTTTAATCGGTCTGGATTCGAGGCGAAAGCGCGGCCTGAACCCGAGACTCTGATAATGATGCTGGAGTCTGCACATATCGAGCAAAAGACTGACTGTGTGGCAGTCATGAGTGCAGTGTCTTAGCCTGACCAGTGAGAGATATACACAGTACAAGATGATGATAAGAGGAGCTGGTCTACTGGTCCTGCTGTTGGTGGGAACCTCCCTCACGACTGTTGTTAGTGGTGAGGCTCACTGCAATAATTACCATGCTGGTAGATTTTTCTGCGATGTTACTGCCGTTAGATTATAGGCCATAGCTGTGTAATCACTGAGATTCATTCGATTTTACTCTCATTCGCAGCAATAGCAGAAATTAATACCCGCAAAAATATGTCACTTTAAGGTGTACAGCATGCATGCATGTTCAGTATGTTCAGTCATGTACAGAGCTACATGTAGTATATACTTGCATGCTTTGCACACTCCCCACTGCACATGCATTCTACATAAGCTTTATAAGCGAGTCCAAGGTTTCAATAGGATTATGGGACCCGGAGGACCCGAGGCTGTATAGCGTCCCGAGCATAGCGTATATAGGCATACTAAGTGTAGCAGTTCAACACTCACTCTTATCTACTCTTGCATGGTCCTATATATACACAGCCCATCCATTCCTAACAGCTAGTATATCTGTCCTACACAGTCACAGATGAAGAACCGTGCTATAATCCTGATGCTGTCAACATTAGTGCTGGAGTGGGAACCATCAACTCTACCCAGATGGTCACTGTACAATGGGACTCTACTATTCGTCCTAGCCACACTGAATATTGTCATGGCTCTCGCAGATATTCTATATATGTGTTTATGTTTGGACAAGAGCAGCTTGATGATTACGTAGACAATGGTCCTGTGATATCAGCTCCACCAACATTCTACATCAACACCAACAAGCCACGGGAAACACACTATACACTCTCCCCACCAGTCAGGAGAGACCTCTACTACATTTTCCAGATACAGAACAGGTACACGGATAAAAATCTCAGAGAATTGTACTTCTACAATCAGTTCACCTCTCCCATCTTCTACTTTGGAGAACAAAGTAAGTTGTCTATATAAGTAAGCCCTCCTGCATTGACTGCATGTATATATATACATGCACAGGATCACCTTATTTCCTGGAAAGTGATGACATCACACTGACAGTGAGTGAGCGGGACACTGTCATTATACAGTGTCCAGCTGGAGGTGCCCCGCCCCCTTATGTCCTCCTCATACGTGATGACCGTGTGTTGGGTACACTCACAGGAACTGGATATCAAATAATTGTGTCATTGTCTGATGTTGGGGACTATTACTGCTCTGCCTCCAATATTCATGTGAACCCTCCACACCTCAAAAGACGTCTCACTGTTAACAAGAAGGTCACCATCAAGTTAGCAGGTAAGATACTATGATTGTGTGTGTGCATGTGTTATGACTGTATCTATCCCTCCAGTGTCCTTGGAACCTAACCCTAATCAATCGTGAGTTGTGGTATAGAAGCCATGCGCAGTATATAGCAGTACAAGTGTAGGGTATAGTAGTCTAATACAAAGGCCGAGGAGGTCCTACAGGCGCGGTTCAGCTCAAGCAATTAGCCGCTGATAACACACCGTGTGCATGGCGGGGCATGCATGGGCAGGTAATTAATGCTCAGTCAAAGACTATAATTGCTAGAGCTGCACCGTGCCTGCATGGGTACCTCTTCATCTGTCATTCACCACAGTCTACTACACAGTGGTTTACTGTGCACTTTTATTCTTTATGCAGTCCTTGTCAACCTTACTACAGTCATACGTGTCGTAACTATATCCATGAGGATACCAATGTCCTCGTCAATAATGAAACAAAAGTGTTGGAAAGCACCATAAGTAAACAGATTGGGTTAATAAATACCTACACAGCCACTCACCATGCTAACCTGACCTACATGGCCACTGGTATCACTGAAGAAACCATTGATCAATGCTCTGACTTTATTCGAGGCATTGCTTGTAACAGTGTTTACCCGTATTGTGACGCCAGCTCTACCAATAGTCATCCTGTACCACGACCTCTCTGCAAGCACACTTGTGATATTCTCAGAGCTGAAGGATTCTGTAGCTTTTTTCTGGACCCATCTTTCCTTGAGGAGTACCGTTATCAACTCTCTCCATTGCGTGATGCTCTGTTTGCTAGCTGTGATAATCGCACTACCCCTGGAGGAGAGAGCCCAGAGTGTATCTATGTGTCCTTAGACAGTCCTGCAGTAGGTAAGGAAGCATGCAGTCATATAGGGTCTATATTATAGGCTAGCTATTAACTATGTGTTATATACAGATAGCCCTGGTGAGGGTGTAGTGGAACAATTGGAGTGTGTTAAAGGCAATGGTAGAAGTTACGCTGGTCACCTCTCACGCACTATCAGTGGGTTACCTTGTCAGTCCTGGTACTCACAGTCACCCAACACCCACTCTATTGTCCCTGCTCACTTCCAACTGGAGCTGTATGGTGCTAGCTTCTCTTGTCGTAACCCAGGTGGACTAGGGGAGCGACCATGGTGCTACACAGCTAGAGGCAGTGGGCGGTGGGAATACTGCAACCCTCCACATTGTCGTGAGTGGCAGTACTGGTTGCAAGCTTCGTTTGCCTATATGTACTGATGTAGGTTATAGTACTGGCTGACACTTTGCTTTTATATGTGTACAGATTTATTTTGGTCGGGCCCATTTTATAATGTTGATCGCATGGCTATAATCCTTGTGTACAGTGTTAATTGGTGATGCTACTGGATGTTGATTCCTTGCAGATACTTGTGAGATGTATGGTGGTCAGTTCTGCTCCTCACTGTCTGGCTACAGAGAGAGAAGTGTGTACGTGAATCGTGAGGGTTGGAGTAGTGTATCACTGGGTGATATAGAGGGGAGCATGGTGGGCCTGTATCACAGTCTAGGGGGAAATGGACTGAGCCCTGCCTGTCAAAATGCTCTCACTCTCCTTATATGTCATGGATCACTGCCATTCTGCAAGGAAGGAGGTCTGTTAATATTGATATTGAATTGTACTTGAGGTTGGCTATTATAAGTCTTTGTGGTGGGAGCCCATAGAGAGGTGCTCTGAGCTCATGCATGCTTCGAAAGTTCCCCCCCCCCAGACTTACTCACACTTTCCTAGTCCCCTACTAAACTGTACTCCCCCAATGCAGGTTCTCCTAGTCCCCTGTCCTCTTGTGTGGACCACTGCACACTGGTAGATGAGATGAGGTTAGCCTGTCCTGTCAAGGTCCTGTCGGAGCTGACGTCACGTTGGAACTCTACTCATCGTGTAACTCAACTACTAGGCCCTGATTGCAGCCTCTCATCTGGTCAGCACTGTATGCCCTCCCCTACAACCATCACCACCACTCAAGCTGTTAGCAGTGAGTCTACATGCATTTTAGTGATTTGTGCACGCATGTCGGACCTCCTCTGGGTTGCTACGGTAGTGATGCAACATGCCATATATATACAGTGCACTGATCTGCCCACTCACTGGGCAACAAGTAGTTAATATCGGGTTGCTATGCATGGTAGTGATGCAACATGCCATATACAGAGCACTGATCTGCCCACTCACTGGGCAACAAGTAGTTAATATTGGGTTGCTATGGTAGTGATGCAACATGCCATATTGAGTGGGGAAAATCAAAGAACTGGATTGCTTTGATTTTTCCCACTCATGGGCAACAAGTACTTACTAGATGTGGAGCTATAGCTAGATCAATAGCGCTTAAGTGGTTCCTCCACCAAAACCTTAGTACACAACATATGCCAGTCATGCAGTCTAGGCCACAACCTTACTTTGCAGAACTGATTTGCCACCATTATTTTCATTCCATTCTCCCCTTGCAGATTGCTACAACAGCAGTGACTATGGCCAGAGCTATGGTGGCCCACACTCACACACTGTATCTAACCTGCCTTGTATGGACTGGAGCGAGACTAACACTAGTTTCACTGCCACACTCTACCCGGAGCTAGTGGGAGCTGGTAGCACATGCAGGAATCCAGGACAGTGGGCCAAAACTCTGTGGTGTTTCAACAACCAGGGCTTAGTTGAGCCATGTCTGGTTGAATCATGCTCCATTGTTGGTGAGAGTACAACAGCGGAATCTGTTGATAGTGAAGTACTTATTCAGAGCTCAGCTATGCCAGCATTGTCCACTGCACTAGGTGGAGCAATTGGTACACTAGTACTATCAATTCTTCTTGGTGGACTAGTATAGCTATATTATTATTGTGTGAACAAGTCTGAACAGAATTAATATATTCATGACGATCATACTACGTTAGATTCCCTCAGTTGTACTGTTTTTGGTGTAGCTAGATCTTTTCTTATTTATTTTGCTGTGTTTACATTGATTTTCTGTTGCTAAGGACTTGTACATGGCTTCATTTGTGCCTCCCACCCACACGTTTATAAAATGACATATGACACTACTAGATGTGCGCGGCCTGTCCCTAGCCTTAAAAGGAAGGACTTGTTTCAAACTTATCAAGCGTTCGTTCTCTGTGTCGTACTAACTATAAATATCGTTAATATTGGCCGCGCCTCTAACCGCAGAGAAGGGGAGGAACTGGAAAACTGTATTACGTAAGAGGAGTGCAATCATTGCATTTATCAAGCGATTATTACACTTATTGAGTGATGTATTACAATTATAGTAAAATGATCGAGCGATATTATTACAATTATCGAGAGATGTATAACTCTATAATTATAAATTTTATCCAGCGATGTACATATTAATCCAGGAGGCAACTCTATGTCATTTATCGAGCGATGAATACGAGTTTAGGGTTCAAAGGTTACTTTATCCCGCAGCTTTTAATCAAAGTACGCATGAGAGACACTCGTGATTGAAATAATAATTATGTTCCTCTACAGAAGAGGAGGATTTAACAATGGTTTCGGGTTTAGGAGCAAGCTAGCCTCTTCACTGGCCTCTCCTGATGAAGTGTGGCCTGGGATCGAGGCTATAGGAGCAACTGAACAAATCCCTGTACTAACACTTTTTTGCATTGCATGGCATTTCCACCCTCGTTATTCTTGCTGCTGAATGCATGGGATGTGTAGCAATTAGTATAATGTAAGATTTTGGTGCAAAACAAAATTCTCAGCTGTTTAGTGCATGTTCGATTCGTATCCCTAGCTGCACGAGTTTTGTAGACTCATGCAGATCAATTGGCTCTCCTGCTTTAGGGATTGCTTCGAGAGATTTCGGGTTTGTCTCAGGAGTTGCCATTCTAACTTACTATAACTACTATACTACTAAGCAAACTTAATGCACTGAAGTATTATATAATCACCCCCATGCAATGCGCAAAAAGTTTTCGATAAGGTATTTCTTTGAGGTTTCGGAATACCTAAATCCACCTACAAAATTGCTCCTCCAAATCTCCATACACATTTATTTTTTAACTAGATCTATAGCCAAAGTGAATAGTCTTATTATGCTTCAAGTAACGCAAATTGAATGGTCACGCTGGTAAAACACACAATCATCACAATTCAGTTTTTTGTAACTACATAGTATATACTACACAAGTAAAGGTGATACTTCAGTTGAATCTTCCCCAATGGGGCTTAAAAAGTTGGGAGCATGAGCAGCTGTGTCGCTAGGCAGACTGACCCTTAATTGTTGACGGTGGAGTTGTCTGTAGACCATTCGTATCTGTGAGAAGGTTCTTTTTGATGAAAGCACGACCTTCAATTGGCACTAATTTTTTCTTGTTGCAGCAAGGACACTAGATAACACACATGTATCCAAAAAATAGGAAGGGGATAGACGTGTGAAGGATAGGATAGGACACGAAAGCAATAAATTTGATGATGGTATTATCAGATATTTCATTCCAACCACATGTTCACAGTACACTACCAGAAATCCCATGCAGCCATGCATACATATAGACAAGTGAATAAGTATAGGTTTAATGTTAGTACTATATATAACTCTAGCAACTCTATAGCCGGTAATGAGTTCCATAGGAACTATATAGTGTACTGAAAGACTATATGTATTTAAATTATTGTAAGAGGTAATCCATTTTGTTTATACGTCTGACAGCAGATTAGAAACTGAGTCTCATGATGTTTAGCTAGAGGGAACCAGTTAAGTATACACTCCTCGTATGATTTATCCCCCAGTGTAGGCTTTAGTTATTGCTGTCTTAGAAGAATGGTGGAGGTTCCTCCTTATAAGGTTTAGGATGTTGGATGCCTTCATTGTATAGTATATATTATAGTTCACATGTTCTTTCCAGTTTAATTTCGTATCTATTATTACTCCCAGCTGGTATATTGAACTTGATGATGGCACCTACTCCAGTGCAGTTGTTATCAATTCTGTAACAATAAACAAGAGAGTGCAGCAAAGTGTCTATAAAATACAGTACTGTTGATCGTATTAACCACAAATGTCCAATTTATTTGTCGAGATACTTTTAACAGTGTAGAGTCAAATAGGAATTTGAGCTTGATTTTTGGTCAGCAGCTAGCTAAAGACTTCCGTTATATAGTCCTCAGTGTTCTTACATTTTTGCAGGAGTCCTTACTGGTGAGAATAATATCAGACTGTCTGAACTTAATTTTGTTTTCGTCCGTCGGACAATTGCAACCACCGGACGGTCTTCTTTCAGCTGTATTTCACAAGCAATTGTTAATGTAGAGCTACAGTATTTGAAAAATAGATAGGCTCAGCCTCTAACAAAGTAGCTTTAAAAAATGGTCCTTGAATGGTGTCTAGATTTATGCCTCAGTGCGCATGCGCAAGCAAGGTATACGGTATGGTGTGTTTGTGTGTGCGTCTGTGTGTGTATATAGTGTTGTCAATTCTGTAGCAAGAAACAAGGGAAGTGCAGCAAAGTGTCTGTACAGTTGATCATAACCGCAAATGTCTGATTTATAACGACATAATTATGACGACGTCCGATGACAAAGAATGTAAAACAATTTAAGGCCGTCACCAAACGACATGAAACTCTCTCCTTGTGCCAAGTGTACAAAATTGTGAACTCGCTGGATTGCAATTTTACAAACTACTTTACACTACCTATCCGCCCCTCACGTCACTCTATGTAATTGTTGGGTTGTGTCCACTCGTACTCGAGAATCAATGCATTCAGGCACTCCTTTTTTACCAGATTTCCATTCATATGGAACAAACTACCAGAAAAACGTCTCAATTAAGTACTGCCTCGTACTCATCATTCAAACATAACCTCAACATTGTAACTTAATTCCTAGCTACATGTATTATTCTCTGTGTTTTTTGTGACTCTAAGGGGAGTGGTCTTTGTCAGTATAGCCGGTTGCCTCCAGAGCTCTGGGTTGCCTCTAGCCTCGAGACCAGGCCGATTAAAAATATGTATTTTAATCTGCTTGGAATCGAGGCTAGTCGATAACCAATTTTTAATCGGGGCTGGTGCGAGACTATAATAATTTTAATTGGCATGGATTCGAGGCTAGGTTGCCTCTAGCTCACTACTCTAATCTTGCACAGCCATCCCCAGATGTTTTCTATTTGAACGCTAGATCTAGGTCGATAACTAGCCTCGATTCGCTCTGCAATAATGTGCATTCGAGGAAGCCGCTCATCGTTGCATAGACCAGTTTACATGGACAATATATCACCCTTGTATCTTAGGAGGGACGCATCCCCCCCCTGAATACATAATTCCTCAAAGAACTACTTATGATATTCGCTTTGTTTTTTATTTTCCCCATCCTCAACTTTTGACTGCTACATAATTACCATCACTTAACTACTTCCTTCTTTTGTACATTGTAATTTTTGTTATCCCCGAGATGGAGAGCTTTCACGCCCCCCCCATCCCAAATTCAAGGCCGATTAAAATATTTATTTACTGATTCACTCCGTATCCTAGGTGATTTCCAGTGAATATGAGCCATATTTTACTTCCCCCAGGGAAGTATGGAATATGGCTCATATTTTTACTTCCTACAAGCACTATTCAACTTTTGAATCATCTTGACAATTTGTACACAGTAAAATAGCAATACAGCACACAAAAAGTTTTTGTAGACTATAGATTATGTTTTGTGCTATTGTCATATTGACCTGAGCTAGCTAGCAGTCTAAGCTACTTATTACATGACATGTTCATGAGGCTTGAAACACTGCAGTTCAATCCTTGCTCTGTGTTTCTAGTCAAGGCTGTGGATCAGAGGTAGAGGAGTACAGTGCATAGCGCATGCAGTGTCTCGATGCAGTGTTGGTAGACTTGTGCAATGCAAATTGAAAACGGCAGCTGCTGATATTGCATTGGTGGGCTGGTCTGGTCAAAGTTTATGGCTTCCAGTAGCTTGGAGAAGTAGCTAGCTCTCATACTTCACAGCTGTAACTGTTCTAACTACATATTCTGAGGCACAAAAGTGGCTGTGAGAGCAAGCTTAACTGTCTCCATTGATGTTCAAATGACTGTTTTGCTGTTTTTGCAGTAAATAAATCAGTTGTTGACTGGTTGCCTAGTAATTATGGTTTATAACCAACCTCAGCCTCGGGCTGCGCCCTCGGCATTGGTTGGTTATAAGCCATAATTACTAGTCAACCACTATAACATACCACACTTACGTCACCACTAATTGATCTCATTGGTCAACAGCTGTAGGATATATAGAATATTATCATACAGCCCAGGCATGCACAGTTTTTCAAGTTGTTTTTTTGTTTTTTCATTTGTTCAAGAAAGTAAGCAAAGAGAAAAGAGCCATGCTTGACAGTACTAAGACTCAAAGCGACGGCAGAAACACGGAAGGTGCTCTCCAACAATATGGCTAAGCTTCAATGGGTCCATGGGCGCGGTTTAGATACATTTTTTCCAAGAAGAGCTTGCAACTCCAGTACAGGGGACGTCGAATGGTCAACGCTTGTATCAAGGAAGCTCTTGAGCATCTGTAGGAGTCAACATGTTGCTCAACTAGCTCTTTGACGGCTGTAAAATCCGGCATAGTCTGCATCGTGGATTGAATTGTTGCTAGGGGGAGGTTCTTTTATAGTGCTGCGGTCACGTGGTATAAGTTAGATATACCACACCTACTCGGAGGATATGCACCCTATATATCCTCCGCTACCATGGTTACATACCCCTCGGCTCCGCCTCGGAGTAACCACGGTAGCGGAGGATATATGGGTGCATATCCTCCTCTTAGGTGTGGTATATCCTATACGTACTTTAATCTGCCTGGAATCGAGGCTAGTCGATAACTAATTTTTAATCGGGGCTGGTGCGAGACTTACTAGCTCACCACAACCTCCTTGATCAAAGGCGCGGCCTGGACCTGAGACTACTCTACGGTCTGCACCACATATCTATAGACACGCTTTCTCTGCATTGAGTCAAAAGACTGGGTTAGTCTGGGGGCCAGACCTTTTTCTCAGAGGGGGGAGGGGGGAAGAGAGAAAGAGGTCTGGAGACTCTTGCAGCACTTCGTGTGCTCTTGGCCGGAATTGGAATGTCAATAGGGAGGAGACTGTGATATTGGAGGTTATAAAGAAGGAGTAGATGTAGCAATACATTGGCTGTATCTAAATTCCAATCCAAATTCCACAGAGGCAATACTCACATTTCATTGGGTTAAAAATCACATGACATAGGATATGCATTTCATTGGCTCTGGCCACATTCCCCTAGAGCACACAGAAATCCTAGCTCTCTTGATTTTGCCCCCGAGCTATTACGTCTGGCCCCCAGACTAAGACTGGGCATACCAAAGACTGACTGTGCAGTGTTTAGCCTAGTCTCATTAATCAGCCGCCGTTCTTTGGAACCACCGTCTGAGCACTCTTGTCATCGTTTTATGTGCCAAGACGGAATTCCGTCTTGACCAATCAAATTGCAGAAGTCCAGTCAGGTGATGAACCATAGATTGAAAAGGAAGGGGATTGGAAACGACCAGGCCTCCCTGTGTAAATGGTTGAAACACTCCGCGTTATGATTTCGCGATCGCGATTATTTTTGTTTTGACCGTACTCTGGTTGTATTTCAACTGTTTCTAGCTCTCTTATCCACTAGCGATCACTCAGAGGCTGGGAGGTTACTCTAGAGAAGTAAGTTTACACCACTGACAAGCTCTAACTTGTCTAAGTCCGCTGTCTTTACTTTGTTTTTAGTTTTTGTTGAGTATAGCTTGAATTACTCCATGTCAATTTTTCTCTTTCCCTGCTGCGAAGCCTAAACAGCAAAAGACATTGCTTGACTTGGTTATTATGTATCTAAGTGCTATATAGAATGGTTTCATGCCATGGATAAGCTTTACTGTTCATAAACGTTTGCAGTATAGTCTTTCAAACTGCTTTAGTATACTTTTAGACACACCACGGGCCTTGACCTCTCACGACTTCATAGTAAGGGCTATTCCTTCTTTTATAGCATTTATTTGTTTAGTGATAGTGGTTGCGTTGCTTAATCGACCTTTTAGAGCTATATTCTCTTTACTTTTTAGAATATTCAACATTAAAAGTGATCAATTTCACCATTTCTATGTACAGCACATTGTATGGCAGCCAAGACAGGTAATGAGCATGCTGACTATAAAATAATCCCTTTGTAGTTTTAGCCACGCCCTATAACGCGGAGTGTTTCACGCAAAAATTTTCGTTTCCAATCCCCTTCCTTTTCAATCTATGGATGAACTTGGAGGCAGCAAAGAACTGCACTTTGCTCAACGCATTTGGATAATCATTACGCATGCATTACGCATGGTAAACACTTCGTACATAGAAGCTGCTACGAAGCATAAGCAAGGCAAGCAGGGGTCCTTGGGCACAGATTTAGCACCACAGCAAAACTCAAGTAGAGAGAGATGCCTTCGCTTGGCGATTTGTATCTCACAATTAGGAAATATGTGTGGGCGTAAGATCACGAATTTAATTACATTCCATTGGTTTTGTGAGCAATCAACATTCCATTTTGAAATGACTTCATGACAAGAGTGCTCAGACGGTGGTTCCAAAGAACGGCGGCTGATTCATGAGACTATGTTTAGCCTGACCAGAGAAAGATATACACTGTACAGGATAATGATAAGAGGACCTGGTCTACTGGTCCTGCTGTTGGTGGGAGCCTCCCTCATGAGTGCTGTTATTGGTGAGGCTCACTACTGGTAGACTTTCTGCGATGTCACTGCTTGGATTAAATTCTATTCATAGGCCATAGCTTTGTAATTACTGAGATTCATTCGATTTTACTCTCATGCATTTGCAGCAATAGCAAAATTAATACTTGCGAAAATACGTCACCTCATGTTCAGTCATGTATATACAGAGCTACAGCATGTAGTATCTCTTGCATGTTCTGCACACTCCCCACTGCACATGCATTCTATTATAATAGATGTAATCATAATTATATAGGCTGAGTCCTAGATTTTTATGGGACTATGGGACCCCAAGGGCCCAAGGTTGTTGCGCCCCAAGCGTAGCATGCAGGCGTACTAAGGGCCTGATGATCTCCACCAGTGGTGGATCCTGGAATTTTGAGAGGACTGGGTTCTAAAAATCCCATTATAAAAAAAGGGTCATCTATTTAATACCCTTCCTGGGACCTCTCAGTGATCAATCAGATTGCACCATTATCCCTTTCCTTGCCATTCGTGAAAATCTGGAACAGGAGCGTCTTTAGGTCGATCAATTAGTGTGGATCCGGCCTCACCACGCCTCCATGTCATTCTATTAGTCTAGATCCGGCTAGCAATTCTAGCTGGGACTCCCAGTTCTAGCTCGTTTTGTTTAGCGTGTCAGAGACTGGGAGAAGATGATTGGCACTCCCTGGCTCCTTTGGATGTACAGCTGTCCAGATCCCTAGAACATACCCTCCATTCTGACGAGTTATCAGTGCATAGGGTGCTTACTAGATTCTTGCCAGCCAGTACAGTTCAAGCATATATTGAAGAGTTAGAGGGATAGGAAACGGAGTGGTGCACGTGATGATTTTACATTGAATCTGCAGTGGAGCCTCGAAAATTATCCGCGCTACGCCCTATGAACGAGGCTATTAACCACATTTTTGCCGGGTAACTCCCAAAGCTGTGTTTCCTCGAGACATCATCTCTTTCAGCAACTTATAACACGCCTAGTCCATGAGCCACATGTAGTACTTGCTAATGACTGACCACACCCAGTAAAAAGAGACTTTCCAATAAAGTTATATGTTCCCAAGGCTGTTTTAGAGCTATTGGAACATGTAACGTGTAAGCGTGCTGGTTATGACTACTACAATAGGTATAGACCTTGAAATATAAGTGAGTTGCACGGACTAAGCACAGTTACTTGTAGTTTATTATGCACTGAGTGTAGAAATAGATATTGTTGTGATGGCCTCGATTAAACCGCAGCGTAGCGTGGATGTTACTCGAGATACCAATCGTTTCCTATCCCTCTAACTCTTCAATCTATGGTTCAAGCTACACACAGCACCGCTCAACTATTCTCTACCCCATTATCTAGCTAAATCTGGTCCAACTAGACAGCAGACACAGCTAGTTAATTCAGTAAAGCCAGGGGTAGCTGTACTTCTACGGTTGTTCAGTACCCACGGTAACAATTCCTCTGGGCTGGGCTAACTAGTTGAGCCACGCCTCCCAATTCTCAAGGCTAGGTACATGTCTCTGTCTAGCTGCTTCTTCAGCTTCTTGCTCAGTTTTGTGGCTTAGAGAAAGGCCAGCTACTCAGGGGGAAGAGTCGAGATGAAAGTCTGGCAGCCAGGTGACGTCCAAACGGTCAGTTATTCGTTCCACCAACTTTTTAATCTAGTTTAGTCCTGCTTGCACTGCTACTACTACTGCTACTCTTCCTACTACTACTGCTACTCTTCCTAGCTAGTCAAAGGTTTCTTTTTTTTTTTTTTTTTTTAACTACATATGCACAAAGAGACATCAAAGCTTACATCAAAGGACACAGATTTTTAGCCTACTTGACTGATAAGGCCGTTACCTAGACTACAGTTTGTTTGTCAGGGAGGAGCTCACATACAACTTCATCTAATTCATCATAACGATTCGTTACCGTTGTTGTAATTTCTACAACAAATTGCCAAGGAAAGAGTTAAACAAGACAAATACAACCATGCAGCCTATACGCTGAGCACACATTATGGTGTCCTATTTACACAGCCCTATAATTATAATCGCTAGTATATCTGTCCTACACAGCCACAAGTTATATAGAAAACTGCCATCATCCTGATGCTGTGAACATTAGTGCTGCAGTGGGAACCATCAACTCTACTCAGGTGGTCACAGTACAATGGGACTCTACTATTCGTCCTCTATACAGAGAATATTATTGTCTTGGCTCTCGCAGATATTCTGTATATGTGTTGACGTTTGGGCAAGAACAGCTTGATGATTACGTAGACAATGGTCCCGTGATGTCAGTACCATCAATGTTGTACATCAACACCAACAAGCCACGGGAAACACACTATACACTCCCCCCGCCAGTCAGGAGAGACCTCTACTACATTTTCCAGATACAGAACAGACGTAGTACGGTATATACTGGAGTATCCTACCTCTACAAGCAGTTCACCTCTCCCATCTTTTACTTTGGGGAACAAAGTAAGTTGTCTATATAATAGTAACTTATGCCCCCTCCCCCTTTTGCATTGACTGTACATGCACAGGATCTCCCTATTTCCTGGAGAGTGATGACATCACACTGACAGTGAGTAAGGGGGACACTGTCACTATACAGTGTCCAGCTGGAGGTGCCCCACCCCCTCATGTCCTCCTCATACGTGATGGCCGTGTGTTGGGTACAATAACAGAAACTGGATATCAGATAACTGTGTCAGTGTCTGATGTTGGGGACTATTACTGCTCTGCCTCCAGTATTCATGTGAACCCTCCACACCTCAAGAGACGTCTCACTGTTAACAAAAAGGTCACCATCAAGTTAGCAGGTAAGATACTAAGATTGTGTGTGTGCATGTGTTATGACTGTATCTATCCCTCCAGTGTCCTTGGAACCTAACCCTAATCAATCGTGAGTTGTGGTATAGAAGCCATGCGCAGTAGCAGTACAAGTGTAGGGTATAATAGTCTAATACAGAGGCCGAGGAGGTCCTACAGGCGCGGTGCAGCTCAAGCAATTAGCCGCTGATAACACACCGTGTACATAGCAGGGCATGGGCAGGTAATTAATGCTCAGTCAAAGACTATAATTGCTGGAGCTGCACCGTGCCTGGGTACCTCTTCTGGGTGTAATGGTCACCTGTCATTCACCACAGTCTACTACACAGTGGTTTCCTAATTTAATTTACTGTGCACTTTTATTGTTTATGCAGTTCTTGTCAAACTTACAACAGTCGTATGTGTCGTAACTATATCCATGAAGATACCAATGTCCTGGTCAATAATGAAACAGAGGTGTTGGAAAGCACCATTCGTAAACAGATTGGGTTAATAAATACCTACACCGCCACTCACTATGCTAACCTGACCTACGTGGCCACTGGTATCACTGAAGAAACCATTGATCAATGCTCTGACTTTATTCGAGGCATTGCTTGTAACAGTGTTTACCCTTATTGTGACGCCAGCTCTACCAATAGTCATCCTGTACCACGACCTCTCTGCAAGCACACTTGTGATATTCTCAGAGCTGAAGGATTCTGTAGCTTTTTTCTGGACCAATCTTTCCTTGAGGAGTACCGTTATCAACTCTCTCCATTGCGTGACGCTCTGTTTGCTAGCTGTGATAATCGCACTACCCCTGGAGGAGAGAGCCCAGAGTGTATCTATGTGTCCTTAGACAGTCCTGTGGTAGGTAAGGAAGCATGCAGTCATATAGGGTCTATATTATAGCCTAGCTATTAACTATGTGTTATAATATACAGATAGCCTTGGTGAGGATGTAGTGGAACAATTGGAGTGTGTTAAAGGCAATGGTAGAAGTTACGCTGGTCACCTCTCACGCACTATCAGTGGGTTACCTTGTCAGTCCTGGTACTCACAGTCACCCAACGCCCACTCTATTGTCCCTGCTCACTTCCAACTGGAGCTGTATGGTGCTAACTTCTCTTGTCGTAACCCAGGTGGACTAGGGGAGCGACCATGGTGCTACACAGCTAGAGGCAGTGGGCGGTGGGAATACTGCAACCCTCCACATTGTCGTGAGTGGCATTGCCAGTACTGGTTGCAAGCTGCGTGTGCCTATATGTACTGATGTAGTACGTAGGTTATAGTACTGGCTGACTCTTTGTTTTTATACGTGTACAGATTTATTTTGGTCGGGCCCATTTTAATGTTGATCGCATGGCTATAATCCGTGTTAATTGGTGATGCTACTGGTTGTTGATTCCATGCAGATACTTGTGAGATGTATGGTGGTCAGTTCTGCTCCTCACTGTCTGGCTACAGAGAGAGAAGTGTGTACGTGAATCGTGAGGGTTGGAGCAGTGTATCACTGGGTGATATAGAGGGGAGCATGGTGGGCCTGTATCACAGTCTAGGGGGAAATGGACTGAGCCCTGCCTGTCAAAATGCTCTCACTCTCCTTATATGTCATGGATCACTGCCATTCTGCAAGGAAGGAGGTCTGTTAATATTGATATTGAATTGTACTTGAGGTTGGCTATTATAAGTCTTTGTGGTGGGAGCCCATAGAGAGGTGCTCTGAGCTCATGCTTCAAAAGTTCCCCCCCCCAGACTTGCTCACACTTTCCTAGTCCCCTACTAAACTGTACTCCACCAATGCAGGTTCTCCTAGTCCCCTGTCCTCTTGTGTGGACCACTGCACACTGGTAGACGAGATTAGGTTAGCCTGTCCTGTCAAGGTCCTGTCGGAGCTGACGTCACGTTGGAACTCTACTCATCGTGTAACTCAACTACTAGGCCCTGATTGCAGCCTCTTATCTGGTCAGCACTGTATGCCCTCCCCCACAACCATCACCACCACTCAAGCTGTTAGCAGTGAGTCTACATGCATTTTAGTGATTTGTGCACGCATGTCGGACCTCCTCTGGGTTGCTACGGTAGTGATGCAACATGCCATATACAGAGCACTGATCTGCCCACTCACTGGGCAACAAGTACTTACTAGATGTGGAGCTATAGCTAGATCAATAGCACTCAAGTGGTTCCTCCACCAAAGCCTTAGTACACAACATATGCCAGTCATGCGGTCTAGGCCACAACCTTACTTTGCAGAACTGACTTGCCACCATTATTTTCATTCCATTCTCCCCTTGCAGATTGCTACAACAGCAGGGACTATGGCCAGAGCTATGGTGGCCCACACTCACACACTGTATCTAACCTGCCTTGTATGGACTGGAGCGAGACTAACACTAGTTTCACTGCTACTCTTTACCCGGAGCTAGTGGGAGCTGGTAGCACATGCAGGAATCCAGGACAGTGGGCCAAAGCTCTGTGGTGCTTCAACAACCAGGGCTTAGTTGAGCCATGTCTGGTTGAATCATGCTCCACTGTTGGTGAGGGTACCACAGCGGAATCTGTTGATACTGAAGTACTTATTCAGAGCTCAGCTATGCCAACATTGTCCACTGCACTAGGTGGAGCAATTGGTACACTAGTACTATCAATTCTTCTTGTATAGCTATTAATTGATGTGTGAACGAGTCTGAACAGAATTAATATACTCATGACGATCATACTACATTAGATTCCCTCAGTTGTACTGTTTTTGGTGTAGCTAGATCTTTTCTTATTCATTTTGCTGTGTTTACATTGATTTTCTGTTGCTAAGGACTTGTACATGGCTTCATTTGTGCCTCCCGCCCACACGTTTATGATATGGCATATGACACTGCTAGATGTGCATGGCCTGTCCCTAGCTTCAAAAGGAAGGACTTGTTTCAAACTTATCAAGCGTTCGTTCTCTGTGTCGTACTAACTATGAATATCGTTAATATTGGCCGCGCCTCTAACCGCAGAGAAGGGGAGGAGCTGGGAAACTGTATTACGTAAGAGCAGGAGTGCAATCATTGCATTTATCAAGCGATTATTACGAGTGATGTATTACAATTATAGTAAAATGATCGAGCGATGTTATTACAATTATCGAGAGATGTATAACTCTATAATTATAAATTTTATCCAGCGATGTACATATTAATCCAGGAGGCAACTCTATGTCATTTATCGAGCGATGAATACGAGTTTAGGGTTCAAAGGTTACTTTATCCCGTAGCTTTTAATCAAAGTACGCATGAGAGACACTCGTGATTGAAATAATAATTATGTTCCTCTACAGAAGAGGAGGATTTAACAATGGTTTCGGGTTTAGGAGCAAGCTAGCCTCTTCACTGGCCTCTCCTGATGAAGTGTGGCCTGGGATCAAGGCTATAGGAGCAACTGAACAAATCCCTGCACTAACACTTTTTTGCATTGCATGGCATTTCCACCCTCGTTATTCTTGCTGCTGAATGCATGGGATGTGTAGCAATTAGTATAATGTAAGATTTTGGTGCAAAACAAAATTCTCAGCTGTTTAGTGCATGTTCGATTCGTGTCCCTAGCTGCACGAGTTTTGTAGACTCATGCAGATCAATTGGTTCTCCTGCTTTAGGGATTGCTTCGAGAGATTTCGAGTTTGTCTCAGGAGTTGCCATTCTAACTTACTATAGTTACTATACTACTAAGCAAACTTAATTCACTGAAGTATTATATAAACACCCCCATGCAATGCAAAAAGTTTTCGATAAGGTGTTTCTTTGAGGTTTCGAAATACCTATATCCACCTACAAACTTGCGCCCCCCTCCCCAAATCCGCATACACATTTATAGATCTATACGTAGCCAAAGTGAATAGTCTTATTATGCTTCAAGTAACGCAAATTGAATGGTCACGCTGGTAAAACACACAATCATCACAATTCAGTGTTTTGTAACTACATAGTATATACTACACAAGTAAAGGTGATACTTCAGTTGAATCTTCCCCAATGGGGCTTAGAAAGTTGGGAGCATGAGCAGCTGTGTCACTAGGCAGACTGACCCTTGTTGACGGTGGAGTTGTCTGTAGACCATTCGTATCTGTGAGAAGGTTCTTTTTGATGAAAGCACGACCTTTAATTGGCACTAATTTTTTCTTGTTGCAGCAAGGACACTGGATAACACACATGTATCCAAAAAATAGGAAGGGGATAGACGAGTGAAGGATAGGATAGGACACGAAAGCAATAAATTTAACGATGGCATTATCAGTAAAATTCGATATTTCAATAACAATTCCAACCACACAGTACACTACCAGAAATCCCAGCCATGCTCCGATTTCTTTAACAACAGTTTTCATTTGTGCTTTCAGTATTAATCGATTTCTAAGCCAGCACAGCCAGATCATCAACACGCCAATGCAGAGTACACTTAGAAAAGAGTCAAGAAGAACTGGAATTAGTTCAAAAATCAGTAGCCCAATCAGTATGTAGCTCTCCTCTATATAACACTTTAGGCTGTGCTTAACTGTAAAACACACACCAGCTTCTTGCACAATGCCCAGAAATGTTGCTAGAGCAATGGCTGGTATTCCAAAGTTGAGAAGAACAAATAAAACTTCAAAATATTTCCATTTTGATTTGGAAAGCACTGGTAGAACACGTTTCCATGAACTCGAACCGAAACTACTGCACACTTTACAGAGTAGGATTACGTTGATAGAGAAAACTAAGGACAATTCCACAGCAGCGGAATACTGTAATAAGGTATGCGTTGTTTGGCAGAGATATTCAATTTCAGGCCAAAAATACATCAAAATGAAGGAAGAATATCCACCGACGGACATAGTGACGGCAACGGACAAGTATACAAACAGTCGTAACAGAAATGTATTCTTCTTTAAGCATACATAGATTAGTTCCGAGGCAAGCCCAACTAGATTGAGACCAAAACAGGCAATCCCGGGAGCTCCAATCATGAGTGCTCCCAATTTGACAGCCTCTGTGCTAACATTTTGTTCACAGCTGTTGTTGTGAGAGTCAGAAACAGAAAATGCCATATCATCCAGTTGCTCTTTGGCTATAAATCTGGTGTAACATATCAAACCATTGAACTTTCTTGCCACAGTGCCATACTAGATCTAGTTACTGATGATTATCTATCATGTGATTGACCTGAAGCACATGCATGCAGTTGGAAATTGTTGTGGTAGTTTTGTGGCCTCATATTTTGTGGTAGATCGACTACAGTAAACTATCTATGCCAAATACTTTTCGAGTCCTGTCTTCACTCAGTCCCCCCACATATGCACCTATAAGTGTGTTCAGCAAAAAAGAGAAACAACAGCGGCAGTCCCATGCAGGCTCGTCCCCAAGACAGAAGTATACATGGCAACTAGCGGATGCCAAGGTTAAATCTGGTCAAAGCATCAGTGTAATTAATTTTCTCTATCTTATTGCAATTGTATTTCTGAGAAATGTGCTGTCAGTCTATTGTTGCTGAAAAATTGGTAATTAAAACGCATTTATATACAGCATTTATAAGTTTCTGTGAAGTGTGGCTTTGTGCACTGCACGGTCTAGCCTCGATTCCAGGCCGCATTAAAATATGCGGCCTGGCTATGCATGGTTAACCTATTCTCAGATCATGTAGCCTTCTACCCCCTTTCATAATTATTAATATTACTGGACCTACCCCGTGATTGCTACACTTTACACCAACTTGATATTCAATAAGCACAGCAAACTTCTTTGAACCTGCAAAAGAGAGAGAGCTAACATAATAAAACTCATGAATATTCATGAGTGACCACAATAAGACATCACAAATGACCAACACATAATCTAATTCACAAGAGTAACTCCCTTTGCATGTCTTAATTGTATTATCTGAAGCCAATTCATTATGAATTCTTAAAAAGTTGTACAGAATAACTTCCTGACCTTGAGTGAGCACGAAATGGTCAGAGAAGTTTGAAACTCTGGAAATGCAGAGACAAGGAAGATTACCATGGCGACCTAAACTATGAGGCATGGCTGGCAGCTGATGAGGTGAGAATGTGCTGCGTGTGTGTGTCATTGAGAACTATAATAATACTCTGTCTCATACCTACATAATTATTGTTCTTCAGCAATTTTCTGCTGCAATAATAGTACCATAGATAGTAAAGGAAAGGGATTGCATTACGTCATACGGCTCAATCCTACTTACTGACCTTAACCTCGATTACAGGCCCTTCATTGCGGCGTAAATTTGAGGCCACATTGATATTTGATAATTTTAATGAGTGTGCCACAAGCTCAAGCTCAGGCTGTGGAGTACCTCAAGAAGCTCATACTGTGGACAGTGTAGTTAAAGCATAGATTGAACTCTTCAATCTATGGTTAAAGGATAAAGGCTTCATGATGGCATCCATATCAGCAAAAAAGCTAAATCTATTTTATTCACGACAAAAACGTATTTATTATCTTACTGAACTCGAGTCTTGACACTAATCATAAGTGTATATATACTGTACTCCAAGAATGTCATAATTATAATATTAAAGTAGTTGCAGAGAGAAAAACAGTGTATACACACAAGCAAAAATAAACACGTACATGCATGTATACTTAATATGAGGTGAGTTTACTAAGTGTCTTATGGATGACATTGTTGGATTCATGTCTTCCTATATGCATTTGTTTTGAGAGAGAGTGGGATTTGGTTCTTTTTTCCCCTCTATAAATTGTGTTTTGAGTGGAATATTAGTGAATTCATTAGTTTTGTTGAATTCCATATAGTAAATTCTTAGGTTTTGTTCCCACAACTAATGGAAGTAGCCTATAAAAGGGACCAAATGAGTTATTGGGTGGGCTGGTGGCACATAATTCACAAAAGCATTTACACACAGTGCAAGTGCATATAATCCCAGTGCAATATATGGTTGCCATGGTAGTGACGCAACATGCCATATACAGAGCACTAGATTGCTTTTGATATGCCCACTCACTGGGCAACAATAATTATTGTGTCGTAATTGACCTCATGAATATAATCTATGCATATGATAATGTTGGTGGCATACAACCATTAATTTTTGTGGGAATCGTAAAAATCATACAACCATTTAAATCACTGCAAAAATATCTATCAGTCAGCTCTAAGCTAGTTAACATAAACAAAATTGCACAATGCCTACAAACGTTATTTTAAGCTGTATAAAAGTACCTCAGCTAAATAAGACAGTTGTGTCACACTTCATTGCGTATGGGGCCAATTTCTGTGTGTGTAACAGGAGGACAACGATTGACTCTTGGAAGAGGAGGGGCTGGTCTTCTGTAGTCCTCTGTGGTGAGGGGGGCTATTTCATCTATGTAGGATAGTCTCAGCTGATCGGGCCTTGTGGCTAGTCTGATGATAGGAGGAGTGATGTAACGATCAGGGTCAGCTTCTTCCACTGCTCCATCCGTGTAAGGTGGTAGGTCCACAATGTTTATTTGCTCAGCTGTAAGTTGCTCATCGTCATCACTGGCTGCGAGCTGATGCATTGCCATGGCGTTGTTAGGTTGTTGATTCTTTTTGTTTGCAGTACCAGTTCTATTAAATTTCTTTATCTTAGGCCATATTTTGGTCTTCTTTAGTATGAAGTGGTGAGAATGATAGCTGATTACTATCACAAATAGAATGAACGCCATAGACATTGAAATAATAGCCAGTGTTTCTTGCTGTTGGTGTGTTTCAACAACAAAGGAAGTGCCATAGGATAGAATACTGACATTAAGTAGGAAGAATTTTTCCAGATATTCATTAAGTTGGTTTTTGTACACTCGGTTATTCAATGATATCAGTCCGACTGCAATACACCCAGCTGATAGTACAGGGAGAGAAGTGTCGGGAGCCATGGCAACTACTAGATTATGAACAATCAGAGCAAAAAGGAGCAATCCTACCCAGTAGCGATGCTTAGGAGTGAATGGAGCATGATATGCATCCATGAAACCAATGTACTTTGTGTTATTGGTCCATATCATAACTTTGGAACAGCGTGAAAACCATTGCCCAAAAAAGAGTAGTACAGTAAACAATCCACCGGCAATGAGGATTATGATAGCAGCTACAAACTGAGGGATGCGAATGGGAGTGAAGTATGGCACATTGCTGTCAAACAACCAAACAGTCTTGGTTAAACCGTCAGAATATGTCAAGACCCTGTTTTGTAGTGCAGCAATGATAAACCGTAAGAATTTGGAATAAGAGAGTAGGACGAGTGTGCCAAGGGCAGCAACTGGATTCCTGTTGGCGAGGAGCTTTGCAAATGAGTCATAATACTTGCTCAGAATGATAATAAGAAACATTAGAAGAAACAAGTAAGCAGGAAAGACAAGTTGAAGGAGTACTTTTGCTTGAGAGTTCAGCCCATCGTAAAAGCATATCTCGATTCCCAAGTCAAGATTCATCCATGATACAAAAACTGTTAAAAAGTTGTTTAAGTTAGCAAAGAAAATTGTTCTGTTAGCAGCTACTATGTTGGCGTAAAATATGAGACCGTAAATATTTCCAGTTGCTATAGTGATGTTGAGCATGAGAATTAAAGCAACTAGCAATATGCCTGCCAACGCAAATGGTATTAATAGAAGCAGGTAAAGATTAGAGCATTCTTTACATCTTGACGTAGCCAACACAAGACTCAGTCCTGGTTTACATTCTCCACACAAGACACCACTTCGATTATAGGCACATTGTTCATCAGGGTTGCTTAGACTGATGTTGAATGGTTTTTGCACGCAATAGTCAAGTGTACAGCTGCTAACAACATACCCTGTTCCGTTGGTGGTATTTATGACTGCAATCCATGTGTTTATACTTCTTTCCAGCGTTATGGCTCCATTTTCCTCAAAACAATTCGTTATCTGATATTGCTGCAAGTCTGGATCACAGTCACACTTGCACTCAATATCAAATTGAATTGGCATGAGCCCAATAGGGCATGTGCAGAGTTGAAAAGAAATATTTATAAGTTGTCTTGAAAGTCCCAAATTAATGCATGGACCCTCAGCATAAAGTTCCACTTGAGCAGAGCTGTCTTGTGAGAATACATTGTACTCTAATTCTGTGCACTGATTACCAATTTCCTGTTTTGCCTGTCCTTCCTTGAAACGACCAATTCCACTCTCACTGACAACAGAACTGCGAATTGTGGCATTCATTGGATGTCCAACTTGGTCAACAGCCATTACACTGATTCTAAATGTGTGTCCCTTTCTTGCAGAAATGATATTATAGTCATTATTGCAAAAAATTACTTGCACAGGCCTAGAGGAGATTGATAATTCGGTGGAAGATTTTATGGTGTTATTGATGTACTCCAATCCATTTGAAGTGTCATATTCAGCATTTTGACTTACTGTACACCTGTCCAACAAACCTCCAAAGATGTCTGCTCCTGACTGGGTAGCTGTGTTGTTATTCATGAATGTGTTGAAATAATTTATGATAGGAAAATTATATGATTTAATTGTTTGAATAAAGCAGTCAGCAAAAATGGTGTGAGTAGCATCAGTTTCTGTGGCCCCTCCTCTGCAGGCACCACTCTCTGTGTCATCTGCCACTAATATCCCCCCTCCGTACTGAGCCAAGTTGTTGTTAATCAATAACTTAATAAAAATGTCCTGAGTCTCATTTTTATAGTCTTTTTTAAATAAGTACAGTTTTGAACTTTGCTGTAGATATACTCCACCTCCACTAGTGTTAGCAGTGTTTGAGTCGATGTTAACATATGATCGAGTAAGTTCAATAGTTGAAGATACTGCATGTATACCTCCACCATTATTCTCAGCAATGTTGTGAGTAATCTCACTCTGTTTATTTGGAGGAAGTGAATAATCATTTACCACTGATGATTGAAATTTAACTCTGCTAGAATAAGCATAAATTCCTCCACCATCCTGGTGTGCTTTGTTGTGATAGATTTCTATTGGCTCATTTACAACGAGCGTACTCTCCCTCAGAAATATCCCTCCTCCATAGGTAGCTGTGTTGTTGGTGACGATTATTCCTTCTGCGTTAATATATATTTGACTTTGTAAGGCACTGAGAGCTCCACCAAGCATACCATGATTGTTGCTGAGTTTTGTAGGTCCATTAAAATCAATACGACTGTCGAAAGCATAAATAATGCCTCCATCCACCATAGAACTGGCCCTATTATTAGTAATTTTAGTGTCTTTTAAGATCAAGGGAGACTGAGAAACATAAATCACTCCATGGTTAGCAATGTTTTTGGCTAGGGTACTGTTAATGATGGACGTTTTGGCTGAGTCAGCAAATATCACTCCCCTATAGTCAGCTCTGTTATTTCTCAGCTCACTGTCGAAGATGGACACAGTACCTGAATAAACAATAATTGCTCCACCGTAGTCAGCTCTGTTGTTTGTCAGCTCACAATTGGAGATGGATACATTTCTGCCTTTGTAAACATGTATTGCTCCACCACTCCTGTCAGCTCTGTTGTTTGTCATCTCACATTCAGAAATGGATACACTATCTGAATCAATACATCTAATCGCTCCACCATTGTAAGCACTGTTGTTTGTTAGCTTACTGTAGGAGATAAACAAATTTTTGTCTTTAACATATATAGCTCCACCTCTCATGTCAGCACGGTTGTTTGTCAGCTCACAATTGGAGATGAACACATTTCTGTCTTTGTAAGCTCTAACTCTCGTGAAACCACTTCTTGCCAGCACCACCCAATTGGAATTAAACACATTTGTGCCGTTATTAACATAAATCGCTCCACCATTCCTGTTAGCACTGTTGTTTGTCAGCTCACAGTCGGAGATGGACACACTACCAGAGTCAATATACCTAATCGCTCCACCATCGTTAGCACTGTTATTTGTCAGTGTACTGTCAGAGATGGACAAATTTCTGCTTTTAGCATAAATCGCTCCACCATTCCAGTTAGCTCTGTTGTTTGTCAGCTCACTGTCGGAGATGGACACACTATCTGAGTCAATACATCTAATCGCTCCACCATTGTAAGCACTGTTGTTTGTTAGCTTACTGTAGGAGATAAACAAATTTTTGTCTTTAACATAAATAGCTCCACCTCTCATGTCAGCACGGTTGTTTGTCAGCTCACAATTGGAGATGGACACATTTCTGTCTTTGTAAGCTCTAACTCTCGTGAAACCACTGTTTTTTGTCAGCACCACCAAATTGGAATTTATGCTGTTATTAACATAAATCGCTCCACCATTCCTGTTAGCACTGTTGTTTGTCAGCTCACAGTCGGAGATGGACACACTACCAGAGTCAATACACCTAATCGCTCCACCATCGTTAGCACTGTTGTTTGTCAGTGTACTGTCAGAGATGGACAAATTTCTGCTTTTAGCATAAATCGCTCCACCATTCCAGTCAGCTCTGTTGTTTGTCAGCTCACTGTCGGAGATGGACACACTATCTGAGTCAATACATCTAATCGCTCCACCATTGTAAGCACTGTTGTTTGTTAGCTTACTGTAGGAGATAAACAAATTTTTGTCTTTAACATAAATAGCTCCACCTCTCATGTCAGCACGGTTGTTTGTCAGCTCACAATTGGAGATGGACACATTTCTGTCTTTGTAAGCTCTAACTCTCGTGAAACCACTGTTTTTTGTCAGCACCACCAAATTGGAATTTATGCTGTTATTAACATAAATCGCTCCACCATTCCTGTTAGCACTGTTGTTTGTCAGCTCACAGTCAGAGATGGACACACTACCAGAGTCAATACACCTAATTGCTCCACCATTGTTAGCACTGTTATTTGTCAGTGTACTGTCAGAGATGGATACATTTTTACCTTTGTAAACATAAATTGCTCCACCCTCACGGTCAGCTCTGTTGTTCATTAGTTTACTGTTGGAGATGGATACACTACCTAGGCCAACATAAATCGTTCCACTATTATAGTTAGCTCTGTTGTTTGTCAGCTCACTGTTGGATATGGACACATTACCTGAGGGAACATAAATTGCTCCACCATAGTCAGCTCTGTTGTTTGTCAGCTCACTGTTAGAGATGGACACACTGCCTGAGCCAGCACAAATCGATCCACCATAGCGACCTCCATTGTTTGTCAGCGTACTGTCAGCAATGGACACATTTCTGCCTTTGTAAACATAAATCGCTCCACCCCTTTGGTCAGCACTGTTGTTCGTCAGCTCACACTTAGAGATGGACACACTGCCTGAGACAACATGAATGGCTCCACCAGCCGTAAAAGCTTTGTTATTTGTGAAGTTACACCAAGTGATCACTACAGTACCAGATACCACTTCTACTGCTCCTCCATTCTCAGCACTGTTGTAGTTGAACTCGGTGTTGTTGATCTGTGCTTTGTTTGATTGAATGTCAACTGTACCTCCATCATTTCTAGTGAACTCACTACTTATTATGTACACATCATTAGCCTCAACGTGCAGTGCCCGACCAGTGTTATTCATAAAGAGAATGCTCTCAATCGTTGCAGTTTGAGTATTAGCAATCCTAACTATATGGGTTTCCACCTGACTGAGTAATACAAAGTCCATAAAGTAGCAGTTCTTGATGTAAACATCGTGGACATTATCAATGATCAAACCTTGATGTGAGTTTTGTGATCCAACATTCGCTCCAATGAAACACAAGTTTTCGATACTTAATTCAGTAATACTAACAAAACGAATTGTACTATTGCTATGGAATCTAACTATTGTTGTATTTGTGTTCTGGTCTGTTATTTGCACATGTGAGAAGTTACGAATCAATAACTGCTCAGTTAACACATGATATCCAGATAGAAAGTTCAAGATGAGATTGTCTCCACCAGATAACAGGTCTGTTTGAACAAGCTGCTCGATAGTGAAACAAGTTCCGTTTCGATAGTCATGACACAAATCGGTTGAATCCACTGGCACAATGTGATAGTACTCGCTCCTGCTAACAGTAGCTAGGGTCAGCAGTACTAACCAACTGAGAATACTTCTAGACAGCATATCTGAGGTGCATTGTATGATAAGGATTGTTAGCGTGTTAATGATTATGCTGCTCCAAGAATGGATAAATTGCTGTGTATACATTGCATGCCCAATATAAAACTTATAGCAAACTGGGGTTGGAAACAAAGCACAGTCGAGTTACTTATCCCAAGGTTTTAATCGAGGCTTACTTTTTTAACATATGGAAAGCTAACAAAACAATTTATGATAAAAGTTTTACTGTATGCTGCTGCTAAACATTAAATTTCTCTTTATATCTGAGGCCAGAGCACACTACTTAGTTACATAGCCTTAGCTATTGGAACTATTCTACAGAATTTTTAGCAACAAATGCGGTGGACTTAAACAATGTAAGACTATAGCTATAATTACCTACTGAGGTAAACAATCATGAAGAAGTGCTCGATCTGTGTACCTCTTGCTACTTTACAACAATCAAGATTAATTATCTTCAACTCACTTGTTTAATTAATAGATGCTTGCACTCTCAGTTTCTGTTTCACTACTTTTGCTAGTTCCCATGCTAGCGCTCCTTTATATAGTTAAAAACTCCAGCTGTTGGAAGTATCCTGTTTTACATGTACCGGTAAAAGCATGCATTATTATGGTATATATATACAATACATGTCATCAATACTGTTGTACTTTTGGCATCTTTAGTCAAATTTTGGTATCCGGAAAACATAATAAATTATTATATAATTATAGTCAAACTAAGTCTATTCGGGAAAATACCCAAGGAAATAGTCCTTATACCTTATTATGCCGAGTATAATTTAGCCTATTCTAGATCTGACCATACCATAATAGGCCTCTATAATGCTTCAAGCAAATTGCATAACAATACCATTACGTACATGTATGACTACAATTCAAAATCGATGTTTTAATTTTTCCCTTGCAGCAGTTGGCCCAATCATACATCAAGGTATCTCTATTCTGTTTTCAGTAACACATCACATGATGATGGACTCAAGCACCAGATCCCCTGTGTGCCCCCCTGGTGAGTACAGACCCCCCACAGTGGCTGTATACATGTGTGTATGTAAGAATCTTTCTACCTGCGAGACCCTCTGTTTAATAGCTGTATATCCCCCTATCTTTAATACCGTATAATGTACATGTATGATTGTACTGGCCTAGTGTAAAAATGCTATAGATTTATGCATTGCTTGTCTCCCATTTATCAATGTTCTCCAGTGTAGTCTCATTCCGATGTTCTACTACGGTCGTAAGGACATAATTATATCTTGGAGTGTTCCTGCATCGATACTGCTTCAGATGCATGTTAAACACCACATGTCCATTTCTCGTAAGTCTTGCAACAAAACCACAACCATTTTGTTGTTGGCTAACTGTGTTTATAGTATGTTGGAAGTCAGTCCACTTTGTTCTGATTTGGTGTGCATCAGGGTTAAAACTATAGAAAATTTACTTTGCATGCATGTGTGTGTATGCTACAGTGATGGCATAATTATAATGGAACCTCTCTTTGCACTTAAAAAAAAGATAGGGATTTTCATGTAGTTTTTTTCTATCCAGTGTTCTGTAGTTCAATGTAACAAACAATGGGCTGCATGGTATATACAACACACCACATTACTGGTAAGTGTGTTTAGCTGCAAAATGTGGTGCGAGAATTATTGTTCTTCCCCAGTGCGGTTTTATCGCTACCACACTTGTGGTATAGTGACATGGTACAGCATCAACGTCATGGTTTGTATAACAAGCCTCTGCATGTGACCTAATGGATAAATCACTGCAGGTCTCCTAAACTAAGCCTGCATGCAGAGAGTTCCTGCATCGATAACTGCTTTAGGTGTGTGTCGGTGTGCCATGACTTTTTATGTGCATCTAGGTGCTGTGCATGATATAAGAAGCCATATGTACCACATACCCACTGCTGTCGGGTATTTTTACCATTATTATACTGCAACATAGTGTCACGTCTTGCAACAAAACCATGCACAAACCATTTTGTTGCCAATTATTGTTTAGTATTGGAAGTCAATCCACTTGTTTTGATTTGGGTCAAGTTGTGCATCAGGGCATGTGTGTGTGTGTGTGTGTGTGTGTGTGTGTGTGTGTGTGTGTGTGTGTGTGTGTGTGTGTGTGTGTGTGTGTGTGTGTGTGTGTGTGTGTGTGTGTGTGTGTGTGTGTGTGTGTGTGTGTGTGTGTGTGTGTGTGTGTGTGTGTGTGTGTGTGTGTGTGTGTGTGTGTGTGTGTGTGTGTGTGTGTGTGTGTGTGTGTGTGTGTGTGTGTGTGTGTGTGTGTGTGTGTGTGTGTGTGTGTGTGTGTGTGTGTGTGTGTGTGTGTGTGTGTGTGTGTGTGTGTGTGTGTGTTGCAGTGATGGTATAATAAAACTTCTTTGCACTTAAAACAGCTAAGGTATAGGCATTGCATGCCAGGTAGCTTCTATTACTGTCATATGCAGCACTTGTGCATGGTAGTGACATGCGGGTATATATATAGCATCAGCGTCATGTGATTCATGCACTGTCAGCAATCCACGTCGACATACACCAGCTGGTCTCCCCGTTGTCCGGCAACGACGATGGTGTCTATACTTAACTAGCCTGCAAATTTTGTGACCAGGTTCGTATTTGTTCCATTTGTTAGAAAGAAGATATTTTAAAAGAGCATAGTTTAATAGCAAGCCTCTGTGGCCTACATGGTTAAGGCACTGGTCTCCTAAATCATGCAGGTATTAATTATTAGTGATGTGCCAAGAATTTTTAAGCATTGTCAATTTTATAGCCTAATAATTATTATGGTAAACTTGGCCTAAGAGGTGGTTACTTATGTTTGGCATGGTTAGTGCATGTGGGCATATCCCTGGTAATTGTTGATTCCAGTCCCACCAGAGTTATTTGTGTGTTTTAACTTATTTTCCTTAATTGTCAATTTCTTTTCATTTACACAGTGTGTGGCTTCACTTTGTGCGTAACTTGTGTCTTGTGTTTTTGTTCCCATGATGCTAAATTTCCCTTCCTTAAGTGGCCCATTTGTATTTGGTACACTTGTGTACACAACTTAAATTGCGTGGTGCCAAATTTGTATGATATTCCCATTTTGACAGCGCACCCCCTACACCAATAAGTTGGCTGCTCTCCAGTATATTGAACAGGCACACACACATGCACACTACACTGCATGCATACACATGCAGGAAGCAGGCATAATTTATTGTACTGCCTGTCGAACTATAAGTAAATATACAGCAAAAATCACTGTTAACAGTTTATAAATTCACACAAAATTGATTTTAACCTCTAGCTTTTTAGGACTTTACCAGGGCAGTTTATACCCTCATTCCATATTCTCACCGCTTGCATCTCACACACACACACGTACAGTACTTTCTTGAGACCACAAAACACTACAATGATACCATAATAAATGCAATAGATAACAATAATATATGCTCTTTTCTTTTCAGTAGGTTTATATAGATAAGCTAAATTAAATTCATTATAGAAACTACTAAAACACTCTAATACTTTTTGAGTGAAAGCATAACATGGCGAGAGGCATTAGCAAGCACACGCTTGCAACACTCGTTTGTACTAGTTGTGCTGAAAGGTTAGTATATATAACTTCTTGACTTTGTTGTTTTAGTTTAGAGTGTGCTCAAGGTGATGTACTGTAGCTCAGCTATAAATCTTATAATTACGGAAGCCAGTAGGGGCCATTCAGTTCCACTCTAAGATTCCACTCTATAGAATGCACTTCCACTCTGAAATTCCACTCTGGAATGCACTTCCATTCTAAAATTCCACTCTGAACTTCCATTCTGGAGTGCACTTCCATTGTGCCAATCACATGATATCACGTGTTGGCCTCATCTTGTACCAAGATCGTGTCTACTATTAAAACCAGTGAACTTTGTGAGTATGGTATATATTACTGTGTGTGTGTATAGTATTTATTAGTGGACTCTGCAGTTGAGAATGGTGCATGTTTTTGATGACTCCCACATGCAAGTAGTTATAATTATTTAATTGATATAAATTACTATTCTGTAGCCAAGGGCTACTGAAATTCAGCCGTTGTATAGCTACACATCTTTGAGATTATAAATCTGACCCCCCCCCACACATATAGTGTCGTATCTGTATTAAAGGAGTGTGCATGAGAGTATAGTGTCCTCAATGCAGGATAAAGTCCTGCCCACCAGCTCTGCCCTCTCTGATGTTCAACCAGAGTGGAGCCTGGAGGTATATGTCAAGACCGCAAAGGTAAAATTAACATCATCCGGTCGTCCTGTACGTGTTCAGGCACTTAGTAACAGAACTGGCAGCTATGAACATTAAAACTGCAGCTAGAAATTTAGCGTTTGTTGATGATTTGTAACATTTATATCAATTTGTGCATGTGTTGGAGACAGATCATTAGCATTCATGTCCCCAATGCTGTCACGTATAACAGTGGCTGTTGGGGATTAACAAGATAAAAAACACAGGCCGGATTAGCCTGTAAGAATACCCATGCACTCCCAAAATATTAACAAGTTTCTCAACTTCACTATAGCCATTTTTCACACTGGATGGAGACAGTAACACAATGGAATTTCAGAATGGAAATGCATTCTAGAATGGAATTTCAGAATGGAAGTGCATTCTAGAGTGGAATTTCAGAGTGGAAGTGCATTCCAGAGTGGAATTTTAGAATGGAAGTGCATTCCAGAATGGAATTTCAGAGTGGAAGTGCATTCTAGAGTGGAATCTTAGAGTGGAACTACATGGCCCCTACGGGCTTCTGTAGAATTGGCCAATAGGGCATGTGTGTGTTTAGTTGCAATGTGATGGATATATAATTGTTTTCCCCCAGTGCCCTTCTATCAATGCCACACTTGCGATAGTGACATGGTACAGCGTCAACGTCATGTGATATTCATGCACTGTCAACAATATGCAGCAGCTGGTGTCCCGTTACCTGGCAACGACGATAGTGTCTATACTCGGCTGGCCAGCACATTTGCTATCAGGTGCAGTTCAGATCTGTTCAAAAAAGTTATTTTCAATAACAAGGCTCTGTGGACTAATGGACAAGGCACTGGTCTCCCAATCCATGCATGCGTATATCACCACTCCTCGTCAGATGAAAATAAAGCAAGTACTAACACCACTGGTGATGACTGAGCCTAGCTAGTGTAAGCTTTAGACTAGCAAAAAAGCCTCTAACTATATAGTGTATATGCAGCATTTATAATTTTCTGTGAACAGATTAATTTTAAGCTTTGTACTCTGGTCAACCTATTCTCAGATCATATGTAGTCTACCCCCCCCCCCCCTTTCATAAGATTGCTGCTACACTTTACACCAACTGGGAAGTCCCCACTATAGATTATTTATCAATATCAGACATTAATGACCAACACTTAATATAATTCACAAGAGCCCCTCCCCCTTGCATGTTTTAGATCCTATTGTATTGTCTGCAGCCAAGGATTCATTATGAACTCTTGGTAAGTACTATGTATCAGTAAAAGTTGTACTGAAAGGTTAGAATAAATTCCTAACCTTTTTTTAGAGTGTGCATGTCAAGGTGATGTACAGTGGCTCAGCTAAAGCTTGTAATATACAACTGCTTATACCGTTGATATGTATACATTATCATGTACTTTACTTCAACAACTTGTCATTTTTCCGAGTGCATGGAAAGTTGTATTGAATGCTTGCACATAATCTATCAGGCCTGGCGACCACTAACATCAGATATAGCAGTACTATGTATTGTGTGCATGCATGTATGCATCGACCTCTTTAGGACAACACTTGGTTGTATTGATTATATTTTGGACTCCTTAAGCACGGAAAGTGATAATGATCAAGTAGTGTGCCAAGTCTAAAAGCAGTGACATGCAAGAATCATGATTCTGGAGGGAGCAGGAAATCTCAGAGAAGTTTGAAACTTTGGAAGATTTTGATCTCAGTTCCTGGGGAAATGCAGAGACGGGGAAGATTACCATGGCGACCTAAACTACGAGGTCTGGCTGGCAGCTGATAAGGTAAATATGTGAGTGTGTGGTGTGTTATGAATGCATGCAGTGCATGGCCTCCTTTACAATGCACATAATTATTAGTGTACAATTGGTCTATGTAAGCTTAAGTGCGTAATTATACATTGATGTGTTTTACTGGTCGGCAACTTAAATGTGACCGTAAAGCCTCCAAACATACAATAATAACTATATCTACATAAAAATTATTGTAGTTTAATTTGCTCTTTGGACATTTTCTACTGTAAGTAGTATGCACACAGATATAGATACGATATAGTGGTATTGATGTTGTGGATTGTTGAGAACAGGACATGCACAATAATGACTGAGTGTACATATTCTATTTTGCTGTAAAATTTTGTCTTGTGGTCATTATAATTATTGTCTGCATAATAATTATTACTGCATGGATAGCCTGCTTCGAAATTTCGAAGAAAAATGGTCGCTAGCTTCCAACTCTAACACTCCACCACGTCGAAACCCTTCCTCCGTCCTATTTTCAAGGGATCAGGAACCAAGAACTGGCGTTACTGCCACCCGTCAACCGACTGCTCACCGCTCGCAAACAAAAACTTTGAGAGATAGTGGTACGATATCATTTTATGTCGTAATTGACCTCATGAATGTCATAATTATGTGAGAATGGAATATTAATACAAATCTAGCACAACCATTAATTTTATTTCTACAAAAGCCTTTCTTTCTTTAAACTAGTAACATAAACAATTGCCCACGACAGTAACTGTTGGAACTAACAATGCCTACAAACGTTACTTTTAATTGTATAAGGATACATCAGCTAAAGACAGTTCACACTTCATTGTGTATGCGGCCTATTTCTGTGTGTGTAACAATAGAACGATGGTTGACTCTTGGAGGGGGAGGGGATGGTCTGTAGTCCTCTATGGTGAGGGGGGCTAGTACGTCCAGGGCAGGCTCTCTCAGCTGGTCCGGCTTCGTGGCTGGTCTGATGATGGGAGGAGTGATGTAGCGATCAGGGTCAGCTTCTTCCTCTGCATCATCAGTGTAAGGTGGGTTCACTGGGTCTCTTTCTTCATAGTCGTCTACTGCTTCGAGTAATTCATCGTCATCATTTTCATCGGCTACCAATTGATACATTTCCCGGGCATTGTTAGCTCGTCGGAGTCTCATGTCTGCAGCACTAGCTCGTAAGTTTCTTACTGTGTCCTCTATCTTCAGCCATGTATTACTCTTCTTGAGTACGAATTGGTAAAAATGGTAGCTGAGGGTTGTCACAAATAAGGTGAATGATATAGCCATTGAAGTATTGGCTAGTGCTGACTGATTTTTATTTGTATCTTTGACATATAATGTGCCAAATGCTAGACAAACAATATTGAGTAGAAAGAGACTTTCGAAGGAATCACAGAACTTACTTTTATACAAACGATTATTCAGTAGTTTCCAGCTGATCAATCCAACTGATACAGCCCCAGATGATAGCACGGGAAGAAAAGTGTCTGGAGCCATGGAAGCTACTAGATTATGAGCAATCAGAGCAAAGAGGAGCAGCCCCACCCAGTAGCGATGCTTGGGAGTGAATGGAGCATGGTATGCGTCCATGAAGCCAATGTACTTTGTGTTCTTGGTCCATTTCATAACCTTCGAACAGCGCGGAAACCATTGTCCAAAAAAAAGTAAAAGAGTGAACAATCCACTGGCAATGAGGATAATGGTTGCAGCAACAAATCGAGGGATGTGATCGCGAGTGAAATATTGCACATTGCCGTCGTACACCCAAATTATATCACTTGTATGATCAGGATAATTCAAGACCTTGTATTGCAGTGCAGCAATAATAAACCGTAAGAGTTTGGAATAAGAGAGTAGGACGAGTGTGCCTAAGGCAGCAACTGGGTTCCTGTTGGAGAGGAGCTTTGCAAATGAGTCAATGTACTTGCTCAAAATTATAATAAGAAACATTAGAAGAAACAAGTAAGCGGGAAAGACAAGTTGAAGGAGTACTTTTGCTTGAGAGGTCATTCCATCGTAAAAGCACGTATTGATTCCCAAGTCAAGATTCAACCATGATACGAAAATTATTAAAAATTGCTTTATTAGCAGCTACTATGTTGGCGTAAAATATGAGGCCATGAATACTTCCAGTTGCTATAGTGATGTTGAGCACGAGAATTAAAACAACTAGCAATATGCCTGCTAGCGCAAATGGTATTAGTAGAAGAAGGTAAAGATTAGAGCATTGTGCACATCTTGACGTAGCCAACACAAGACTGAGTCCTGGTTTACATTCTCCACACAAGACACCACTTCGATTGTAGGCACATTGTTCGTCAGGGTTGATTAGATTGATGTTGACTGGTTTTTCTACACAATAGTCAAATACACAGTTACTAACAACATACCCTGTTTTGTTGGTGGTATTTATAACTTCTATCCATATTTTGTTATTACTTTCCAGCATTATGGTTCCATTTTCCTCAGAACAGTTTTTTATCTGATATTTGTGCAAGTCTGGATCACAGTCACACTTGCACTCAATTGGGGACTGAATTGGCTTGAGCCCAATAGGGCATGTGCAGGGTAGAAAAGAAATATTGATAAGTTGTCTTGATATTCCTAAATTTATGCAAGGACCGTCAGCATAGAGTTCCACTTGAGCAGAGCTGTCTCGTGAGAATACATTGTACTCTAACTCTGTGCACTGATTGCCAACTAATTGTTTTGCCTGTCCTTCTTTGAGACGATCAAATCCACTCTCACTGACAACAGAACTTTGAATTGTTGCATTCATTGAATTTCCAACTTGATCAACAGCCATAACAATGATTTTAAATGTGTGTCCCTTTCTTGTAGAAATAATACTATAGTCATTTTTACAAAGAATTACTTGAACAGGCCTAGAGGATATTGATAATTCGGTGGAGGATTTTATGGTTTTATTTATGTAGTCCAATCCATTTGAAGAATGGTCATATTCAGCATTTTGATTTGCTGTACACCTATCCAACATACCTCCGTAGATATCTGCTCCAAACTGGGTAGCCATGTTTTTAGTCATGAATGTGTTGAAAATGTTCGAGTACCCAAGGCCATACAGAGATATTGTTTGAATGAAGCAATCAGCAAAAATCGTTTGAGTTTCATCAATTTCTGTGGCCCCTCCTCTGCAAGTACCACTCTCTGTGTCATCTGCCACAAATAATCCCCCTCCGTACTGAGCCAAGTTGTTGTTAATCATTAACTTGACAAATAATGTATCTTGAGGTATTTCGTCTTTTTTAAATACGTAGAGTTTTAAACTTTGCTGTAGATACACTCCACCTCCATTAGCTCTAGCTGTGTTTGATTCAATGTTAACGTATGATCGAGTAAGGTTAAAGGTTGTTGCTACTGCATAAATACCTCCACCATTCTCAGCAATGTTGTCAACGATCTCACTTTGTTTATTTGGAGTGTTAAATTCAACTGTACTTGAATATGCATAAATCCCTCCACCATCCTGGTGTGCTGTGTTGTGATAGATCTTTATTGGCTCATTTACAAAGAGAGTACTCTCTCTCAGAAATATCCCTCCTCCAGAGGTAGCCGTGTTGTTGGTGATGATCACTCCTTCCGCATTAATATATATTTGACTCTGGTCAGCACTGATAGCTCCTCCCAGCACACCACGATTGTTACTGAGTGTTGTAGGTCCATTGACGTTGACTTGACTGCTGAAAGCATGAATAATACCTCCAGCATCCAATATATAAATGGCTATGTTATTAGTAACGTTAATCTCTTTCAAAATCAAGAGAGACTGAGAAACATAAATCACTCCATGGTGAATACTGTTGTTGGCTACCGTACTATTAAAGATGGACATTTTGCCTGAGACAACATGAATTACTCCTGTACTAGCTCTATTGTTTGTCAGCTCACTGTTGGAGATGGACACATTACTGAATACAGCACGAATTGCTCCACCAGAGTCAGCATTGCTGTATGTCAGCTCACTGTTGGAGATAGACACACTACTTGAGTAAACATAAATCGCTCCACCATAGACACCAGCACTGTTATTTGTCAGCTCACTGTTGGACATGGACATACTAGCGAAGGAAACACTAATCGCTCCACCAAGGGCAGCACTGTTGTGTGCCAGCTCACTGTTGGAGATGGACACACTACCTGAGCCAACAAAAAATATCGCTCCACCCTCAGGAGCACTGTTGTTTTTCAGCTCACTGTTGGAGATGAACACACTACCCTGAGTAAATGCTACCAATACCAATTGCTCCACCATACCAAGAAGCTTCGTTATTTGTGAAGTTACACCAATTAAGTGATCATTACAGTACCAGATACCACTTCTACTGCTCCTCCACTCTCAGCACTGTTGTAGTTGAACTCTGTGTTGTTGATCAGTGTGTTGTTTGATTGAATGTCAACTGCACCTTCATCATTTCTAGTGAATTCGCTATTTGTTAAGTACACATCACCATCAGCGTCAACGTGCAGTGCCCGACCAGTGTTGTTTGTAAAGAGAGTGCTCTCAATTTTTACAGCTTGAGTATTAGTAATCTTAACTATGTATTTTTTTGCTTGATTGAGTAATTCGAAGTCCATAAAGTAGCAGTCATTGATATAGACATCGTTGGCACCGTCAATGATCCAACTTTCAAAGTTTTGAGGTCCAACATTCGCTCCAACAAAACCAAAGTTTTCAATACTCAATTTAGTAATACTAACAAAATGTATATTATTATAGAATCTGACTACAGCTGTACTCTTGTTTTGACTGGTAATATGCACATGCCTAAAATTACGAATCAATAACTGCTCAGTTAACACATGATCTCCAGGTAGAAAGCTCAAGGTGAGATTGTCTCCACCAGATAATAGGCATGTTTGAACAAGTTGCTCGAGAGTAAATTAACAAGTTTCATGACACAAGTCGGTTGAATCCACTGGCACAATGTGATAGTGCTCACTGCTGGTAACAGTAGCTAAGGTCAGTAGTACTAACCAGCTGAGAATATTTTTAGGGGGCATATCTGAGGAGCATGTATGATGACAATAATTATTGTTGGTATGATATAATATATATGCTGCTTCAAGAATGTACCTATGCCATAATCTTCAACTCACTTATTCAATGGATGCTGCACTCTTGTCTGTTTCACTACTTTTGCTAGTCAACAAGCACTTCAAATATTGATTGCCACATGCCATGCACTTATATAGGGGAGTTTAAAAGCAACAAGTATCTGTTTCAGTTCAACCATGCACACAGTGAGCTGTAAAAATTACATAACTTTCCAAGACAACAGACTTTTATCAAAACATATAGTAGTGTGAAAACGAACATTGAATGTCATTTTAACCAAGATAAGAGTTGAAGAGTGAAATTAACATTCCAATCGAAAATATAAAAAATATCTATTAAAATGAGATCAATCAGGACATACGTTTTATATTTTGCTGCGAAACGTCATGAACATGTATACAACTAGTGTGTTAATACGTTACATGATTATAGCATGTTCCAGATCCATCTATACCATGCAGCTTCCATCCACATCCATCCATGCCACTACACACGGATGGACTGTATATATATGCCTGTGCTCAACACTGGATTATATGCCCAAATGTATGTAATGTATAATTATGTATAGAGATCGGTCATCACCCCACCAGTGAAAATTGTTATAGGATTGGCTGGGAAAAAAACGTGGAAAACTACAAGCGAAAAAAGTACATGTGAATGACATTGTAACAGATTGGAGTTATGCTCTCATCTGATTTCTTATTTCCACACTTTTTAGTGTTTCCTCCGGCCAATCCTAGCAATTTTTCACATTACAAATGTTTTTTTAGTCGGTATCCATAGAGCACTCGCAACCGTGCATTAACTAGTACTACTACATACAAAGAGTTCCTGTACTGTGTATTATATTATAAGTATACATTTGCTTGCTTGTTGTCATCATTCTACGTATATATATACTGTCTGTGCACAATAATGACTGCATGATGAATGTATTCAATTGATGATTCTTATTTTGCTGTGGGTATATTTGTTGTGAAGTTTCTTTAAATGTGCATGGTAATTTTCAGCACAAAATGTTCGCTTTGTTTTCATACGCATCATAATTATGTCTTAATACCTCATAATGCAGTTTTACTTGTTTAATCTTATAGCCAAGATTTTGAGGGAATCAAAATAATATTCAGCATTAACTTATACAACAATTTTACCTGCAAAAAAGTCCATCTCTATTTAAAAGTAAAACATAAACTGTTATACATATAATTATACAAACATTATTTTAGTGTAATTATCTTTATCTATAATTATGGGGCCAATTTCTGTGTGCGTAACAGCAGAACGACGGTTGACTCTCTGAGAGGGAGGGACTGGTCTGTAGTCCTCGGTGGTGAGGGGGGCTAGTTCGTCCAGGGCAGGTTCTCTCAGCTGGTCAGGGTCAACTTCTTCCATGGCTCCATTAATGTCAAGTGCTGGTTGATCCACAATGTCCTCAGCTTTATGTTGCTCATCGTCGTCACTGGTTCCAAGCTGATGCATTGCCATGGCGTTGTTAGGTTGTTGTTTCTTTTTTCTGCAGCACCAGTACTCAAGTTTTTTGCTATTTGCTTTATCTTAAGCCATGTTTTAGTCTTCTTTAGTATGAAATGGTAGAAATGGTAGCTGATTATTATCACAAAGAGAACGAAAGCTATAGACATTGAAACAATGGTTATCTTGGTTAAAATGACACTCAATGTTCGTTTTCACGCTACTATTGTAAAAGTCCTAAGGAGTTACGAATCAATAACTGTTCAGTTAACACTAGCCTCCTCCTTCACAAGGCCAAAAAAAGGAGGAAGAGCGGCCTGGGATCGAGGCTAAGTTAACACATGATCTCAAGATGAGATTGTCTCCACCAGATAACATCATTGCAGATTATGTTTTCAACTCACTTGTTATGTTGCAGTCCTTTTTTCTTTCACATATATTTCTGCTCAGCTATAGTAAACAAGCTCTCTTTTATAACCTGTATCTGTAATGGATTTTAGATAGTATACCGAGATGTGTATTTATTACATGTACTAAGTTTCCTAACAGGATACTCCCAACAACTGGACTCTAAATTATGTCAACGATACACGTTTGGTATATTAATTTTGTTGTCTCCTGAAATAATTATAGCCAAAACTTAATTGGTCCAAAGGAATAATAATAATTTATCAGATTTCAACGTTTCCTACGTAGATTATGAGCATACCTTTATATTATATTCCTTTCCAAGACTTTCAGATTTCAGAATTGCGTATTGCGTACTAATAGGTGCATAGTGATATGTAACTATTGATGTTTTGATTTTTCCTTTGCAGCAGTTGGACTGTTTTTACCCAATTGAGTGTCAAGGCATCTCCATTCTGTTCAGTAACACATCACATAATCTCCATTCTGTTCAGTAACACATCACATAATGGACGTTAAGCACCAGATCCCCTGTGTACCCCCCTGGTGAGTACAGACCACCCACAATCGCTGTGTATACATGTACATAGGCTCACATGCAATTTTTCTACCTGTGATACCTTAGCTCTGTATTATGATTGTAGTTTACTCCAGCTATTATCATTGCTTCTCTCGTTTTAAATCTCAATGTGCTCCCATTATTTTAGTCATTCCAATGTTTTCCATGCATGTAAGGTTGAATCAATTTTCAAACCAGTATAAATGTTATGATTAATTGGCTCTTGGGGTCAATTTTTTAGTAGGTGAGCTAAATTTCCATTCTTTAATTGTTCATATTGGTAATTATTATTGCAAGCTAATGATAAATCAATGGTACTGAACTATAATTATTTCCACAAAACACAATTGTAAACTGCATGTACTTATAGAAAAAAGAATGTATTACTAGCTACGTAGTATATAACTATAATTATGCATAGCTAAATAACACAGTTCAAACTACATTGCATGTGTATAGGGCCAATTTCTGTGTGTGTAACAACGGGATGGCAGTTGACTCTTGGAAGGGGAGGGGCTGGTCTGTAGTCCTCTGTGGTGAGGGGGGCTAGTTCATCCATGTAGGAGAGTCTCAGCTGGTCTGGCCTCGTGGCTGGTCTGATGATTGGAGGAGTGATGTAGCGATCAGGGTCAGCTTCTTCCTCTGCTCCATTAGTATAAGGTGGGTCCTCCACGGGGTCTCTTTGGTCATAGTCATCTACTGCTTCAAGAAGTTGATCGTCATTTATGTCAACTACCATCTGATACATTTCTCGGCTATTGTTCGTTTGTTGGAATCTCCTGTTCGTAACACTAGATCCTAGGTTCCTAACGATGTCCTCTAGTTTCAGCCATGTATTGATTTTCTTGAGAGCGAGTTGGTAAAAATGGTAGCAGAGTGTTACCACAAATAGAGTGAATGATATAGCAATCGAAGTATTGGCTAGTGCTGACTGACTTTTCTTGACATAGAAGGTGCCAAATGCTAGACTAGCAATATTGAGTAGATAGAAAGTTTCGAGGGAACCACAGAACTTACTTTTATACAAACAATTGTTCAATAGTTTCCAGACAATCCGTCCAACTGATAAAACTCCAGACGATAAAACAGGGAAATAAATGTTTCGAGCCATGGCAGCTACTAGATTGTTGATAATCAGAGCAAAGAGGAGCAGTCCCACCCAGTAGCGATGCTTAGAAGTAAATGGAGCATGGTATGCGTCCATGAAGCCAATGTATTTTGTATTCTTGGTCCATATTATAACCTTAGAACAGCGTGGAAACCATTGTCCAAAGAAGAGCAGTACAGTGAACAATCCACCAGCAATGAGGATTATGGCTGCAGCAACAAATCAAGGAATGTGATTGGGAGTGAAGTATTTCACATTGCCGTCGTACAGCCAAACTACACCATTTAAATGATCAGGATAATCCAAGACCCTGTATTGTAGTGCAGCAATAATAAATCGTAGGAATTTTGAATAAGAGAGTAGGATGAGTGTGCCTAGGGCAGCAACTGGGTTCCTGTTGGAGAGGAGCTTTGCAAATGAGCCAAAATACTTGCTCAAAATGATTGTTAAGAACATTAAAAGAAACAAGTAAGCAGGAAAGACGAGTTGAAGGAGCACCTTTGCTTGAGAGGTCATTCCATCGTAAAAACATGTCTTAATTCCTAAATTAAGATTCACCCATGATATGAAAACTGTTAAAAAGTTGTTCAGTTTAGGAAAGAAAATTTCTCTATTTGCTGCTAGTATGTTGGCATAGAAAATGAAGCTATGAATATTTCCAGTTGCTATAGTGATGTTTAGCACGAGAATTAAAGCAACCAAGATTATACCAGCCAGCGCAAATGGGATTAGTAGAAGAAGGTAAAGATTAGAGCATTCTTTACAGTTTGACGTAGCCAATACAAGACTGAGTCCTGGTTCACATTCTCCACACAAGACACCACTTCGATTGTAGGCACACTGTTCGTCAGGGTTACTTAGACTAATGTTGACCGGTTTTTCTACACAATAGTCAAATGCACAGTTACTAACAACATACCTGTTTCATTGGTGGTATTTTTGACTCTTATCCATATGTTACTTTCCAGCTTTAAGGTTCCATTTTCAAAACAGTTAGTTATCTGCAAGTCTGGATCACAGTCACACTTACACTCAATATCGGACTGAATTGGTTTAAGTCCTAGAGGGCATGTGCAGGGTAGAAAATAAATAATGATAAGTTGTCTTGAAATTCGATGCATGGACCATCAGCATAGAGTTCCACTTGAGCAGAGCTGTCTTGTGAGAATACATTGTACTCTAATTCTGTGCACTGATTGCCAACTTTCTGTTTTGCCTGTCCTTCTTTTAAACGACCAACATTACTCTCAGTGATAACAGAACTTTGAATTGTGGCATTCACTGGATTTCCAACTTGGTTAACAGCCATAACACTGATTTTAAACATGTGTCCCTTTCTTGTAGAAGTAGTATTATAGTCAATGTTGCAAAAAATGATTTGCACAGGCCTAGAGGAGATTGATAATTCGGTGGAAATTGTTATGGTGTTTCTTATGTAGTCCAATCCATTTGAAGAATTGTGATATTCAGCATATTGACTTTCTGTACACCTGTCCAACAGACCTCCGTAGATGTCTGCCCCTGACTGGGTTGCTGTGTTTTTAGTCATGAATGTGTTGATATAGTTTGGATCGTCCAATGGATACATGTACCGTTTAATTGTTTGAATGAAGCAGTCAGCAAAAATGGTGCGAGTATCATCATCTTTTGTGGCCCCTCCTCCACACGCACTCCTCTGCGTGTCATCTGCCACAAATATCCCCCCTCTGTACTGAGCTAAATTTTTGTCAATCATTAACTTGACATATAATTCATTCTTAAATTCTGTATTCATTTTATATAGGTATAGTTTCGAGCTTTGCTGTAGATATAATCCACCTCCACTAGCGTTAGCTGTGTTTGACTTAATGTTAACGTATGATTGAGTTAGTTTAATCGTTGAAGATACTGCATAAATACCTCCACCATTATTCTCAGCAATGTTGTAAGCAATGTCACTCTGTTCATTTGGAGGAAGTGGATTATTATTTGGAGGTTGTGGATAATCGTCTATCACTGAAGATTGAAACTCAACTCTGCTAGAATATGCATAAATCCCTCCACCATCCTGCATGGTGTGCTGTGTTGTGACAGATCTTTATTGGCTTATTTACAAACAGTGTACTTTCTTTCAGAAATATTCCTCCTCCGTAGTCAGCTGTGTTGTTAATTGGTGATGATTACTCCTTCTGTGTTGATGTATATTTTACTCCCTAAGGAACTGATTGCTCCTCCCATCACACCGCGATTGTTATACTGAGTATTGTAGGTCCATTAAAGAGTCGACTCGACTCTCTAAAGCACTAATTAATAATGCCTCCATCCACCATAGAACTGGCCATGTTATTATGCCTAGAGGCGTAGCCGCACGAGGGATACGGTAAAGCTGACTGTGCAATGCGACGAAAGCTAACAGCTTCTATAGGCTTCTAGCCACGTTCTCTTGGATTTTGATTCGTGGATTAGCAAATGTGGATTAGCAAACTAAAGCTTCTTTCTCGAGTTATGGCTAGTTTGACTCACATTGAAGGCTGTTGCAGTCTCTTCAGAATCTTTCATAGCATCATCTGTCCGCACAAACTTTCTATTCAACATATGAGTTAGCCTTGCACTAAAGCGCTAGCTTTTTGTTAGCTACAATACTCAGAAAATATCTGTTAAAACAGCTAGCACAGTAGCCATTTGTGATCTTTGGACACACCCTTTAATTATTCCTATGGATGTAATGCGCATGCGCGCTCATTCCCACGTGTGAGAAATAATATCCAAGATCCAGATCCAGATCCTCCTGGCAGAATCATCTTTGTCTTGAAGGCCTGGTAAGCCACAAAACACTACCATATAGCAATATAGATAACAATATGCATGTACACAGGTCTTTTCTTCTTACATATTATATACACTGAACTACAGATCCTGCATGGAAGAATCAATTTTCTTCTTTCTTGAGGTCCTAGTAAGCCACATAATACAACAATAGATGCATGTAAATAAGTCTTTTCTTCTCAGTGACTTTATATAGATAAGTTAACTTTAATATAAAATTCATTATAGAAACTAATATAACACTCTAATACTTTTCAGCGAAAGCAAAAACATGGCGAGAGGCATTAGCACAGCGCCAGCTTGAACACTAGTTAGTAATGTTAGTTCCTTTCAAGATCAAGGCAGACTGGTAAACATAAATCACTCCCTGGTGAGCACGGTTGTTGGCTAGCGTACTGTTAATGATGGACGTGTTGGCAGATAGAACATAAATCACTCCCTGGTTAACACGGTTGTTGGCTAGCGTACTGTTAATGATGGACGTGTTGGCAGATAGAACATAAATCACTCCATCAAAGACAGCTCTATTGCTTGTCAGCTCACTGTTGGAGATGGACACACTACTGCCTGAGTCAACACGAATCGCTCCACCGTAGAAAGCATTGTTGTATGCCAGGTCACTGTTGGAGATGGACATGCTACCTTTGTAAACACTAATTGCTCCACCATGGTTAGCACTGTTGTGTGTCAGCTGACTGTTGAAGATGGACACACTACTGCCTGAGTCAACACGAATCGCTCCACCATAGCCAGCACTGTTATTTGTCAGCTCACAGTTGGAGATGGAAACACTATCTGATGCAACAACATTAATCGCTCCACCATCATAAACAGCACTGTTGTTTGTCAGCTCACTGTTGGAGATGGACACACTACTGCCTAAATCAACACGAATTGCTCCACCATAGCCAGCTCTGTTGTATGCCAGCTCACTGTTCAAAATTAACAAATTACCTAAGTAAACACCAATTGCTCCACCATCATAAACAGCACTGTTGTTTGTCAGCTCACTGTGAGAGATGGACACACTACTGCCTGAGTCAATACGAATCGCTCCACCATAGCCAGCACTGTTATTTGTCAGCTCAGAGTTGGAGATGGAAACACTATCTGATGCAACAACATTAATCGCTCCACCATCATAAACAGCACTGTTGTTTGTCAGCTCACTGTTGGAGATGGACACACTACTGCCTAAATCAACACGAATTGCTCCACCATAGCCAGCTCTGTTGTATGCCAGCTCACTGTTCAAGATTAACAAATTACCTGAGTAAACACCAATTGCTCCACCATCATAAACAGCACTGTTGTTAGTCAGCTCACTGTGAGAGATGGACACACTACTGCCTGAGTCAACACGAATCGCTCCACCATAGCCAGCACTGTTATTTGTCAGCTCAGAGTTGGAGATGGAAACACTACCTGATGCAACAACATTAATCGCTCCACCATCATAAACAGCACTGTTGTTTGTCAGCTCACTGTTGGAGATGGACACACTACTGCCTAAATCAACACGAATTGCTCCACCATAGCCAGCTCTGTTGTATGCCAGCTCACTGTTCAAGATTAACAAATTACCTGAGTAAACACCAATTGCTCCACCATCATAAACAGCACTGTTGTTTGTCAGCTCACTGTGAGAGATGGACACACTACTGCCTGAGTCAACATGAATTGCTCCACCATTGTCAGAAGCATTGTTATTTGTGAAGTTACACCAAGTGATCACTACAGTACCAGATACCACTTCTACTGCTCCTCCGCTCCAAGCACTGTTACAGTGGAACTTTGTGTTGTTGATCAGAGAGTTGTTTGATTTAATGTTAACCGCACCTCCATCATTTCTAGTGAACTCGCTATTTATTATGTTCACATCCTCATCAGCCTCAACGTGCAGTGCCCGACCAATGTTGTTCATAAAGAGAGTGCTCTCAATTGTTGCAGTTTGTGTATTAGTGATCGTAACTATGTGGGGTTCTGCCTGATTGAGTAATACAAAATCCATGAAGTTGCAGTCATTGATGTAAACATTGTAGGCACCAACAATGATCAATCCTTGTTGTGTGTTTAGTGGTCCAACATTCACTCCGATGAAGCCCAAATGTTCAATATTTAATTTGGTAAGACTAACAAAACGTATCGCACCATTGCTATGGAATCCAACGACAGTTGTATTTGTGTTCTGGCCAGTGATGTGCACATTTGAGAAGTTACTAATCAATAACTGCTCAGTTAACACATGATCTCCAGGTAGAAAGCTCAAGGTGAGATTATCTCCACCAGATAACAGATCTGTTTGAACAAGCTGCTGGAGAGTGAAACAAGTTCCATTTCGATATCCATTACACAAGTCGGTTGAATCCACTGGCACAATGTGATAGTGCTCACTCCTGGTAACAGTAGCTATGGTCAGTAGTACTAACCAGCTGAGAATATTTCTAGACAGCATCTGAGGTGCATGTATGAAGATGATTGTTGGTACGTATGTTACAATAAGCTACTCCAAGAATAGTGTAATGTAATGCAAGCAGCTAACTGCAATTATAAACTCACTGTTTAATGGATGCTGCACTCTTCACTACTTCACTACTTCTGCTAGTCAATGAGCACTTTAAATATTGTGTGTTAGTGATTTCCCCATTCCATGCATCCACTTAGGGGAGTTTGGCCATTTCAACCACATAATGGATGGCCATCTGTGGTAGACTCACTACTTCCCTTGTGGTTCCTCAGGATAATGGTCCAGTGTGTCGGAAGCATCCTGTTGGAAGCTAACTGTAAAAGTATGAAGCCCTACAATGTGAGATATAATTATGGTCATCATCCTGTTGGAAGCTAACTGTAAAAGTATGAAGCCCTACAATGTGAGATATAATTATGGTCATCATCCTGTTGGAAGCTAACTGTAAAAGTATGAAGCCCTACAATGTGAGATATAATTATGGTCATCGATACATGTTGTACTTTTGGTTTTGATTTTTGATTGCTTCTCAGTAAAATAACGTAACGCTATTGCCAAACTGCGATGGGTTCTTTTGAAAAGTCTATGATACCTTCTCAGTCGATTTTATCTCGTCCTAGACGAGCCTAACTTAACTTCCCTTCCTATATTTAGTACACGGGTGTGTGCATGCATGGCTTCATCTTGTACATAACTCGTTTATGTTCTTAAGGGTCGATGCTAACTTTGTATGATATAATTATTCCAATTTTCGATAGTGCCCTCCTACACCAAATACTTTACAAAAATGTTATTACAAATACTTTACACCAAGTACTTTGTGTAAGAAGTATTGTACTAATTATAGTGAACTCAGTTCTGAGAGAAACTTGTTGTTGCCACCCTTGGCAGACCAACAGTGGCTGTAATAAAGAGGTGGCTTGTTTGCACAGGTGGAAACATAATTATGCTATAGGGAGATTTGCTGAAACCAATTGGTGTGGCTAGATCACAGACAGTCCTCATTAGTAGTGCACTGAGTCACTGACCAAACATGCATATGTGGTGTGTGCTTAGCTTCCTCTGTGTGTGTGCTTAGCGGCCTCTGTATGTGCTTAGCTTCCTCTGTGTGTGCTTAGCTTCCTCTGTGTGTGCTTAGCTTCCTCTGTGTGTGCTTAGCTTCCTCTGTGTGTGCTTAGCGGCCTCTGTGTGTGCTTAGCTTCCTCTGTGTGTGCTTATCTTCTTCTGTGTGTGCTTAGCTTCCTATACAAATTGATTGTAGTGACCATACATGTTCTGTCAGACAAACCCAAGCACTCAAGCACACAAACTAATTGCACGATTTGTGGTGCCAACATTGTCAGACAAAACCCGCTTATCAAACACCAGCAAACTGCATAGATTGAGATAGTTCTCATTTCACTCCCCCTTGGACACATCAAAAGGCGACCATCCACTGGGTGGCTGGAGCGGTATAGACTGGAAACAGTTGCTCATGCACACTATTGACTATCATTATCAGGGGCGGATCCAGGGGTGATTTTGAGGGGCTGAAGCCCCCCCCTTTTGAAAAAACTACCATGTGTTGTAGTCTGACTCTACAACAATTTTGCCACCAATTATGCATCTGTAGACTCACTTGAAATCACTTGAGAGATGCTAGACAACAGCTACTAGGAGTATAAAGGATCTAGGGTAGCTAGCTGTTGGTACGTACGTACATCTGATCAGTACAGTACAGTATCACCATAGTATTAAAAGTAAGTGCAGAGGTCAACGTATTCTACTCATTAATATGAAAGTTCAAAGGTCAAATCTTGCAAAAAAATTCGCCTCCGGCGAGGCTGCCCTGGGCGGCTCTGCCGCCCTCGTAAGGGGCTTTGCCCCTTTCTAGCTAGCCCCCCCCTTTTGTTTTTCCTGGATCCGCCCCTGATTATTGCCCACTATAGCTATAATAGGTATACTGCATGCATAATATAAATCACATCATGATCATGTATACATGGATGTGCGTATGCGTTTAAGTATTATAATAATTATAGTGAGCTCAGTGCTGTGAAACTTGTTTTTGTGCATGGTGACCAAATTAATAATGAATGAAGTCGCTGTAATAAAGATGTGCTTGTTATGTTTCTTTGCTGACTGATTTTTTGACGTCATTCAATACCAATCCCACTTTATTAATGATAAAAAACCACATCTCCTGTGAAATTGTAACCACACCCACAAATACTCAGCGTTCAATTATACGTGCGTAGGAAATCCAGCTAAAATGTAAATTCTAGAGAGTGGATTACAACTGAATTTCCCAGCCAACCTAGTGATGGATGACTGTCGACACACCCACTACTTAACTGTAACTGTTTCCCCTTTGAAACGGCAAAATAAAGCAGATATAGTCTCAACAATTAATGCTATCAGTTGGTGAGGTGTTAACTTCCTCAATAATGACACACACGCACGCACGCACGCACGCACGCACGCACACACACACACACACACACACACACACACACACACACACACACACACACACACACACACACACACACACACACACACACACACACACACACACACACACACACACACACACACACACACACACACACACACACACACACATTATCCCTATAGTGCAGCTACGTCTCGAGGCATAATAATTATTAGGCAACTACTATACAAATTCGTTGTTGTCTCACAGTAAACTGTGTGGTTGTGACATGACCATGTATGGCCAGGCTACACTCAGAACTTCTACGTATGTGCTTGCGCAATACCTACATGTAATTAACCACACTGTTTTGAGTGGGGTTGTACAACCACGTGGGTGTTTACACATAGTATGACAGAGTCAGACAACAACACGTTTGTATGGGCTGTATAGTAGTTGCTTACTCTCTTTCATCCTGCTTTTATGTACATGCCCTGATAATTATACATACCGCTAAGTCTCATGAATCAGCCGCCCTTCTGTTGGGAAGAGTAGACCGTCTGAGCACTCTTTACATGAACTCATGGGCCACGGTGGAATTCCAACGTGACCAATGAGATTATCAAAATAGAAGGCAGCAAATAATGAAACTTTACATGCGGTTGAGCAGCAAGCAGTGATGTGGCTAAGCAGAGATAGCGGATGTGGTTAAAATAATCACGTTTTGTTAGCTTGCACAGTGACATAATACATTCCATTGTGCCATGAATTCATGTAAAGAGTTCTCATGCAGACGTTCCTCCCTGAGAGGTGCGGCTGATTCATGAGACTAATATACTGCATGTACAATGGCTACACAGGGAATGTACTTGTACACACAACAAAACATTGAACATGCACTACAGTAATTAAATAACTTATACTTGCCTTTTTAATCAGCTAGATGCCTCTATTCGAGATGAGCTTCTTCATGCCAATAATACACCTCACAAAGTCAGCAAATGACCATCAACCTTCCACTCTCTACACTGTACTTACAATTTCTTGCATGGTCGTGCAATCTTTTCCTGAGTGATTTAGCTTGACTATCAGAGGACGTGTATATCCTATAATTATTGTGCATGTTCCTTCAGTTTTATTCGTTCGCTGTATCGTTGTATTAATTATAAGTACGATGCTAAACGAGGAAGATCAGCTTTCTGCAAAGTAGCTAGTAGCAAACAGGTATTGTAGCTTACAAAAGTATATATAGAACATGCAACAACTGTCTTATATAGCTGCATGGGTGTGTGGGTGTGTGGGTGTGTGGGTGTGGGTGTGGGTGTGTGCATGTGTGTGTGTGTGCAAGTTTCCTATGTACCGGTATAGCTATAGCAAAACAACAGTTCAACGGCACTATACATTTTAGTCTACACTATTCTCAGATCATGTGCCCCCCCCTTCCATGCATGTATATCGCTAGCTATTATAGATCTGCTCCTGCATGTGATTGCTACTAGACTTTACTGGGAACTCGGAAGCCAATAGCTAAATTCCAGATCATCTGTAACTAGACATCTGCCTCTGCCTATAGTGCTGACCATTTTTAAAAGACCAACACATTCTCATTCACATGTTAGATCTATACATGAGCCCCTCCTCCTTGCAAGTCTAATTGTATGAAGGGATGCCTTAGGCCCTCCTTTAGATATACATGTACTCTATATAGGAACTCTTCAAGCAGGAAATTGTTGATGAAATGAGCATGCCACGTTTAAAAACAGTGGCAAGAATCGAGATTCTTGAGGGAGCACGAAATGGTCGGAGAAGTTTGTAACTCTGCGGAAGATTGGAAGATTTGATCTCAGTTCCTGGGGAAATGCAGAGACGGAGGATGGTTACCATGGCGACCTAAACTACGAGGCATGGCTGGCAGATAAGGTGAGAATGTGTGTGCGTGTGAGTGTGTCATCAGGGGCGTAACTATACCGTATTACTAGAATATTTTGCTGGTGAAAAACCTTTGCGAATGAGCCAAATCAGCAGAAAAGTTGACCCTTTGCGATCTAACTGTTGCGTTCTGGCAAGGATCGTGTGTATTTACTAGTAATAATTTAGGTTTTGCGGATTTTATTGTTACAAATTGATCAACCCTCGCAAAGTTCACAAATGTTTGATGCTCGCAAAACATTCTAGTAATATGGTATAACAATGAGGCAGAAGAGGCCCTTTCCTCCTGTACTATTGAACTTTAAGTGTCATGTGACTCACCTCTGGCGCTATACTTCTGGGATAACTAGCCAACTAGGTATATAGAATGAGCAGAAAATGAGCTCCATCACTCTTTTGTTGGAGAAGAAGAGCAGGTAAATAGCAGTTACTGCCATTTACCTGCTCTTCTACGCGATAATTAGTGTGTGTGGTTTCCAGTCAAACATTTTGCGAGGGCGTTGCCTCCTTCCCGTAAAATTTCTAGTTACGCCCCTGGTCATGATTATGAATGCATGGCCTCCTTTACATTGCATATACATTATTTTATTCTGCTTACACTATACATGTAACTATAATTATAGTAACTATTGGCATCACCTGATACAGTAGATTGCAGTCAGTGTACTGCATATCTTGACAGTAAAGCCACCAAGAATGTATGAAGATTGGTATTTTTTACCTATTGTGGTTTTACTATTATAATATAGCTCTTTAGAAATGTTATGCTGCAAGTACGTATACACAGATATAGATACAATAGTGGTATTGTGTTGTGGATTCCTGAGAACAGGACATGCACAATAACGACTGAGTATATTCATGTGATGCATTCTTGAAATTGATATTTTGCTCTAGACTTTTGTCTTGTGGCCGATATTATTGTCAGAACAATTACTGCTTTGTTAATTTCATATCATCTTGTGTCGTAATTGACCTCATTGTAATCTATGGTAGCGCACATAAGAATTATCTTGTTAGCCAACATAAATGGCACAACCATAAAAAAACTATCTCTCTTTAAACTAACAACATGAATAATATTGCCAACAACACAGTAACTGTTGGAACTATAACAATGCCTACAAACGTTATTCTAAGAGTACCTCAGCTAAATAAGACAGTTCATACATCATTTGTTCATAGAGCCGATTTGTGTGTGTGTAACAACGGGACTACAGTTAATTCTTTGAGGGGGAGGGGCTGGTCTGTAGTCCTCTGTGGTGAGGGGGGCTAATTCATCCATGTAGGAGAGTCTCAGCTGGTCCGGCCTCGTGGCTGGTCTGATGATGGGAGGAGTGATGTAACGATCAGGGTCAGCTTCTTCCTCTGCTCCATTAGTATAAGGTGGGTCGCTTCTTCCACTGCTCCATCAGTATAAGGTGGGTCCTCCACAGGGTCTCTTTGGTCATAGTCATCTACTGCTTCAAGTAATTCATCGTCATTTACGTCAACTACCATCTGATACATTTCCCGGCTATTGTTCGTTTGTTGGAATCTCCTGTTTGTAACACTAGATCCTAGGTTCCTAACGATGTCCTCTAGTTGCAGCCATATATTGATTTTCTTGAGAGCGAGTTGGTAAAAATGGTAGCAGAGTGTTGTCACAAATAGAGTGAATGATATAGCAATCGAAGTATTGGCTAGTGCTGACTGACTTTTCTTGACATAGAAGGTGCCAAATGCTAGACTAGCAATATTGAGTAGATAGAACGTTTCGAGGGAATCACAGAACTTATTTTTATACAAACGATTATTCAATAGTTTCCAGACAGTCAGTCCAACTGATAAAACTCCAGATGATAACACAGGGAAATAAATATCTCGAGCCATGGAAGCTACTAGATTGTTGATAATTAGAGCAAAGAGGAGCAGTCCCACCCAGTAGCGATGCTTGGGAGTGAACGGAGCATGGTATGTGTCCATGAAGCCAATGTACCTTGTATTTTTGGTCCATATCATAACCTTTAAGTTAGAACAGTGTGGAAACCATTGTCCAAAGAAGAGCAGTACAGTGAACAATCCATCAGCAATGAGGATTATGGCTGCAGCAACGAATTGAGGAATGTGTTTGGGAGTGAAGTATTTCACATTGCCGTCGTATAGCCAAACTACACTATTTGAATGATCAGGATAATCCAAGTCCCTGTATTGTAGTGCAGCAATAATAAATCGTAGGAATTTTGAATAAGAGAGTAGGATGAGTGTGCCTAGGGCAGCAACTGGATTCCTGTTGGAGAGGAGCTTTGCAAATGAGCCAAAGTACTTGCTCAAAATGATTGTTAAGAACATTAAAAGAAACAAATAAGCAGGAAAGACAAGTTGAAGGAGCACCTTTGCTTGAGAGGTCATTCCATTGTAAAAACATGTCTCAATTCCTAAATCAAGATTCACCTATGATATGAACACTGTTAAAAAGTTGTTTAGTTTAGGAAAGAAAATCTCTCCATTTGCCGTTAGTATGTTGGCATAGAAAATGAGGCCATGAATTTTTTCAGTTGCTATAGTGATGTTTAGCACGAGAATTAAAGCAACTAACAATATGCCAGCTAGCGCAAATGGTATTAGTAGAAGAAGGTATAGATTAGAGCATTCTTTACAGTTTGATGTAGCCAACACAAGACTGAGTCCTGGTTCACATTCTCCACACAAGACACCACTTCGATCGTAGGCACATTGTTCATCAGGGTTGCTTAGACTGATGTTGACTGGTTTTTCTACACAATAGTCAAATGCACAGTTACTAACAACATACCCTGTTTCGTTGGTAGTATTTATGACTTTTATCCATAATAATGTTGTTATAACTTTCCACCTTATGGTCCCATTTTCTTCAGAACAGTTTGTTATCTGATATTTTTGCAAGTCTGGATCACAGTCACATTTGCACTCAATATCGGAATCAATTGGTTTTAGTCCAATCGGGCATATGCAGGGTAGAAAAGAAATATTTATGAGATGTCTTGATATTCCTAAATTGATGCATGGACCATCAGCATAGAGTTCTACTTGAGCAGAGTTGTCTTGTGAGAATACATTGTACTCTACTTCTGTGCACTGATTGCCAACTCTTTGTTCAACCTACCAACATTACTCTCAGTGATAACAGAACTGCGAATCGTGGCATTTATTGGAATTCCAACTTGGTCAACAGCCATAGCACTGATTTTAAACGGATGTCCTTTTCTTGTATAAGTAATGTTATATTCACTTTGTAAATTGTTACATAAGATTACTTGAACAGGGCTAGAGGAGATCGAGGAGAATTTTACTGTTTTTCTTACGTAATCTGATGGAGGTCCGTTTAAAGAAACATGATATTCAGCATTTTTACTTGCTGCTCTAGTTGGAGGATGATTGTATGAAGAGGACTCAAAGAAACGTACCAATTAATTACTTAGCTACTTCCTTTGTCTATGCTTTTTATTTTCCGTTATATTTCTCAAGTGAAAAACCTTTTGTGAATGAGCCAAATCAGCAACGGAAAATTTGACTATAGCTCTCAGATTTCAAGGTTGCTGCTCCTGAGCTGGGATTACCCAAAGAAGCTCAAAACTACTACAGCTATGGCTTGAAATAAATCATGAATAGAATTCAGTTTCTTGCACTAAGCTGTGCACGATTAGTTGGGCGCCCAACTAGTCCACGATCAAACGATGTCTTGCAGTTTAGTGGGTGAGGCTCTCCAAGCATGATCATATACTGATTTTAACAATAAAAAATACATCACACTTGTGTGGCAAAATTATACTGTGTGCTCGGCAGACAAATTGTGTAAACTGTTTTTGACTTGCATTATGCAAGCTAGTATATCTACTCTAAATAATTTATGGAACTTTATACAACACCAACTATATAGCACCTATATAGAGGGTTCTGCACTTCAATATACTCCGCTAATTACGTGTATCAAACAAAAGTGAACTTATTAATACAATTAACTTGTACCATGATGTGCTCTAACACACTAAGGAACATCCATTGAAACTCTCAGTATACTCGAGGGTACAAATGCCATGTACCCTAGGGTACATTGGCTTGTGGTCAGCCTAAAGCCCACCCTCCAGCCTTAAAGGGCTCTCTCTTTTATAGAACACTACTGTGACACATGCACTTGAATCACATTCACATTGTGAAGATCAGATTCACTAAAACTACTGGACCACATTGGAACTGGGTTGTCTGAAGTTGTAAAAATGGTTTGTCAAGTGCAAGCACACGCACACAAAATGTGCACAGTGCATGTACCGCAGGCATCAAAGAGTCAGGGGCGGATACAGGAATTTTGGTAGGGGGGAAAACATGGATCTATTTTTGTGTTTTCTACATGACTCATCAGTCATGCTCAGTATCAAACTGAGTGTGGTCTCATGATAATGGATAATGTCGCCTAGCTACATTGTGATCTGAGTGAGCTAGCTAGCTAAGTAGCTGATAGATCACTATATATAATAGATGAAGGTTCTTAGGAGGTAGGGAGGGGTGAGCTCCCTATTCCATACCCCTGGATCTGCCCCTGAGAGTGTTTACTACTACTCAGTTGTTAATGGGTTGGATAACAGCTTCTAATCAATAGGTGTTCATAGTACAAGCTGTTCCATAAAAAAAAAATGTTTAAAACCAGCTATACAGCATGTAGGACTGAGTAGTATCCATTGGTAGACCCTCTGGACTATCTTGGTAGCCATAGAATATTTTCAAAGACAAAGCAGCAAGCCATTTGTGTACTCAGGCACTTCACAAGTGGACACAAGCACTACAATAGTCTACATGCTTGCTAAGCAGCTTAGTTGACCAGAGTGCAGCTTTTAAAGGCCACACATACTTCCATCGAGGCAGCAGCAAGGCATAAAATCGATGATTAGTTTGTGCACAACCATTGACCCATGCCATCTCTACTAAGCCATAGCCACTTCATTGGGGGCGGCGATAAAATCAAGCTAATTTGGTGGGTTGGGCTCAGATGCAAACTGAACTTACTGAAGTGATGGAACTGTTCCAGATTGTGCGATTGACCTGGAAAGGGATACACTATAAAGCAATATAATCATGGCAATACAAACACTAGAAATAAAGCGACACACACTATTCATTAACACCATTTATAGCTATAAGGAGATTGGTTGAAGTACGGTAAGGTGATTCATATACCAGGGCTGTGATTGAGAAGCTATATAATGGAGCTATAGGAATGCCAGACAGACTGACTGCATGACTGGGCAGGGTGGTTGAGGCAAAAGTTAGCTATTACACCAAACACCCTAATGGCATAATGTACAGCAGACCGTGCTTACATGGTTTATATAGAATAACTGTGCGTTTTGCATAAAATAATTATGATGAACCTCCATTAATTCCAAGCACATTTCCATAACGGAGAGCTATATATAGACACTTATTTGAGCTGAGGGTTTTATTCCTAAGCCATTCTATCACAGTGTGTGCATGTGTGTGGAGGGGTTGAAAAATTAGTGTTCTGACCAGACAAACATCTTTCCCATTTTTAAAATTTGGCATGAGTTACTGATGGCCGCTGGATACCACTTAATACCTCCTACCCTCCTGCACACTGGTATGGTTTGACACTTACAATAGAATCCCACCATCTGTCCACCCATTCTTTGAAGGTGAAGGCTTACATCAATACTGCATCATGGGGCTTGTGTATTCATAGCTCTTCTCATTTGATTGGCTCTGGTACAAGTGTTTCAGTCAAAAACAATATTAGACATTGTGATGTTTTCCTATAGTAGATCTATAGGTAGGGATTTTTGACAACTTTATATGGTTGCTCACACAAAATTATCTTCTATATAATAGATCTATACAGGCTGTTCACAATTATCTGACCATGCATGCAGTGTAACAAATATCTGACCAGTATTACAGTTATCTGCTACAGCTTTCTTATAGCTTTAATTATCAGTCTTTGGCGTCTGCTATACCAATCTGTGCATTGTGCTCCTTGTGTCTGTTGGTGAAAAGTACAGTATCTATAATTGTATAGGTAAGTGTGCTAAATCTATAGATCTATGACCGTGATAATAATTATAATTTATGTGCATAAGCCTTGTGACCATTATTCTGTTCAGTATAGAAATGTTCATGAATGGATGGATACCGTATTACTAGAATATTTTGCGGGTGAAAAACCTTTGCGAATGAGCAAAATCAGCAGAAAAGTTGACCCTTTGCGATCTAACTATTGCGTTTTGGCAATGATCGTGTGTATTTACTAGTATAGGTTTTGCGGATTTTATTGTTGCTTAATTGTATCGCAAAATTCACAAATGTTTGATGCTCGCAAAACATTCTAGTAATACGATAGCAGCTGCATGCATGCATGAGAGAAATGTATAGTGAGCTGCAAAGCACAGTTCTAATGCTCATATTGTTTTGAGGGCGTTCAGTGAATATGACAGTTTGATGATCACTCTATAAAGGTGGCAATGCACAAAGAACTGTGCAAAGACTTTGCGTAGCAGTTTATGAGTGCATGCATGGATAATCTTACACTCTGCAAATAAATACTATGATTATGGTTGTTTATATACTGTTTCAACTCACATTTTAAAAGCAAAGAGCAGATCGAAATGCTACTCTGACCTGCAGTGTGTCGGTGTACAGAGCCTTATATATATAGTGCATGTGGTCCCGGGAACTGTGTACACTATAATTAATAGTGGTTTTCTCAAGGTTTGTATTTTGCTGTGTATAAGGATATTGTTACATGCTACCAAGTGTATCTAATTCTTTAGAAGACAAGACTGGCTACACACGTGGCAGCCAGTACTGGCCAGTATAAGGACGGTGCTAGGTTTTCAATGCATGTACGGCTATATTATTACAGCCATTATGACGTTTTGTGGTTTGGCAGATAAAATACATGTACGTAGAGAGCCCACGATTTTTAATGTGTAAAAATTCACTTAGTTCTAAAAACGGTGTTCTAAACCTTCCTTTTAGCCCTTAATTCTTAGTGTAGTAGGTAGTTCAAAGGCTTATGCAGATATTTCCAAAGGGAGGGAGCCACTTATTTGGCCAAAGGTGAGATTTTGCACAAGACTTATAGTCTTACAGCTGACGGCAATAATTATTTTTATAGGCTATTTTATAGTTGCATGTTTCAGCAAAAGATCAAAGAAACCACAGTGCAAATATATGGCATATTGCACAGTGAAGCCAGGTACATCAAAGCTAACAAGTTACCGCAGTGCAATATATTTGCACAGCCAAAAGCTTGGACGAAAATTGGAAGATCTCTTTTATATTGTTCCTACAACTCACTTTTTGTGGTATCAAAATAAGGAATGCAGAACACATGAATCTATAACTATATTGCTTCTCCCACGCAATAAATCAGTTATTGCATAATCACCATGCAATAAATTATGCCAGATATTGGCTACGTAGTAATTAGTCTCGACCGTCGTAGCTCTAGCCTCGATCCCAGGCCGCACTTCACTTAAGGAAGTGGGCCTGGTATCGACTGCTTGCGCATGCGCTAATATCCCCCGGTATCTGGGGGCTTTGGATATACAGTTGAGCCTCGGTTATCCGAACACCTTTGTCCCTGGGCCCATTCGGGTAAGTGAAATATTCGGATAATCAAAAGCTGGCTTTTTGCCAGCCACGTGGGCAATTTCCTACTGCGCATGCTCAGATTGCACTATGCTCTAGCATTCGGATAATCGAGGATTCGGATAACCGGGATTCGGATAACCGAGGCTCAACTGTAACATCGTAAATGCTCAGTAAAACTATGACATCACAACGAAAGGAAGTGGATTGAAGGAAGTAGATAGAAAGTTCGATTGAAGGTTTCTAGCCCATCGGATAGCATTATCTGATAGCTACCCTTAGCCTGCTATGTTCACAAAAGACTCATAGCCTGCAACAGTGTGGATGACAATCGTCTGAACGGAGTGAAAGCTGACAAGAGCCTATATGGACAGACCACGCCCATTTAACATTAACTTTGGTGAAAGTCTACTATACTACTGCTACTGATTCTATCAGAAGAAAATAGCTGTACAACAAACCTACGCAGCTCTGTCTCTAGCTAGCTAGCTCTATATAGCTCTGTGTATGACTTTTAGGATATTTTCTCTGATGAATTCTGTATTATAGGAAATTTTACGGGAAAAAATATCCAATAATTTGGCGCATGCGCAAGCAGTCGATAGCAGGCCGGTGAAGGAGGCTATCGTAGCTAAATAATAGTCTCGTGGACCAGCCGATATAATTATTATCGTCTGGCAAATTACACATTAGCTACTTGTGCAGCGGTCTAAGTGGCTGTTTGCATTGATAAGTGGTTAGTGGTGGAGGACGGATGTGTGAAACCACATAATTAGATTTGCCAAATCTACTCATAGATGTAGGAGAGAGGGATTGGAAACGGAAGTGGGCCTCGGAAAACATCCGCGCCTCGCTTTCTTGTCTTCTTTTCTTGCCTCAAAATGAGGAAAACTCATTGCATAAGCGGTGAAAGAAGAGGGAAAGAGACACAATCAACACAACAGTGCATTGGTGGTACATGGTAATAGTAAGGAGAATGTGCAGAGCTAGTGGTATTGGATACTTGTTTCACAGTAGATATAAAATCATCAGAGGATGCTTAGTTCCCTGAAATTGTGAATGTATTTGTGACACTTAGAGGCTTCTCTTTTGCTGCCAACTTAATTAAATGAAAAAGAAAACCATCAAGAAGTCCACTAGTTTGAGGCAATAACCATGATCATTCATACGACAAGATACATAATACACCATGTAACTTTCTTAATAATAATTTATTGTTTTCACTTTTGATTAATCAATTGTACTATATATATATATACTAGGCTGGCGAGCGTACATTTCAATTTCCAATTCATTAAGTATAATTACATACACTTGGAGACAGCAAAAACACTCCACAGCACTGCCAGTTGCTTTCTAAGTGTAAAACGAGTGGGATCAAACCGAACAACATTAACAAAAACTTACACGATAAAAATGATTATTATACAGCTATAATTATGATTAGTTTAGCACTCTAATCAGACAGTCTTAGATGGAGAGAAGCTGGTGAGGTATACAAGGGTGTATATATAGCCGGAACAGCCGATAACATTTACGAGGGCGGTGACGTGTAGGGGTGTAGAGAGGAGGGGTATTCTTCTGTCTTCTTTTCTTCAGCGTACTCAGTAAGTTTTGGCTTGCGAGGTATTGCTATATAAAATATAGATGAAACAGCATTTGTAGTAGTTAAATATCTCGGGCCTACAGGCCCTTCACCACAATCTACTACCGGGCCAATAACAATTATAAGGTAAAAATAGGTGACTACACATTCATGCACACAAAAGCTATACATCCACCTGATCCAAAACTAATGCTCTTGGGGTGATCACCAATCATAAGGGAATGTATGCCTAAAATTAAAATTTCTGTAACGCTTAGCGTATTCCCAAAAAAGGGATCTTTAGTGGTGCTCTTTAATTCAACTTTTTTCTAGCACTAAATTCTACCAGCTGATGTATGACTAATTTTCTTTGGCTTGGGGTGATACCACATGATTTACCAACAAGCATATTGAAGTATACGACCTAAACATTAATCATTTCAGAGAAAAAGGGATAAATGTGTACAATACAAGATTAAACTTACCTAAATTCAATGAAGAAGATAGTTGCAACGGTAAATAGAGCTTGAATAATGGTTATTCACTATCTATATAAAGCACAGTTGCACTGGATACTGGAAAACTTGACAGAATACTAGTGACAACTCATAAAATCCTAGATTTGCAATAATCTCAGTTACCCGCGAAGTTCCTGGGGAATAGATTAGCCCTCATTAAGCGAGGCGCGGATGTTTATCGAGGTCATATGTGAAGTACATTGAAATCTACTTCCGTTTCCAATCCCTCTCTCCTACATCTATGATCTACTTTAGCTAGCAGTGCAGCTGTGCGGTTTCACAACTTACTACAAACACTTATCAGCCACTTAGAGCGCCACGATATTTGTGGCGCGGTCAACACAACTCTGTACGGTGAAATTGGCCAGCTAGGTCCGCGAGACTAATAAAATAACTAATATACACTTACTCTACATAGAACCCCAGAGGAAGTGTCGCATAAGCCTTTGAACTACCTATATACACTGAGAATTAAGAGCTAAAAGGAAGGTTTAGAATAGACGGGCGTCGCCGCCCTCGATTGTTGTACGGAAGGAGGACGGGACCCAAGCTTATCTACAGTTTTGTTTTGCTAGTGGAATTCCACCGGCTCCAATCAAATTGCAGTATTCGATCACACCCACTTAACTTTATACCACGTGTGAATTTTGCACACGCTGGATTGACTGAGAGGCGTGGCCAACACAAGTGATGTTCATCGCTATTGGCTAACACCCACTTAAAATAATGATATTCATAATGCTATTGTGTAACAGACCAGAACAAAACTGTAGATAGGCTTGGTTCCCGTCCTGCTTCAGGGAGGGCGGCGATGCCGGCTTAGGTTTAGAACACCGTTTTTAGAACTAACAAAGATAAGTGAATTTTTACACACAAACATATTAAAAATCGTGGGCGTGGCTGCGTTTTAGCTGATTCAGCAATAATTGAAGGTCCTAGTCCAGAGGAGGTCGGACATCACTTGAACTTTCACTAATTATGACCTTTTAATGACATTCCAGGCCAAATTGCTTTTCGTTTTTGCTGACTCAGCAGTAGAACATGACTGAATCTAGACGGATCTACGTAGCTAGTATGGATATTATGTGCTGATAGGGTTAGGTCCAGTAATCATAGATACCAAACACAACTAGCTGTCAACAGATTCAGCGACAGAAACCGCGCAGAAATATTGTCTCATGAATCAGTCGCCCTCTATAACATAGACTCGCGATTAGGCCGCCCAACTTTTAGAGGGCGGCTAAAATAGAGACCAGCAGAAGACAGTAAGACACTACTGCTGAGTCAGCAAACACGAAAAGCAATTTGGCCTGGAATCTCATTAAAAGGTCATAATTATTGAAAATATAAGTGATGTCCGACCTCCTCTGGTCCTAGTCAGAGGAGGTACGACAGGCGCGGTGCAATAATTATCCACCCACGCCCCGCCCACGTCGTATGTTTTTGCCGAGAGTAATCAAAGACTAATTACTTGAGCTGCACCGCGCCTGTCGGACCTCCTCTGGGTCCTAGTCCAGAGGCAGAGGTCCAGAGGAGGTACGACACGGTCACATGACCAGCCAAAAGGATTATGAATCTCATTAACTTGTGCATGAATAATTCATTCAAGACTGTGTACTTTGATAGTGGATTTGGTAGATCTATGGCGTATCTTTCAAGAAATACACTTGACGTTTCTAAGATCAAGATGGTTGATTGCTGGGCTTATACTGATGTGAAATAGCTTTTCAACCAGTTTCAACCACCACTTAGATTTTGATTTTTATCTGTGTTTGAGTGTTTAATAAGTATTCTGTGCCTGTATTCAGGATAGGATTACTGCCAACATCTGAGCCTTGGTTCTTACAACAAATCTAATCTCTACTTGTATAACTCTAGCTACTAGCCAGCAAAAAATTCATTAAGTTTTATGCTCTAAACTTGTCTCTTTATGACGCTTACTTGCCACCAGCTGAATGTCATCATTGGAATGATTTTAACGACTTCTTCGTATTTCTTGCCTTCAATCAAGAAATAGCAGCCACGTGAGCTAAACCCCATGTCGTACCTCTGGTCCCAGTCCATATACCTAAGTAGAGTCGTGGCTATTTTCTGAAATACAGCCACCTCGATATTCTGGCCAAGCTGCACTGTCCCAAGGGTGACCGGATTAACGAAAGTGTATACTGTATCAAGAGTAGATAAAAGATAAGAGTACTCTTATCTACCTTGACTGTATGTATAGCACACAACCTTACTGTTGTCTGAGGCTGCATGTGCTGAAGTCAGTATAATTATTGTGTACAGTGCAACTAGTCTCACACTAGCCTCGTTCCCAGGCCGATTTGTCTCTAAAATAACACTAGGTCGACAACTAGGCCTGGTAAAGATTGTATATGGACGTAGTTTCAATCGTTTAGAATTCCAATGATTCTTCAAAGCTACCGTAATCACAAAAATAGCTCCGTGTTACGAATTATCTCTTAAAAAAATGAGCTATTAATCTTTAATATTGCTGAGTCTCAAATGTAAAATTTAGAAGTTCCTCTGCAAAGATGGCTAGTGGAAATCAACAAATCGGCCAATAACTCAAGAAGTATGATATCCCCACAGCAATAAAATACCATCATGTACTGTAATCATTCATTTACAATAAATGCGATTCGTTTGTAGCTACCCACAAAAAAAAGAGAAGCTATGTGTTGTAAAATCTCCAAATTTTGTGTGCTATCAAGAGTGAACATGGCTTCTAGCTAGATAATTAGTAATAATGTTTCCCTTCACTCATCTCACTTGCCATGCCCCTTTATTAAAGGGGCGGGGCAAGTGAGACTATTGTAAAAAGCCGCTAAACAGCATTTCTATGTTTGGTTTTTGTACTCCTTTTCGCATTGTTTATACTGAAAATCATCATTAAATACAGGTAATTAATACTGAAGTTTCTACTTGAAGTTTCTACTTGGAGGTTCTGATTAGGATAGTGCTTAATAATTTTATCCTTACTGTTGTAGTTACAGCCAAGTTACCCTCCCAGAGGAAGATTGCAAGTTTACTAGAATAACTTATAGGGAATTAAGTGACTGCTTATAACTGTGGTACTGGTAGTATCAGGAATTTTATTTGAGTTAAATCGCTTTTATCAACTGTATACCACAGCATGTGGGTACAAAGCTGGCCGTTATTAACTAAAGATTGTCTCGTGAAAAGAAACTGCATGCATGATTCTTAAATTTCTGGTGACCATTATCTTTTCCACATGTTCTATACCTCTATATATAGATGTTGTAGACAGTACCTGTTTTAAGTGTTAGTATCAAAAGAAACAGCAATAGCACTAGTATATCGATACTGCATTGTAAATTAAATATGCTTGTAATCTTATAGTATTGGAAAGAACATGCACACCTGGCTGGTGCTGCTCCTGCTACTGACTCTAGCTACTGTTACCAGGAGTGAGCACTATCACATTGTGCCAGTGGATTCAACCGATTTGTGTCGTGACTATCAAAATGGAACTTGTTTCACTCTCGAGCAGCTTGTTCAAACAGACCTATTGTCTGGTGGAGATAATCTCACCTTGAGCTTTCTACCTGGAGATCATAATATATTAAGTGATCATGAACTACTTCACATTCGTAATTTCAGAGAAGTGATTATTGCTGGCCAAAATGCCACTATCAATTTGACCAAAACTGGTGTAGTGCTGTTCAATACCAGTGCATTGAGTATTGAAGATTTGCATTTCACTAGAGCAAGTGATGAAAGTAGTTCCGGCTTCATATTTATCGTTGAATGCTACTTGGTAGACATACAATTGCTAAAGTTGGAAGCTTGTATACTCTTGATCACAGGCATTCGTACGGTAACTGTGAGAATTGAACAAGTTCTCTTTGTGAACAACACTATAAACAGAGCATTGATTATTGATGCTGATACTGTGTACATTGAAAATAGTGACTTCTTCAGTAACAATGGTGGTGCAGTGAAAATTGTATCTTATCAAACTGTTATTAATAATTCAAGGTTTGATTCCAATATTGCTGCATATGGTGGGGCAGTGCAGATTCGATCTAATCAAACTGTTATTAAGAATTCAAGGTTTGATTCCAATATTGGTGCATATGGTGGAGCAGTGCTTTTGTCCTCTGAAAATGTGACTATCAGTTTATGCAACTTTGCAAATAATAGCGCTTATTATAATGGTGGAGCAATTAATTGTATGTTATGTTTGTCAGTTAATGTTTCAATCAGTTTGTGCAACTTTACAAATAATATCGCTCTTGAAAGTGGTGGAGCGATTGATTTTTTTGCACACGTTGTTTCAATCAGTTTCTGTAACTTTATGGATAATATTGCTCAATTTGGTGGAGCAATTAGCATCTTAAGAAATAGTTGGTTCATTTCCAACTGTGCGCTACTAAACAATAGTGCTATATCTGATGGTGGAGCAATTAACATCTGGTTTGGGAGTGTCTCAATCTCCGACAGTGAGCTAGCGTACAACAGTGCTGAAAGATCAGGTGGAGCAATTTTGGTTTTGAATGGAGAGTTACTCATATCCAATAGCGAGCTAACAAACAACAAGGCACCCTCTGGTGGAGCGATTTTGGTATATACTGGAACTACATCTATCTCCAAAGTTATGTTTAAAAATAACAGTGCTGATGTTGGTGGAGTGTTTTTTGTTGCTGATGGCACTGTGATCATTTCCGACTCTGTGCTCACAAACAACAGAGCCACCCAACAAGATGAAGTGATTGCGGTTGCTATCTCAACTTTGATAATTACTAATACAAGCAGATTAAATTTTGACAATTTAGAGGGTGAAAATAGCATTTACGTAGTGCATTCTAATTTGTCATTTACGGGAGTTAACAACGTTAGCAATAATGTAAACCCTGTGTATGCTCTAAGCAGTCGAGTGGAGTTTAATGGACCCACAACTCTCAGTAACAATCGTGGTGTGCAGGGTGGAGCCATCAGAGCAGTTCAGAGTCAAATCTATATCAATGCAGAAGGAGTGGTCATTTCTAACAATATAGCTACTGTTGGAGGAGGTGTGTTTCTGAGAGAGAGTACACTCTTTGTTCACTATCCAATAGAGATTTCTCATAACAAAGCACAAAATGGTGGTGGGATTTATGCATACTCAAGCGAAATTAAATTTGATTCGAAGGTCACTACTGGTTGTATATTTAATCGTCAATTTGTCCTGTGTACATGTAGTGAAATGGAACCTGTAGTACTGTTTGAGAGTATTATAGATCGAAATGATGCTCAAAATGGAGGAGGTATTTATGCAGTTGCTTCAAACATTAAGGCTTTTTCTCATGCTCACGTCCACATACAGTCAAACTCAGCAAACAACAGTGGAGGTGGAATTTATCTACAACAAAGTTCCAAGATATATATTCTGAAACAAGACATGGAGCTAGAACTTGGTAAAAAGCTGGTCAAACTAGAAATCTACAATAACACGGCTCAATATGGAGGGGGGATATTTGTGGCAGACAGTACTGAGAGTGGTGTGTGTAGAGGAGAGGATGTAACTGCTGCACAAGATTTGCCACAAACAGAATGCTTCATTCAAACTCTAAATCTATATGGTTTTGATATCAATTTTATTAAGATTGTGAGAAATTTGCTCTCAGGTCTCCCGTCTTCACCTGAAGAAAGAAAGTGTTTAATCAGTACGTCAATCAATCATCGCAACACTTTTTTGACTAACAACACAGCTACCCAGTCAGGAGCAGATATTTACGGAGGTCTGTTGGACAGGTGTACGGTGGATGTATCAGCCGAATTCTCTTCATCAGACAATGGATTTGAGTACTTGAACAATACTGTACGTTATTCATTGATAGCTTCGAAGGCTGTCAGAGTGAAGTTGTGTAACACCACCAAGCAAACCATTTCTGTTAGAAAAGGACAAGCATTCACAATCAGTGTTATGGCTGTAGACCAAGCTGGAAATCCAATGAATAATGCCATAATTCACAGTTCTGTTATCACTGAGAGCAGTAGAGTTGATCGTCTCAAAGAAGGACAAGCACAACAAAAAGTTGGCTATCAGTGCACAGAATTGGAGTACAATGTATTCTCACAAGACAGCTCTGCTCAAGTGGAACTCTATGCTGAGGGTCCATGTAACAATTTGGGAATTTCAAGACAAGTTCTAAATATATATTTTCTAAAGTGTGAATGCCCCATTGGACTCCAACCAATCATGTCTTCAATTGAGTGCAAGTGTGACTGTGATCCAGTCTTGCAACAAGAATATCAGATAACAAACTGTTCTGAGGAAAATGGGACCATAAAGCTGGAAAGCAATAACAACATATGGATAGGAGTGACTAATACCACCAATGGAACAGGGTATGTTGTTAGTAACTGCACATTTGACTATTGTGTACTAAAACCAGTCAACATCAGTCTAAGCAACCCTGACGAACAATGTGCCTACAATCGAAGTGGTGTCTTGTGTGGAGAATGTGAACCAGGACTGAGTCTTGTGTTAGGTACTTCACGATGTGAACTCTGCTCAAACTCTTACCTTCTCCTGCTACTCCCGTTTGCCCTGGCAGGCATAGTACTAGTTGCATTCATTCTCGTTTTCAACATTACCGTAGCAACAGGCACTATCCATGGGCTGATCTTCTACACTAATATATTAGCTGCAAATCAGCCTATTTTCATACCTTTTCATAACGCTTTGACAGTTTTTATATCGTGGGTGAATCTTGACTTGGGTATTGAAACATGCTTTTATAATGGAATGAATGCTCAAGCAAAAGTGCTCCTTCAGATTGTCTTTCCTGCTTATTTGTTTCTTCTGATGTTCTTAATAATCATCTTGAGCAAGTACTTTGACTCATTTGCAAAGCTCCTTTCTAACAGAAACCCAGTTGCTGCCCTCGGCACACTCGTCCTACTCTCTTATTCCAAACTCTTACGGTTTATCATTGCTGCATTACAATACAGGGTCTTGGATTATCCAGAGGGTGCAACCAAGGTGTTGGATTTTCCCAGCAATTCAAGTGATATAGTTTGGGTGTATGACGGCAATGTGCAATATTTCTCTCCCGATCACGTCCCTCGGTTTGTTTTTTCCTCCATAATTTTAATTGCTGGTATATTGTTTACTGTAGTGCTCTTCTTTGGACAATGGTTTTCTCGCTGTTCAAAATGGAAGCTCATGAAATGGACTAAGAACACGAAGTACAATGGCTTCATGGACGCATACCATGCTCCATTTACTCCCAAACATCGCTACTGGGTGGGACTGCTCCTATTTTCTTTGATCGCTCATAATCTAATAACTGCCTTGGCTTTGGACACTTCTCTCCCTGTACTATCAGCTGGTGTTCTATCAGTTGGACTAATCAGCTGGAAATTACTGAATAATCGGTTGTATAAAAACACATTCCGTGATTCTCTCGAAACTCTCTATCTACTCAATATTGTCTGTCTAGCATTTGGCACCTTCTATGTCAAAGATACCAAGAAAGATCAGTCAGCACTAGCCAATACTTCGATGGCTATATCCTTTATCATCTTTGCGATAACACTCTGCTACCATTTTTACGAATTCGTACTCAAGAAGAGCAATACATGGCTAAAGGTTGAGGACACTATAAGGAACTTACGAGCTGGTGCTGCAGACATAAGACTCAGACAAGCTAACAATGACCACGAAATGTATCAGCTGGTAGCCGATGAAAATGATAACGATGAATTATTTGAAATAGTAGAGGACTATGAACAAAGAGACCCAGTGGACCCACCTTACACTGATGGAGCAATGGAAGAAGCTGACCCTGATCGTTACATCACTCCTCCCATCATCAGACCAGCCACGAGGCCCGACCAACTGAGAGAGCCTGCCCTGGACGTACTAGCCCCCCTCACTACAGAGGACTACAGAAGACTAGCCCCTCCCCCTCGTCAAGATAATGCACCTAAAGAAGTCACGCATACTGTCATCGATATCGTAAAAGAACAACATTAGTATAATTATCTCCTATTAGTTTGTTTTAATTTTCTGGTTTTTTGTGAGCCCTCCACTTGCACGATTATATTCATTGAATGTTGTGGACTTGTTTTCGTTTTCTGGTTTTTTGTGAGCCCTCCATCTGCACAATTATATTCATTGAGTTTTGTGGACTAAGATTCAGTACTTGTAACGACTTTGCTAGAGTTAATCACTTTTCCCATACTTTACGTTCCTGTGTTGTATATTGTTTTGTACAAGCATAGGTTCCTGTTACTATTAATTCTTTTGTATAGTTCTCTTTATTGCTTTGTGCTGTAGTATAGCATGGTGCCCTTTGTGCATATAATATATATTTGTGTATGCTGCTCCACTGTCTTTTTGTACTTAGTAACTGTATTTACAGTCTATGTTATTGTGCATACTGTTAGTTGATCTATGCATAGTTGAATGTTATTAAATCGAACTGTCACGCTGCTTGGTGCACAAACTAGTACTGGTTGGCTGAGTCGCTCAAATACCAAAAAGGTAAACAAGATGGGTTGGTACGTTGGTAAGTAGTTCAGTTAGTTCTTCTTGGAATTATTATATAATACTACATTAATTTTAGGTGGTGAAGTGGCCAGTAACTTGTTCAACAGTATGATGCTTCCATATTGGGTTACCCTTGTTCAAATTGTGAATATAATATAATGATCTGGGACGAAAACAATTTAATGATTCTGATACAAAAAACGATGATAATATTTGCAGCATCTCTTTTTGTAATTATGTACAAGGGTTTGTTATACTTCCTATATATAGGCAGTCATTTGCATGTACACCGTTTATCTGTTCTTGTCAACTGACACTTAATAAAAAATAATGGCTGGTAATAGTGATGTTTGCAATGTCTCCTTGAGTTGTTGTGTGGTTGGTCTTTGTGAGGGAGAGGAGCTCCACCACTTGTCAATGGTGGCCAGAACTAGGCGTGTGTTCTGTGTAGTGTGTGTGGGCGTAAGTGTGTGTGTGCGTGTTGGCATGTGTGTGTGTGGGTAGGTGGGGGTGTGTATGGGTGTGGGTGGGGAGACATTATCTAAGAGCTAAACGAAATGTCATTGAATGTTAAATCGAATGCTCTAAACTCTAACTCTAGAAATAGCCTTTGCTTTTGTTAATGACCAAGCACAAAACTTGCCTAAGCACATTATTGGAAAGGTAATTCTGAGAGCTACAATTAGTTTTGAAATTGGACAATCTGAGCACACATAATTATTACAGCCTCTCAAAGATAGCTACCAAAATGAATGCTATAAACTTAGTTACCTCGTCTCTAGTATGGCATACTATTTGTTCCAAAAGTATGCTAAGAGTAGTGGCGCTAAACTTTGTATTTTGTGTGGCGATAAGCTAAAAGAGTGGCGCTACTGAATTTTGTATTTGTGTGTGGCAATTTTAAGCTAAAAACAGTGGCGCTAATTTTGTGGGGCTACTCAAAAGAGAGTGGGGCTAAACTTCGTGTTTGTGTGGCGACAAGCTGGTGTTGATTGTGTGTGCAACAAATTAAAGGAGTGCCCTAAACTTTGTGTTTGTTTGTGTGGAGATAAAACAAAACAGTGCTCTTTTATCTACATGCATGTATTGTAATCTACATGACATTGTATGCATGTGCCATTTTTATTGCCAAATCACACAGTTATGTCAGTGAGCCGGAATTGAGAGAGTAGTATTTTTTCTTCTTGACCACAACCATCGTTGTTTCTTTTTGACCTCTGAGATCAAAGGAATAGCAGTCCCAATATTCATATTGCATGCACTGTTGTCGTTGTGTTGTTGTTGTCATTTCTATATACCGTATAGCGGGTATTTCGAGGGTATAAATGTTCGTGATTTTCGCGGATGAAGCATGTACCGCGAACCTTTATAGCCGCAAATTTAATATTTGATGACATTGTAACGGAAATGTGAATGACATTGTAACAGATTGGAGTTATGCTCGCCGGATTTCTTGTTTCTACGCTTTTTGGTGTTTCCCCCGGCCAATCTCCTAGCAACCTTTTACATTGCAGTGTTTTCTAGTCGGATGATACTATCTATACACTGGAGATTGTAGCCAGGGGAAACTTTTCAGTGAGTTTTCACGTCTTGAAATGTGTGATAATAATCTGAAATATCAACATTGCAGTGTTTGGTGGTGTTTATCTTTCAGTTAATAATTATAACATGCCTAAATTTTTGCTCAAATCATCAACAGCTTTGTGCAAAACTGTTGTGTGGCTGTCGTGCATTTATATACAATAACTGATCTAGATACATTATAGCATCACAACTGTAAAACTTATTAGGAGATGTATATGTTTCAGGTCCATTTACTAGCTTCCATTCACCACATCATTACTTCCATGCATGTGATCACGTATATGGATGGACTGTGTCTGCCTCTTTCTGCAGTCAACACTGTCACTGCACTAGGGAACATCATTTAAACACATCATTATGTCCTCCCCCAATTCTACTATTATGTATGTAGGGATTGAATATTGCTAGGTGGCATGGAAAACTGTATGCTAGCAAAAAATTAAAACTAAAGTGAAAAAGTGGACGTTGTGAATGATGTTGTAACGGATTGGAATTACGCTCGCCAGATTTCTTGTTTCTACGCGTTTTGGTGTTTTTTGGTGTTTTTGGCCAATCTTAGCAACTTTTTACACTGCAGTGTTTTTCTAGTCGGATGATAATTATACTATCTATACACTGGAGTTGTAGCTAGGGGAAACTTTTCAGTGAGTTTTCAGTGAGTTTTCACGCCTTGAAATGTGGTAAAATGTAAACATTGCAGTATTTGGTGGTGTTTATCTTTCAGTTAACAATTATACTGAATAATTATGCCTAAATTTATGCTCAAATCATCATCAATAGCTCAAGTTTTCTGCAAAACTGTTGTGTGGCTGTCATGCATTTATAAGATACCGTAGTATAACTGATCTAGATAATCTACCCGGCATCTTAGTACTAGGTTGATCTAGGTTCTGAGCAAGATGGCTTTAAAGGACCCAGAAAAGGTAATTTCGTCATTTTATAATTGCATGATATAGCTGAAACATTAATGTCTCAGATGCATGCATGCAGTGTGTGTGTGTATATACATAATTATATCAGTATGATTATATGCTATGCAGCTAACTCAGAGCTAGATCTGTAGTGCAGACATTAGGTCAACCATGCACATATTATTATTATGACATTATAACATTGCAAGCTGTAATTATACTATAAGTTTGCAGGTACCAGGAGATTGCGAGTACAGCGATATAGCTCTCTTGCCCCCCGATTCTGAGAGAGTACTACAGGAAGGTTTGTTTCTGGGACAGCTACCTAACATGACAGATGTGAGGTTCTGTTGTGTAGTGCAGTTTGTACACTGTTTGTACACTGCGTGGTGCAAACTGTTTTATGAACATTATAGTTAATTCCAGAAGTTATAGTCATTTGTCAATCGTTGGTCACAATTAATGTACTCAGCATAATTCAGCCATATAATTATAAGCTAACTTTCAACATTATCCTTCTGTTCTCGCTGCTCACCATAATACTGTCTCTCCTGCATGCCTCCTGCAGTGGACAACGTACTATCTCCAAGTCACCACCACCCACCTACACATCCTGGACAAATATAACAGACAGGTGAGGATCCTGTCAATACCTATATATATATATAGTAGCCACTTTATTCCAGGATAGCTGTATCTATATAATTATGTATACCTCTTGTCCCTGAACCTGAGGTTGCTGGCGGAAAAAACTAGCCACTGAGAAAATTATATTATTGCCATGGAGTTTAGACAGTTAGTGCATGCATGCATAAGTGTGTTTGCAATTGTGAAGCACTTGCAAGCAGTAATTGTTGTTACCCCGTGAGTGATTGGTGTGTCACTGTGTATTGGTTTGCGTGTGTGTGCGTGCGTGGACACAAAAGTGAGCTGTTTGAGCAAACTAAAGAGACACTTTCATGAACTGCTTTAACTGCTAGTGAGACAGTAGTTGCATGGAAAATAATAGGCTAGTTGCAGTTGAAACTTGTAGGTGATCTTCGAAGACAACAAAAAACACTGTTTTCTAATTGATCCAATCGTTGCTTTATAGATATAATTATAGATTTATGATATTAATTCCAAATATTAATGATAATAAGGTTACGGTAAAAAGTTATTGTATTCGTTTTGCCGCTGCAATGAAGCTCAACGCTGCACGGGGTGAATGCTCTATGAGCATCTTGGTATAATAATTCATCATCTATATACTGCATGACCTTGCTGCATGTGCATTCATGAGCTATACACCTGGGTAAAATAGCCATGAGAAGTTTCTGAGTGATTTGTCATAGGGAGAATGTGCTTCACTCTATGAAGTATACTACAAATGTCCTGTCGTATAGGAAAACTGCATGTATATATATAGCAAATAATTATATGGAATCCACTTCACATGCACACACAGAATATACGAAGTTTAAAACTTGACCTGAGCTCAAACTTAGTGTGGGAGGATGCAAAAAACAAAGAGGATCTTCACTTTTTCGTCCTCAGATTTGGGGATGGAAAGTACACATTTAGGGCAAGTTTTCTGATATCGCTGTGTGTCTAAGGCTTGTAGTACTGTAGTATATAATTATAAGCTTGCATGTTGGATTGATAGTGTTTTAATTCGCCTGCAGTGTGACAGTCTTGAAGACAAAAGCTCTTGGGTATCTCAGCTACAGAGTATTATTCACGTAAGTCACTGCATGTGGCACTATAATATGTTTAATTGTTATAACTGTTGTTAGCATAGTGAAAGGTTGTTGTTTCCTCTGTCAGTTGTTCAATTGCAACACCAATTAGTCCCTGCATGCATGCAGCACACAGTCCAGGGGCGGATCCAGGGGGTGGTTTTGAGGGGCTGAAGCCCCCCCCCTTTTGAAAAACTACCTATGTACATGTATTGCTAGTCTGAGGTTACAACAGTTTTGCCACAAACCTTGTTACTTATGCATCTGCATGTAGACTCACTGACTTAAGAGATGTTAGACAGCCAGGTCTAGCTACTAAGAGAATAAAGGATCTAGGCTAGCTAGACTTTAGTAGCTAGCTAGCTAGACTTATAATTTAAAGTGCATAGGTCAACTATTGCTGTTGCTGAGTCAGCTCCTTGTGCAATGCTTTGTAGGCTCTCGATCCAGGCCTCTCTTCCTAGGCCTTGTGAAGGAGGCTATTGTGGCAATGTGCATGCTGCTGAGCTAGCTGCAACATGGAGCAGATCTCAGACTGTTTCAGCTAGTTGCAAGGAAGCAGCCTTACCTCCTCTCACTCTCAGTGCAGTCTAAGTAGGCATTGTGATTCTTTCATTAATTTTAATGTACCAAGAGTGCATGAATGTACATGTAACATCTACATTATACAATCCTTTGTTGATTAGAACGAGTTTTTTGTATTAACTTTTCGTATTCAGTATTCACTTATTAATATGAAATTTCAAAGATCAAATTGTGAGCAAATTGTAAAAAGCAAAAAATTTCACCTCGCCTTGCTCCCCCTCCCGTACCCATCCCCTCGTATGGGGCTTCGCCCCTTTCTACTAGCCCCCCCCCCCCTTTCATTTTTCCTGGATCCGCCCCTGCACACAGCTTATAATTATGAGAGCCACTTATAACTAAACTCAGTATTTTGTCTGGTTTATGTGAATGTGTGTGACTGTCATTATATAGTTGCTAAGTGACCCATGTTTCCCCCCATATAGAGAAAAGAAGTCAAGGGAGGCACTGACACTGTGGAAGCTTCTTCCAGTTACGATGTGTGTGGATGGACCCCTTTTGCAGGAATTTTGAAATGTGTCTAGATTTAGTATCTTCATTCACCTGTAGGTGACTGATTATGAAGAATGCAAGTGGTTCTGGGGGAAAGCCAGTAGACAAGAGGCTGAGAGGAGGCTACTCTCTGAGGGGAAAGTCGGCAACTTCATAGTACGCATCAATGCAAGTGGACATTACGTCATGACTTATTGGTGAGTCAGTGTTGTTTGTTAAGCATCATTGATTTCGGGCATTTTAGGCGTGAGGACGGCATCCACCATCACAAGATACTCAACCACGGAACCATCTTTCGCTTTGAGAAATCAGTGAGTCAGGCTATATTATATTATATAACTGTCATATGACTTCCCTCCTATATGTAGTCATTCAAGTTAGAGGGTGAGAGTCTGATTGATCTATTAGACGCTTACATGATGAAAAGATCAAGCCTAATGGAACCGTTTGGAGGGGCACTCTTTGGGATGCACAACTACGCCTGGACTCCACCTTGTACGTGTTCCTACCTAACCCTAGTATAGTATACTAACGGGAACACGTACAATAACTGTTAGTTATGTACTTAATACTACCTCTCTTCCTCTTGCAGCATTTGATATGCATTTGCTGGAGGAACGTCTAAAGGAGCACAAGAGATTACAAGAAAAAGCTGCCAGAGCAGGTCCACTACCTCATCAAAACGACCTCCTGCATAAGAGCAATAGCAGTCGAGAGGACAGTTGGTCTAGCTCAACAGAACTCTCTACTAAGACAAGCACTAATACCCTACCTAAGCCTTGGAAGAAGCCGTTAACAGAAGACAGGTTGTGTGAATGTGATGAATTAACTCATTGTGATTGGGCATATAATGTACATGCTGTGGCGTAGGAAGCAATTTCTCAATGGGGGGCTCTAGTTTTTTGAATGGAAAAAAGTACGGCTTGATGTAATCTCTGCTTAATATAGCCTAGAAAGATGGGGGGGCTTCAGCCCCTGGAGCCACCCCCCTTCCTACGCCACTGACATGTACCATTATAAATCTATATGGAAGACTCAAATGTTTGTCCTTATAAATTTGAGGAAAAATGTGGAGTGAAGTTGTATCAGAGTAATCCTTCCATCTAGGTATGGACTGATTAACCTGATTCAGACAGAGAAGGACTATCTGAGAAGTCTTGAACGACTGATCAATGGCTACCTGAAAGAAATGCAAAGTCCCAATCTACCGGACTTACTCAAGGGAAATGAGAAAAGCATTTTCGGGAATATACAGAAAGTGTACGAGTTCAGCAAGTGAGTTATAGAATATTACATGACAAAAGACAAAGCTGAATCATGATGTATAATATACAATGTATTGATATGCATGATTATAACTACGTTTGTTGTCTAGCTGACCATTTCTTATAGGGAGCTCAATCACAGAAGTAGAATAACCTATAATCATGTTAGCAGCTCAAAGATCATCATTAATTGCATAGAATTGCCATTTGCATACACACCATCTACTGTCGTTTTCTGCATGGAATAAAGGATGTTCCTTGGTCTGTTGGAAGAGAGCAGTGGCTCTGTGGAGAAAACTGCCAGCTGTTTTATAGAACAGGTGAATGTTTCTACTAAGCACAAATACTGCATGTAATTGATCATTGTCTTACCAAAGTAATTATTTATGTATACAGGCCTATCAGTTAGAGCCGGTGTACACAGCATACTGTGCGAACGTGCCAAGGTCAAGGTCCACTATTAATAACTACCAAAGGAGCGGAGGAACTTTTTTTCTGGTATGTATACCATTACATAATATGCATGCCAACTGTATTCATTGCGCCTAAGTGTTGTGAATGCATAATAATTTCGCACATGTTACGCAGCATTCATAATTTTTACACTGTAATTATACCCATTGCTATGCTGTTGCTATGCAGCATATTACTCATATTCTACACTGACCGCTGCAAAGCCTTGAGGGATTATGATATACATGGCATTTTTATAAAAAATAAACGCCGCATATAGCACAGGCTTACAAATAATTATCTAGGTTTGTCCCAAGTTTTTTTTACTGTCTGCTTGAACGATCAACCTATAGTCTTAGGACACAGTCACTGGTTGAAGGCATTGTCGGAATTGGGGAGTGGCTGTTTTGCAGGGATTTCAGGAGCTTTGCGGAGAATTAATTCAGGGTGAGGCTGCTAGCTTGAGTTACTTTGCAGCTTTGGGGTGGGGATGCTTTACTCTCTTGTCTAGCATCCAACGAGGAGCTCCAACGCTTTGTGAATTAATCAAAAGTAGCTGGGACTATACTGAGTCTCTTTCACACTGAATTTGTAGAAGTGTACTTTGTGTTGCTATAATAGGGATATAAACTAGTTGTAACACGTGCACTCATGCAGGATGCATGCACTCAGCCCTCGGGGCTTCGCCCTTGTGCTTATATATATACCATACAATCCCTTGTAACTACATAATTATGAGCACATGTATATAATGTATAAATAAACACACCATGGCAAGTTTCTATAACAATCTTTTTATTTACAGGAAGTGCAAACCAAGCTCAGGGAACCATCTGACATATATTCCATCCTTCTGATGCCCATGGAGAGATTCCTTAGTTACTCTGATATACTCAGTACAATGCAAAAAGGAGCAAAGACGGCTCAACTGGACACTCCTATTCTGACAAAGGCTCACTTGCTAATGGTGGACATCTCTAAAAGAGCTAATAACACCCTTAATACAATCTGTGGCTATGAAGGAACTATTCACTCTGAACAGCTGATAGAACACGTACGTATATACAACAATACTTGATGGACTGTATCATACATTCCCTCTCATACACATGCATACAGGATCTTTTCAACGTTAAACTATTGCACTCTCTAACAACAAAGCAGTATTACGTGTTCCTACAAGAGAAGAAAATCAGCTTCACAGAACCACCAATTAATGCTGATGGATTTAAATTTGCACTAGAAGTGAGTGTACACTTTATTATAGTATAAGGCTGATACTTGCATGGCAAAAACGGACTTAGTACCTATGTATATTCGACACTTTCTGTGAACACAGATGCAAAACGTGTGGCTGAGAGAGAACTCCGTAGAGACTCAGAAGGTTGGCGTTGCCGATTATCCTATTGATCCACTTGGTTTTGCCCTGGGCACAGGATCAGTGGAATCCCAAGAATCGTTCTACGTCTTAATGGCAACCTCCGCTGAGAAGAAAGAACAATGGGTGCAGAGTATCAAGGGGATTCTTAAAAAGCAATCTGAGTTGCTAAAAGGTGTGAGGAGGGATATATAATTATATATAATTTTACCTTAAGAAAAGGATTGGGTACGTTAATTCCTTAATAGGGTTTTTAAGTAAGTCATTATGTGAAGCTACATATAATCTAATGACCTACAATTTTGCACTGGTACATGTAATACCTTTCCACCTCTTCCAGAAGGTAAAGCGGAAGAAGAAGAGTACTTAAAGAAACTAGACAAGCTTATGACTTCCAAAGAGAAGATCAATCTTCAGTATCTGAAAATGTATTTCATAGGTCCATCCGGTCTCGGCAAAACAACCACTCGGAAACGTCTAATGGGATTGTTCACAAACCTCGAATCTTTGCCAGAGGAGAAGCGTGAGAGATGCAGCACCTACCTTGCCGAGTGCACTCAAGTTTTGGCCGTGGTTGGGGATTCTCCCCTTAACTTATTCCTCAAGATCTCTGAGACCCTTGACGAAGAAGCTCAACTCATATTTTTGTACTTGTATGGAAGCAAAGTGAGCGAACTAGCTAAAAAACCCGCCACAAAAGAGCACCATAATCCATCACCTTCTGCTCAGTTAAATAAAACACCTGTACCCCCAAATCCGAGAGCACAAACCACGCCAATAGACACTAAAGTGGAACAGATGGAAGCCAGAACTGAAATAATTAGCAAGAAAGAGGAGGTTCAAGAGGAGGTGGTGGAGGAGGAGGAGGAGGAAGGGGAAGTAAAAGAGAAGGAATTTCAAATCCTTACAGTTGATGTTGATCAAGTCATTAGCAGGCTGCGGTCGATTGTAGGCTCAGGAAAGTACGTCGAGCAGCTGCTAGGCAAAGTGCTGATCAATATTGTCGACATTGGAGGCCAGCCCGGCTTCATAGAGATGTTTCCATTCCTGAGCAAAGGCCCAGGGATTTTCTTGGCCTTTTTCCCCTTGGACAAAGATCTCGATGACCCTTGTGAGGTATCGTACGAACGTGATGGAGAGAAGATTACTCCGTACAAATCATCGTACACCATTCGACAAACTGTCTCACAAATCCTCTCTGCTATCAACCACTACGACACTGTCGATTCAGACATAAACCAAGAGCTCTCTCTGAAAATCGGCAAGCTTGGTTTGGCTAAACCAGTTGCTTCACTCATCGGCACTTTCAAAGACAAGCTGGAAACACAAGTCAAAACCGAAATCCTCTTTGAAAAGCTAGCTACTGAGAATGTGAGAACTGACAAAAGTGTCATCGAAGAAGCTATCAAGCATGCTTTGAACGAAGACCCACAGACTGAGGATGCCACAAGTAGCCTTCAGAAAGCTGTCAAAGAGCACCTTGTAAGTGATTCAGAAAATTTCAGAGAGGAAGTTAAACAACGCTTGGAACAGAAGCTACGAGAGAAGAACGAAGCACTTGGAACAATTGCCTGCAACTTCGAGCATTTGCTCTCCGCTCCAGCAGATGAACAACACTTTATAGCTGTTGACAATTTCGCCGGCCTAGACGATGACATCAACCCACTTAGAGAGCATCTTCAAGACATGTTTCAGAGCTTCTTCAGTGAAGCCAAACTACCGATTCATCCATCTCAGCTTCTTCTCGGAGTTGTGCTGAGAAAGGAGTATGATATCGTTTCAATGGAGGACTGCATTCGAATCGGCCAGGCACTAAACATGTCAGAAGAGGATGTGCGATTCACCGTGTGGTACTTGGATCGTTATGTGGGGGCATTGATATACAATCCCAACATCAAAGACAAGTGGTTCAAGGGCTATGTCATCTGCAGTCCACAGATTGTTTTTGACAGTATCAGCATTCTTGTTGTCGAGTCACTGCTGGAGGTTCATTCCCAATCAAAAAGTTTGCGTCGCATTCGATTCACGAAAGCTGAGAGGAGGAACTGGACAGAGAAGGGACAGTTTTCAATGGGAACTATCGAGCGATGCCATTCCGAGGAGAGCAAGAAGAAAGTACAAGAAGGCAAACTGATTCCTGTTGACAAGCTTCTTAAGTTGCTTGAGCATTCCCATCTACTGGCACCGATCACAGTGAGGAAGCCAGGAAGCGAAGTGGTGGAAACCCTGTACTTCATTCCCGCCATCTTGGAGTGTGCTTCACCTGAGGAGCTGCAAACACCAACCCCTGCTGATATAGACACTCCGTCTCCTATCAAGATCACGTTCGAGCCTCGCTACGTTCCGATTGGTTTGTTTTGTGCGATGATTAGCGAGTTGGTCTCAAGAGGAAACAACGGAATTCTTGGTATGACTTGGAGGCTAATAGAATCTCGCGTGAAGAGGAATCTTGTTTCATTTCATGTCGATTCTGTGGTCCATCAAGTCACTTTGGTTGCTCATGTCGACTGCATTGAAATTCAAGTGGCAAGAAAAGACAGATCGATTGACCTCAGCAATCTTTGCTCTTATGCACTGTTGGCAGTTCTCTTTGTGATGAAACTGATCAGCTCCTTGTCCTGTCACATCATCGCCTTTGATTGCCAGTGTGGTCGTCATGGAACCAAGAATGCAGACAAATTGTGCCGCCTCTCCCCTGGAGTGAGTACCTGCTTCACCTGTGAACACGGCCGGGTCTCTTTGACAGCCTCTCAAGAGCACTGGTTTGCCACGGTGAGTTGTCTCACTCTGAAAGTTCTAATGGCAAGGGCAGCCCTTGATAATAGCTAATAAAACATAATAATACAGTCATTGTATTGTGTATACTCGTGATGATGTGTATAATTATTTAATTTTTGTTAGACCGTTTTAATATAGTGGTTAGTTGGACTTGCCTTTGCAATTAGCATGGTTGTTTTGTTCATACCGTGACTCCAGTCCCTATGTACACAGGAAGTCCATCTGGGCCAGAGTATCAGCCTCAGAGCTCTTCCCTATGGTGAACCGGATCCAAACCTCGAGTTTAAGTGGTCGAAGAATGGTTCCCTCAAAGCAGAAGAGAATGAGTTGAAGATGGAGAAGGTTTCTCCAGATGACTGTGCTGGATACTACAACTGCAAGATACTGAGGAATGGAAAGGACTTCTTCAGCGTGCACCACTGTTTGAAACTCGCCGGTAAGTGTGTATTCTATTTCTTGGAGCTATGTTAGTGTATAGTTTTTATCTTGTGCTCTAACCTTTCCCACTGGTTGCAATAAATATACTCATTAAGTCACATTCTGCATGCACGAGTATATGTCTTTAAACTTTAAATTTGACTGTGCCCGAGTAAGCAACATGTAAGAGAGTTGATTCTGTTGTGTGTATACGTACTTTCAATGCTGTTAAACTCTATAATTTTATACACGCAGGTGGTGATTCTGCAAACTCTGCGGATGTTACACATACTTCTTCTAAAGGTAGTACAGTATAATAATTATAACTCAGTGGCGTAGGAAGCAATTTCTCAATGGGGGGCTCTAGTTTTTTGAATGGAAAAGAGTCTACGACTCTACATGCATAGTGCAGCTTGGATAAGTCATCTCTCGCCTAGAAATATTGGGGGGCTCCAACCCCTGGAGCCCCCCCCTTAGTTTCCTACGCCACTGTAACTTATTCTGCTTACTTGATTAAAAGGTAAACGTAAATCTATGAGAATCAAGCGGTATATATAACTTTAAATGTTGGTGTAATTATATATAAATTATACTAGCTGTCAATTAACATTCACAGATTGTCTGAGCGTGGATTCACACTTGCAAGTAGTGAGACATGCTGTCTGGGAAGTTAGGTCTGATTGGTTTGACCTAGGTGTAGAGTTGGACATCTCCCACGGCACATTGATGGTATAATTATATCTTTGCATAAATTAACATCCATAAGACCATAACTAACCTGGTCATCCTATTGCATCCATGCATGTCGATAATCCCGCCTACCTCCTATATATACATGCATGCCATTGGCCGGCCACTCATCATTCCGCAAATCATATCACAAGCATGAATAATTATATAGAGTCAACTCGACTCGGCATGCAGGTATTTTATGCACCATCAGCACTCTCTTACTTTTTTTCGTGTTTATCTCTTCTTATGAGTGCTTTATTTACTCAGTGATTGCTACGATAAGTACATAGTATAACACAGCACTCACAGCAAAACGTAGCCTTGTGCATTTTCTATAGAAGTGCGTGAGAGTCGGATACTAGTGCTGGCTTTCACTTTGGACTATAACCAAGCATGCACATTATATATGTTTGTCTTGTAGCTTATATAGTTGATCTGATAACCATTTGTAACCATTTGCAGGAGATAAAAGCAGACCACAAAGAAGTCAACCAATGCTTCACTGCGATGTTGCAATGCTGGCTCTCCCAAACATCCCCCCCACCAACCTGGGCCACTCTTATTGAGGCCCTCAACTCAACAGTGATCGGCCGACAAGACATAGCAAACAATATCGGGCCAGATCTCAGAGGCCACTTTGAAAGCACTGACAAATCCAGCGTGGATCAGCAGCTGGGAGTTGATGATCTGAAGCAAATTAGGAGTGCTACATTCGCCTTGAAAGTCCATTGGTTTGATCTTGGAGTGGAACTGGATGTCACACTGGCAAAACTCCAGGTATCGTTTTCTAAATACATGCAGTTGCTATAAAAGTTAGCTTCTAAAGCCGGCAGCTCAGCATAACTGTATAAGCATGCACGTCTAATAGCACTTGTTGCATTTGCATCTGAATGATAAAATTAATATTAATTGCTCTGTTCTGTAACTTTCTATTATATAGGAGATAAAGAATGACCATCATGATACAAGGGGCCGCTTCACAGCATTGCTGATTCACTGGTTGGAGAGGAAAACCCCACTCCCTACCTGGTCAGCTCTACTTACAGCTGTTCGATCACCTCCAGTAGATCACAATGATCTTGCTGATGACATTGAAGCAATGCTATCAGATAATAATATCTAGCTAAACTCATGCAGTCCAGCAGTACGCTGCAATAATTTAACGAATAATTTTACTTAACAATGTGTAGCTTGCTTGATGATTTGACATGATTAATCTTATGCCATATGGGGCCCCATTTTCATTGTGATGCCAGTGATGACAGTGATACCAGTATAATTATAGGCCCTGATAAATTATGCTTTTTTTCTACCATTATTCATCTTAAAAAATGTGCCTATTAATCTCATAAAAAGTCCCTGCGATTATTCTCATATAAAAATCAGATTACACTGTATTCCCAAAAATGTGACAAGACGTAGATATATATAATTATAAACACAGCACATGTACAACTGCATGGCATACGACATAATTATAGTATGCATGGTTCTCTCAGTGTTATCTTGCTGACGTGAACTGATCCATTATATTCACCAATGCCATTTTTTTGTTGTTTCTCCATGTAACCAATCCTAGATTACATCATCTATATACCTTCCTAATGACGTCATATATAGTAGCTGCATGGTAGGTGTATATAATAGCAGCATTCAAGTAGGTAACTAGTAGCAGCAGTAGCACTGGTAGCGCTGGTAGCAGCAGTAGCACTAGTAGCACTGGTATATATATATAGCAGCAGTAGCAGCAGTAGCACTGGTAGCGCTGGTAGCAGTACTATGAGTAGTACTGGTAGCAGCACTGGTAGCACTAGTAGCAGCAGTAGCAACAATAGCACTGCTGGTATAGCGCTGGTAGCAGCAGTGAAACAATTTTTGGAGTTTTCTTTTATCTATACTATAATTATACACAATGGTATTATCAGCAAAATTTCTTAGCCTATATTCACATTTATGTAACATGGGCACTCTCTAGGCCGCAGACACCGCGTATATATAGATCTAGCTTCATTTACACGCAGTGACAACTGACAAACTATATGGCATGATGATCATGAAAACAACATAGCAAAACAATCACTAATTATATAGTGATTCTGCATATATGGATCCGGAAATGCGGTCATAACCACTTACGAAACGTGATCCCCGTAGTCAGCTGCTCCTTCTCTTCTTTATGGGCTCCTGTCAAGTGCAGGCACACATATACACAGTGCCGTTGCACAGCACAGATCAAAGAGTGTTTACTATACTACTCAGTTGTAAATGGGTTGGATATACAGCTTCTAATCAATAGGTGTTCATAGTACAAGCTATACCTGTACCAGGGACATCTGCGTGTGAATTGTTTGTATACTAACCTCATGCAGTTACACTATAGCTCTACAAACTATAGCTGCATGCATGTGCCGTCGACGTCATATTTGATCCTTCCCTGCAGAGATATATACAGTATATATACAGGATATACGTGAAAAGCACTACAGCCTACTCAGCTACTACAGCTAATAATTATTATTATTATTATGGTGCTCAAATGACTCAAATGCTCATGCATATAACTGTTCCTGGTTCTTGCTGAAGTCTAGGATCTATATGGAGTGAGTTATTCAATGGTGCAAGTGTCTCCGGATCCAGTGTGTATTTATGCTACGTTAATGCTTTTCAAAATTCTTTCCCTGTGGTGTTTTTTAGCTATATGCTCATGGTTTCCTGGTATTGAAACGCAAATTTCTGCTGAGGGCTCTAGAGCCAAATAGCAAACATTTTCACCCGTGAAAATTTCCTGGCATTACTATAATTATGATAAACATTATGTGCATGCGTAATGATTGTATATACGTACATTTTGTACATTTTAAAGAACTATAATGTAAGCGCTGAATGCCATGTGATTGACATGAAGCCACTATCTGCACCATCAGGAGTGCATGAATATTCATGCACTCTAATTGGCACCATAATTATACAGCAGAGCTGGTGGTGTATTTTGTGGTTTCAGTATAAATCAAGTCTTCACATTCGTACGCATTCACAAGGACATTCACATAATTATCTCCCCCACATGTACACATGCATGCACTGTAATGACATGGAACACCCATCTACTGTTATAGTGAGTGCATGGGACTCACTATAGATCCACAAGCAAAGAAAAACTACAGACATAATTAGAAATGACTACAAAGTTGTATATATAGGACTGTGTTTTCACTTTTCTATAACTAATACAGATCATCAAGATACAAATATCAAAAGCATAGACTAATAAATAATGCAGTTTACTGTTGGACAGAGTCGTTAGCTAGTATGGCTTCAATGTCATCAGCAAGGTCATTGTAATCTACCGGAGGTGATCGAATAGCTGTAAGTAGAGCCGACCACGTAGGGGGTGGAGTTTTCTTTTTCAACCAGTGAATCAGCAATGCTCTGAAGCGGTCCCTTGTATCACGATGGTCATTCTCTATCTCCTATAGAAGTTACAGAACAGATCGATACTGATAATATTTATATTCCTATTATACATAATTTATAATTATATACACAGAACTATTATACTAGGTTTCAATGAAATTGTTGTACCAGGTAGTGAACAATTGTTGACAGATTTAGAAGCTTTTAGCAACTGCAAGAGTCATCTCTGGGAGCTAATTCTAAAAATTAAGAGATTCACTCGCTAGAAAAAGAATATACCTGTAGTTTTGCCAGTGTGACACCCAGTTCCACTCCGAGATCAAACCAACGGGCTCTCAAGGCGAATGTAGCACTCCTAATTTGCTTCAGATCATCAACTCCCAGCTGATCCACGATGGAATTTTCAGTGCTTTCTTTGAAATCTGACCCGATTTTGTTTGCTATGCCCTGTCGGCCGATCACTTTTGAGTTGAGGGCCTCAATAAGAGTGGCCCAGGTTGGTGGGGGGGATGTTTGGGAGAGCCAGCATTGCAACATCGCAGTGAAGCATTGGTTGACTTCTTTGTAGTCTGCTTTTATCTCCTGTAGAATAAACATACTATAAATTGTATAACACAGTCGAGGGTACAAGAGAAACTGAAAGGTGTATGGTTAATTCGTATACCAATAAGTGAAAGCCAGCACTGATCGTATAATTATTGTTGCTATGGCGGCTTAAGGCCAGGATCGACATGGTGCATGCATAATTATAGAGGATGGCTAAATTGCAAGTTATGGATTGACGCAAATGGTATACCATCAGTGTGTCGTGGGAGATGTCCAATTCCACACCTAGATCACACCAATCAGACCTAACTTCCCAGACAGCATGTCTCACTACTTGCAAGTGTGAATCCACGCTCAGGCAATCTGTGAATAATTGACAGTTGATATCCATGATATGCCAAAGTATATGCACTTGTAATGTTATATAGATGATTTGGAAGTACCTAATTTGGAAGAGGTACGTGTAGTATCAGAGTTTGCTGAATTTTCATCACCTGTATAAAAGTAGCAAATAATACGTGTATATGCGGTACTTTCATGCAGAAGTTAAATTTTTTGGTATGTGTATTATGTAATAAGTGAGAAAGAAAAGCATGAGATAATTATACAATTGCAACACACACTTACTGGAAAGTTTCAAGCAGTGGTGTACACTGAAGAAGTCCTTTCTGTTCCTCAGTATCTTACAGTTAAAGTACCCAGCACAGTCATTCGAAGAAACCTTCTCCACCTTCAACTCATTCTCTTCTGCTTTGAGGGAACCATTCTTCGACCATTTGAACGTGAAGTTTGGATTGGGTTCACCATAGGGCAGAGCTTTGAGGCTGATACTCTTGCCCAGATGGACTTCCTGTGTGCATATAGGGAGGAGTCACTACACAGAGATGATATGTAGGATGGCTCAGCCTACTGAGTATGAACAAAACAACCGTACTAACTTAAGAGGTGTAAACGCATCACTTGAATATTGAGCAAAAGAATGTAAATAATGCATATTAGCTATACAGAAACTTTCATACAACTCACCGTGGCAAACCAGTGCTCTTGAGAGGCTGTCAAAGAGACCCGGCCGTGTTCACAGGTGAAGCAGGTACTCACTCCGGGGGAGAGGCGGCACAATTTGTCTGCATTTTTGGTTCCATGATGACCACACTGGCAATCAAAGGCGATGATGTGACAGGACAAGGAGCTGATCAGTTTCATCACAAAGAGAACTGCCAACAGTGCATAGGAGCAAAGATTGCTGAGGTCAATCGACCTGTCCTTCCTTGCAACTCGAATTTCAATACAGTCGACGTGAGCTACTAAAGTGATTTGATGGGCCACAGAATCAACATGAAATGAAACAAGATTCCTCTTCACGCGAGATTCTATTAGCCCCCAAGTCATGCCAAGAATTCCGTCGTTTCCTCTCGAGACCAACTCACTAATCATCGCACAAAAGAGACCAACCGGAAGGTAGCGAGGCTCGAACGTGATCTTGATAGGAGACGGAGTGTCGATATCAGCAGGGGGTGGTGTCTGAAGCTCCTTAGATGAAGCACACTCCAAGATGGCGGGAATGAAGTACAGGGTTTCTACCACTTCGCTTCCTGGCTTCCTCACTGTGATCGGTGCCAGTAGATGCGAATGCTCAAGTAACTTAAGAAGCTTGTCAACAGGAATTAGCTTGCCTTCTCGTACTTTCTTCTTGCTCTCCTCGGAATGGCATCGCTCGATAGTTCCCATTGAAAACTGCCCCTTCTCTGTCCAGTTCCTCCTTTCAGCTTTCGTGAATCGGATGCGACGCAAACTTTTTGATTGGGAATGAACCTCCAGTAGTGACTCGACAACAAGAATGCTGGTACTGTCAAAACAACCTGTGGACTGCAGATGACATAGCCCTTGAACCACTTGTCTTTGATTTCAGGATGGTATATCAATGCCCCCACATAACGATCCAAGTACCACACAGTGAATCGCACATCCTCCTCTGACATGTTAAGTGCTTGGCCGATCCGAATGCAGTCCTCCATTGAAACGATGTCATACTCCTTTCTCAGCACAACTCCGAGAAGAAGCTGAGATGGATGAATTGGTAGTTTAGCGTTACTGAAGAAGCTCTGAAATATGTCTTGAAGATGCTCTCTAAGTGGGTTGATGTCATCGTCCAGGCCGCCGAAATTGTCAACAGCTATAAAGTGTTGCTCATCTGTTGGGGCGGAGAGCAAATGCTCAAAGTTGCAGGCAATTGTTCTGAGTGCTTCGTTCTTCTCTTGTAGGTTCTGTTCTAAACGTTGTTTGACTTCTTCTTTGAAATTTTCGGAAACAAGGTGTTCATTGACAGCTTTCTGAAGGCTACTTGTGGTATCTTCCTGATTGTCAGACTGTGAGTCTTTGTTCAAAGCATGCTTGATCGCTTCTTCGATGACACTTTTGTCAGTTCCCACATCCTCAGTAGCTAGCTTTTCAAAGAGGATTTCAGTTTTGACCTGTGTTTCAAGCTTGTCTTTGAAAGTGCCAATGAGTGAAGCAACTGGTTTAGCCAAACCAAGCTTGCCGATTCTAAGAGAGAGCTCTTGGTCTATGTCTGAATCAACAGTGCCGTAGTGGTTGATAGCAGAGAGGATTTGTGAGACAGTTTGTCGAATGGTGTACGATGATTTGTACGGAGTAATCTTCTCGCCATCACGTTCGTATGATACCTCACAAGGGTCATCGAGATCTTTGTCCAAAGGAAAGAAGGTCAAAAAAATCCCCGGGCCTTTGCTCAGGAATGGAAACATCTCTATGAAGCCAGGCTGGCCTCCAATGTCGACAATATTGATCAACACTTTGCCTAGCAGTTGCTCGACGTACTTGCCTGAGCCTACAATTGACCGCAGCCTGCTGATGACCTGATCAACATCAACCGTAATGATTTGAACTTCTTTTTCTTTCTTATCCTCCTCTTCTTTCACTTCCTCTTTCTCAAATGGGGATTTCATATTTTTCACAGTGTGTGCACTCGGGTTTGGGTGTACAGGCGTTTTCTTTAACTGAGCAGAAGTTGACGATTTATGGATCTTTTTTGTGATAGTGGATTCAATTTCTTTAGCTGCTTCACTCACTTTGCTTCCATACAAGTACAAAAATATGAGTTGGGCTTCTTCGTCAAGGGTCTCAGAGGTCTTGAGAAACAAATTAAGGGGAGAATCCCCAACCACAGCCAGAGCTTGAGTACACTCAGCAAGGTAGGTGCTGCATCGCTCACGTTTCTCCTCCGGTATTGATTCGAGGTTCGTGAAAAATCCCGTTAGACGTTTGCGAGTGGTTGTCTTGCCGAGACCGGATGGACCTATGAAGTACATCTTGAGATAATGAAGATCAATCTTTTCTTTGGAATTCATAAGCTTGTCTAGTTTCCTCGTGTACTCTTGTTCTTCTGCTGTACCTGTTGGAAGAGGTGGAAAAGTATTTCACTAGGGAAGCTATTAGGATAGCAAGTCATAAAAGTACGTACTACCTATAGGTGTTTCACAGAGCGGCTTACTTGGTTCATGAAAGCTATGGTCGATGTGAGCATAATATAGAATACTGAATAATTACAGAATCCCATTTAAGATTGAGGTATACATGTTAGCTAATATCCTTCCTCACCTTGGAGCAGCTCGGATTGCTTTTTGAGAATCCCTTTGATACTCTGCACCCATTGTTCCTTCTCCTCAGCGGAGGTTGCAATTAAGACGTAGAACAATCCTTGAGATTCCACCGATCCTGTACCCAGGGAAAAACCAAGTGGATCAATAGGATAATCGGCAATGCCAACCTTCTGAGTCTCTACACAGTTCTCTCTCAGCCACACATTTTGCATCTGTGTTCATAGAAAGTGTCAGATATACATATCTAAATTTCACAAGTCCGGTTTTGCTCACCAGTATGAGCCACTTATACCGCTATATACATATACAGTGCATGTACACTCACTTCTAGTGCAAATTTAAATTCACATCCATCAGCATTTGGTGGTTCTGTAAAGATAATTTCCTTCTCTTGTAGGAACACGTAATACTGCTTTGTTGTTAGAGAGTGCTCCTTAACATTGAAAAGATCCTGTATGTATGTGTATGAGAGGGAATGTATGATACTATAATTATTACGGACAGTCCATCAAGCATTGTTGTGAGCCTCATAAATGATGTAATATATATACGTACGTGTTCTATCAGCTCTCCAGAGTGAATGTTTCCATCATAGCCACGAATTATATTAAGGGTGTAAGTGTTATTAGCTTTTCTTCTAATGTCCACCATTAGTGAGTGAGCCTTTGTCAGAATAGGAGTGTCCAGTTGAGCCGTCTTTGCTGCTTTTTGCATTGTACCGAGTACATCAGAGTAACTAAGGAATCTCTCCATGGGCACCAGAAGGATGGAATATATGTCAACTTGTTCATTGAGCCTGGTTTGCACTTCCTGTGAATAAATGATTATTAGCCATGCACGTAGGTTGATGTGTTGATGCAATGTAATAGTTGTGACACGTGCACGAGTGCCACAAGAGTGAAGCTGTGTAACAACTGATATGTTGCATTCCTTTCCGTGTACACATCACTCCTTTTATAGGACAACTAGTTTGCAACTACTTGTGGTGGGCTGTGGAATGCACCAGACGCGTTTTTTGCTTACCATAAAGTAATGCATTCGTGTTATACTGTAAAAGGGACCGTTTCAGGTTATTGGGTGGGCGGGTAGGTGGGTGGGCTTTACGTAACCTTCAGCCATATGTGCCAAGTATCCAAACACTATGCCAATATCCAGATACTGGCACAGTGTTTCCTTTGATTCAGAGGTCAAAATGCAACAAGTGCTCATAATTATGTATTATGAATGCTACGTGACATTGTGCACCATGACATTTATTATGCATTCACGACATTGTATAGGTGCAATGCATACAGTGGCATGCATGTATAGTATATACCATAAAAAAAGTTTCTTCGCTCCTTTGGATAGTGAACCTTGACCTTGGCACATTCGCACAGTATTCTGTATACACCGACTGTAACTGATGGGCCTGTATACACAAACAATTGCTTTCGTAAGACAATGGTGAAGTACAGCTTAATAGTATAGAAACACTTGCACATGATCGTATATTCACCTGTTCTACAAAACAGCTGGCAGTTTTCTCCACAGAACCACTGCTCTCTTCCAACAGACCAAGGAACATCCTTAATACACCATGCAGAGAACGGAAGGTGCATGTGTTTGCAAACCAAAGTCCTATAATTCTATGCAATTAATGATGACCTTTGAGCTGCTAACATGATGTCTACTTTTGTGATTGAGCTCCCTAAGAATTGGTCAGCTACAGCAAATGTATAGATATAGATCCCATTTGAGTGTATTTAGCAGGGAACTATGAGCTATAGTACCGGTACTATAGATTGCTCTGGGCTACAATTAAACTACAACATTATACATTGTATTGTTATTTACAAGAAGATACATATAAAAAATATTGTAGCTAGATGCTTTATCAGTAACATAATAACAGAACTAGAATGGAAGAGAGAAGCTCTAGAGTATTTTTTGGCTTTGTTCGAGAGTAGTAGGAGCCGCTCGTTTCTTGAGCAGTGTGCTGTACTTTTTTGCTGCAAGGCTGCATGGGAGAGGAGAGCTGGATGTATGAAAGTGCTGGAATTCTAGCTTTGGCTTCTTCCTTTGGCTTTGTTCAAGAGTAGTATAGGAGCCGCTCGTTTGCTGGGCTTGTTTGCTGCAAATTCTAGCTTATAGGTGTCTTCCTTTCGGTAGTAAGAGCCGCTCGTTTCTTGGAAAGTGTTGTTTGCTGCAAAACTGGGGGAGGAGCTGGATGTTTCCCTTTTGTGGGTGGAGCTAGGTCCAGGACTATAATTTTGTCCATAAACTGAGCTGAGGTGGAGGAACAGGGTTGACTTGAATAGACTCAATAAGAGACACAGAGACGCCAACTTCAGATATTATAGTTTTCAAAAAAATAATGCAGTTGCTAGGTTGGCTGTGTATATATAGGTTGACTGTTGCTAAGCTATTGCATTTCTAGTAGCCAATAGGTTTTGGGATCAGTCTAAATCAGTTAGAACATGTGCATTCGGTATCTATGGTTATAGTGTCCCTCATCCCTCGGGCTACGCCCTTGACCTTTGGGACACTATAACACGTAGATACCTCATGCCCATGTTCTAACTATAACATATACTGCATGATCATGCACATAATTACTATGATTCAGCATTGTCATGTAATATTCCACAACTCACTTGCTGAACTCGTACACTTCTTGAATATTCCCGAAGATGAGTTTCTCTTTCCCCTTGAGTGAGTCTGGAAGATTGGGACTCTGCATCTCTTTCAGGTAGCCACTGATAAGTCGCTCAAGACTTCCCAGATAGTCTTTCTCTGCCTGAATCAGGTTAATCAGTCCATACCTAGATAGGGGATTACACTGATTACACTGATATAATCACTCCATTTTTTTCTTAGGACAAACATTTGAGTTCCATATAGACCGCGTATAACCGTACATGTACATTATATAATTATGCCCATCATATCAGTTTGTCATATTTACACAACCTGTCTTCAGTTAACGGCTTTCTCTTAGGTATGAGTAGTGGTACCGGGGTCTTAGTGGCTGTCTTAATAAATGAGCCAAACCCACTGTTCCTCTTATCCAGGAGGTCGTCCTGATGAGGTAGTCGATCTGCTCTGGCAGATTCTTCTCGTGATCTCTTCTGCTGCTTCTTCAGACGTTCCTAGCAAATTCATATATGTACTATAATATATACTCTATATACACAAGAGGCAAGACTCACTTGTAAAGGGAGTCTCTCATACATACCATCACTTCTTTTGAAAAATTCTCCGCCCCTCACAAACTGACCGTCCCCACTCACAGGGAAACTAGAGCTACTCATCTTCATAGGGGCAGAATAAATCTTGACTGTAGGGCAACTATGTATACGCCTCTCAGCTATCTTGACCTCCTTTACATCATTGGCTTGAAAGAACTTTACCACTGATGATTTCCATGCACGTACACGTGTCTGAAGATTGGTAGTAGATTTGCCGATAATAGTGCTCCCCCCTCGTTCAAACGTGGAGCGGTCAGGCGTATTAGATGATAATATGTCAAGATCCTTCTATGGGTGGGTGAGGGAGTGCAGTTAAGCTACATGATTTGCTCTTACACATGCAGAGGGACTATAAACGAGTAATATGTAATTGCTGTGCATGCATGGTATAGTGGGTGCATGCATGGTTTTGTCAATGTGTAATGACAACTGACAGAGGAAATAACAACCTTCACTATGTTTTTGTTCTTGTCATCAATAACACTCTGTAGCTGAGAAATCCAAGAGTTTCTGTCACTAGGACTGTCACACTGCAGCAGGATAGTACATGCATGCATGGTCAATCAAATATGCATGAACCAAACCAAGCTTAATTGTTCCACTCAGTACAAGCTATAGCCTTTGAAAAGCTATACAGGGGGATATCAGGTCAGTAACGTATATATACCCTAAATGTGTACTAAAAGCTATACAGGCCTATAGGGAGATATCAGGTAACATACCATAAATGTGTGCTTTCCATGTCCTAATTTGAAGAGGTAGAAGCAAAACTCCCTCTTGTTCTTTGTATCCTCTCCCACCATCATGCCTGAGCTTTCAAGCTTCAAACTTCGTATATTCTTTATGTGTGCATGTGTACATGTGTGTGTCTGAAGTATATACAGATTCCATATTTGAGATTTGCTATGACAAGACATACTTTGCATGTACAGTGAAGCTGTAAACAAACGTAAAGGAATTACCCAATTAATTTAACACTTCCCCGTAACGATATATATAGCTCATGCATGCATGGACATGTATAAGATGTCGAATATCTCAACAACAAAATGAGTGCCATGCAGTTAACAGGGCCTCGGAACTGCAGCTTTAGCACATCCACTACTGTCTTAGCTTGGCATATGCATGGAATGAATATAGATTTTAATATGTCATGTGGTCTCAGTAGCCTCAAGAAACAGGGGTAGACAGATTTACGAAGTGGCTACTACGGTATAATTCTTCAGGACCCTAACCTCATCCAGGATGTGTAGGTGGGTGGGGGTAACTTGGAGGTTGTACAATGTCCACTGTACAAGGGCAAAAGAAAGTGCATTGCAATCAACCACATCATCATTATTAGAAGCATAATAATTATATAGTATACCTATTGCACTCTTTTACATACTCAACAATTATAGTTAACATCACATGTATATGTACAAACAGTGTATACTGATTGACCAGACTCCGCTTTATACACAACGGTGCCTTACATCCTTCATGTGAGGCAGCTTGCCGAAGAGTAGACCCTGCCGTAGCACCGTCTCAGAGCCAGGGGACGAGAGAGCAATCTGTATACATGTGATCTCCTGGTATAATATCTGCAAGCTTATGTTAGTACATAAAGCTTACATCAAATGAACTCTTGCTTACATTTATATATAGCGAATACTTTCGGAGGTTAATGAGATGTGTCAATAATAATTAACGTCTGCGTGGTTGACCTATAATTATATCTATGGCATTATAACAAATTAATGTCTGCATGCACTATAAGTAAAGACTAGATATCTAGAGCTGAGCTAGCCTCGATCCCAGGCCGATCCGTCTCTAATTGAACGCTAGGTCGCCTAGCTGGCATCCTATATATAGGTTACAGACCTACATACATACATGCATGCAGTGCACTGATGTTTTGATTGGTTGCAGCTAAAATTACAATAGAAACTTGCTATAGTATATATGTAATAATCACCTTTTCTGGGTTTTCAGTGTCCTTTGAAGCCATCCTGCTCAGACGGTAAAAATCATTTTCCTGCATAGAGCTGAAAGATGTAGACTGACATAATAATGGCATGACAGCCACACCTAACATTTTGCAAAATCTGAAGCTGTGATGATTATTTAAGCAGTTATAATTATACTGTTAACTGTAAGACAAACACCCATGCATGATGTTGACATTTCAGCATTTATTTTGAAGGCGTGAAAACTCACTGAACAGTATATGTTATGACTATGTCCTCATAAGAAGATGACAACCAGAAATAACTGAATTGCAGAATACCTTGCATATCATTAATTAATGTAGACCAGCACAGCTATCCCTCAAAATGACAAGCAAGTATATATAGTCCTTGGTAGATTATGCTAGAATGCGAATGTACCTATCAATCAATGAGATATGGGGAAACATGCATGGGGGAAGTGACAACCCACTATAGTGACCTTTGTCCCATACACATGCATTGGGCGCATATAATTATAGCTTTGTACTTTCCCTTATACTCCCTCACCCCCGGCAACTCATTGTATAGGGAAGCATGTATCCAGCTATCTGCAGGGGGAGGGAATATCATGGACATAACTTAGTTACCCCTATCACCCAATGTTGACTATATAATTATATACCAGTCGAGGGCGACTACAACCGAATACCTATTGTTGAATATCCATAGATCATGTAGACGTACATTGTATAGTAGCCTCCTTCACATGCAGGCCCTTAGATTGAATGTAGTAGAAATATGGCCTGGGATCGAGGTTATATATAGTAGAGTGATTATCAGTATAAAATGATAGGCTGACCCAATTCTATAGCCATATCGATCAGCAAATCATGCAATTTATATTCGAATTCTCTTCTTGAACGTCTATATAGTATAGGCCTATATACTGCTTCTTGACGTTCTGCTTACATGCACATGTCATGATTAATATGAGGTGCCGTTTGTCTCAAAACTGTGTAAAAGTGTGGTGTGTATTGTGGGCCGTTTGTTTCAAAATTCAAATGTTACATTTTCATTCAGATCACAATACATTCATTCAAGATGTGCAATTTTCATTCAAGATTATTCATTCAATCTTGAATGAATGTATTGTAATCTAATTAAAATCTTGAATGACAATTGCACATCTTGAATGAATACTGTATATGTATCTTGAATGAATGTATTTGTAATCTGAATGAAAATATAACATTTGAATTTTTTGAATTTTGAAACAAACGGCCCACCATACTTGAAGTCATCTGAAATTATGCATCAAAATCTTGAATCTTGAACGAATAATTTTGAATGCTCTTGAATGAAAATTGCACATCTTGCATGAATGAATGTATTGTGATCTGTATGAAAATGTAACATTTGAATTTTGAAACAAACGGCCCACCATAACGGCCCACCATAAATAGCGACATAAACAATATGCATTCAATTAGGATAATTTTATACTGCACTAGCTCACCGAATTTCTTGTTTCCACGCTTTTATTAATTAAAAGTTTTCCCTTTGGGCAATCCTAGCAATTTTTCACATTGTGGAATGTTTTTTTAGTCGGTGTGTAATGGCTTTGACACATGTATACACCGAATCATCTGGGCTAGCAGTGCTTTTAGTAATTAACCTGAGGCGCGTAGGCGGCCTCAGTTACAGTAGTCTGTCAGTCTGTCTGTGTGTGTGTGTGTGTGTCTGTCGCTCAGTTTGGCTTACCTGGTGATTTAGGCATCACAATTTGTACGTAGAGGGAAACTTGTAGCATTAAAACTAAGGCTTAAAATTTGGCAGATTTTGCAAAGAAGTCTTTGTTTCGCAGAAAAGGCAAGCTAAACCATAGATTGAAGAGTTAGAGGGATAGGAAACGGAGTGGTGCACGTGATGATTTTACATTGTATCTGCATTGGAGCCTCGAAAATTATCCGCGTTACGAGGATATTATAAGCACATTTTTGCCGGGTAACTCCCAAAGCTGTGTTTCCTCGAGACATCATCTCTTTCAGCAATTTATAACATATTATTTTAATTTATAACACCATACCCAGTAAAAAGAGACTTTCTAGCGGATGTTACTCAACCGTTTCCAATCCCTCTAGATCTAACTCTTCAGCTAAACTTTTTGCTAAACGCGGCTATTATTTGAAACATAAACCATGTGCGGCTATTATTCGAAATATGTCATAAGCCAATAATAATTATTACTGATTGTTTGTGGAAAAGGGTGGATACGATAGAAAGCTAGAATTGTGTCTGGTTTGTCTCTGTGTCCTATACTCTAGGAGATATATACTTCTCTGCATGAGAGTCAGACTCCAGGCTTCTTTGCTGTGATCCTAGCTAGTCCACAGTACATATATAAAATAATATATCCTGTTCTCAAATTTTTCAGCATGCCTCCAGTCTGGATTAGCTCCTGAGTTAATTACTGTGCTACACATGCAGTTCAATAAGTCATACATGATAATTATTCATCACTACATGCACTGCATTATAACTCTTCTGGTTTCTTTATAATTATGTCACCAGCCGAGGGTTTGCACTTTAGTGCTCTAGTTATAATATAGATACGGTAAACCATTATTGATTTTGACCACAAGTCAACCATGATCAATCGTTATATTAATTATTATTACACTCGTTATATAAATTATAATAATAATGATAATAAAAATGACTTTGCACTAAAACACATCGCAAAACAAAATTCTAAAGAACAATGTCCACTAGAGCAAGGTATAGGAAGAAGTTTTTAGATTGTCTGTGTTCTGCCATTTTCTAGATGACATGTAGTCTTTCAGTTTTTGAAGGTCTAGTGTGTTTGACGGAGGATGGTTCAGCCATGCATGACTCTGACACTTGCTGGACGACAGCCGCTTGCTGTTGTGTGTGTGGAGGAATGTTATGGATGCTGATGATGCTATAGTAACCTTTCTATGAATATTAATGCATGGGGAAAATATAGGTGTCGAGCTACGTTAAAAAAGAGGAATGTCATGGATGCTGATGCTATTAAAGCCTTTAATAAATGGGTGTCGACGTTAAAGAAGGGGCATATAGAAAAATAATCCATGCATAAACCAACTGCTTTGTTGGAATAATTATGGTAAAGGGACAAAACAACTGCTTTGTTAGAATAATTATGGTAAGAAGGGACTCACTTTTTATTAACGACAAGTAGCTGTGTGAGAAGCTCTTTGGCTTTCCCGGATACACTCTTGAAGATTTTGTTTGGGAAAGACACTCTTCCTTTGACTATGTTCTCTTTCGTCAGATCCTGAGAGTCCACAAGAAATGGAGAGCTTCCAGTGAGGCTGTGGGAAAGTGAGAGTACATGCATGTGACTGGGTGGCAATGTATGTGTGTGTGGGCGGGTGGGATCTGTGTGTTGACAAGGTGATAGTGTTATGTGGGCGTGGTATGACACAGTGTGGGTGGGTGTCAAGCTTACAGGGTGTAAAGGACAGCTCCTAGCGACCACATGTCTGTTTCCATGGAGACTGACTGGCCCAACAAGACCTCTGGAGCTACAGAAAGACAACAAAAATTATTGATGCACTGTGAAAATTTACAAAATGTACGACAGCTCTATCGTACGTACCTCCAGTGGCTAACACATCAAGGCACAGTAAGAAAAAAATGCACACAGAAACACCAGCAGCTAATGTGCATTGTATCTAGTATGTAGTATGTACATGGACAGGGTTTATAGTACACACACTTTCAGAATAGCTATCAGGGTACATTGTGAACATATACTGTACCTTCAAAGTCAATCTCTTCATACAGCCTGGTGACAATGACGTCTGTGTCAGGTAAGATCTCTTTTGACCTCTCCAAGTGGACTAGTTTGATCTCTGGAACATTGGACTCTCCTACTTCCACTGCCATTATGTTCTCGGGCTGGAGGGGAGTTGTTAATGAGTTTGTGAGCTAAATAGTACAATGTGTGTGTACATGTATATTGTGGCTGGCATTGGAATGTTGACCATACTGAGTGACATGCCTCGAACATTGATTTTATTACCGCATAGCGGGTATAATTATTTCGAGGGATTAAAATTGATATTTGCCGTTTTCGCTGAGTAAGCATATACTGTGAACATTACCTTAGCAGTATTAGTACAGATCAACTATTAACCCGAGGCGCATGGGCAACCACAGATTATAGTATTCGTAGGTGTGTTTGTCTGTAATATCTGAGTTTACTCACCTGGATGCCATAGCGCTGCGTTTACAGCATGGATAGCCTTCACACAACAAGCTATTTCAGTAGTGGCAGATTTTGCTTCGTTGTCGAATACGTTGGCTGCAGGGCTAGCTAGCTACACGCGGCCTTTATTCAAGGTATCCTATGTATTTGCAGCTGAAGTGATCCCTTACCAGGAACAATGGAAAAGGGACACTAAAGTAGAAAGCTATAATATGATTGTGGTTGTTGCCAGAAAACATACCAAGGAGCCACATATAAAAAGACTCCAGGCATTTTTGCTGACTTTGCAGTGATCCTGCATGTCTCATGCGAATAAAACTTCGTTCTCAGCATACATGTTTACCAGTCTACTATGATGCTGTTTCCATGCTCGTACATTTTTACATACTCTACTGTTTTATTGTATATAACACTCCTCTGGTTTCTACATGTAATTATGGTACCTTTATGTCCAGATGAGCAATGTTGGCCTGGTGGAGGTAACAAAGAGCGCCCACAACTTGTCCAATGGCAACAGCTGTCTCAGCTTCACTCACAGAGTCTCGAGAAGTGAAGAACTCAAACAAATTCACACCAGGGATACTGCAGGAGGGAAAAGAAGAGTTACTAACTTGTTCCTTAACAGAAGCACTCCTGAAATTAATGATACTAAAAAACTATTTGAGAGGATGACATGTACATACGTTGAGGCATGAAATAAGACAAGTTCTATAATAGTTTGCAATAGGAGAAGTACATGTATACACACTCTAGAGGGCATTTAGGGGTGTGTCATCTATATACGATGATTGTCTTTAATTATATTATACATGCACGTAGACTTACAGTTGGAACAAGATGATGTAGTGCGTCTGTGTGAGATACCCTGACATCATTTGAGTTAGATTAGGATGGGCAACTCGTCCGAGCATGCTCAGTTCATGCTGGGCGTGGTCTCGACCGACATCAAGTGGGAGGAGCTTAGCAGCGCACACTTGATGTGTGGATGACTGCAGGCACTTGTACACCATACCATAGCGACCACTGCATAGAGAGAGAAGGGAGAAGGTAGCTAAACATTAATGGATAGGGTATGTTTGTGCCAATGTGCACTGTATTTCTGTGCGTTCATAAGCGAACAATTTGGAATTACCATATACCGTATAGCGGGTATATTTCGAGGGTATAAATGTTCGCGGTTTTTGCGGATTGAGCCTGTACCGCGAAAATTTATACCCACGAAAATTTATGAATAGTAGGCGTGTTCAGTATTATGGATTCGAGGCTAACGGTGTGGAGGTACAGATGCATGTTGATGTGCGCATGCGCCAAAAGGCTGAAACTCAGACCACGAAAATAAAATCTGCGAAATCCTTTGTAATGGTCCATCCGCGAAAATTTACACCCTCGAAATATACCCGCTATACGGTAGTGGGACATTTTTTCATAAATTAATAGACGGTAAAATAAGCTGTATAATTATATTATATTTTTATACTTAAAAATAAGCTGTATCATCATTTTCTCACCGTCCTATCTCTTCCAGCAGCTCATAGTTGTCGTCAAACTGGTTCAGCGAGAATTCGCTACTCAAGGATAGGCTAGCCATTTGGGTGACTGCTGACTCAGCACTGGGCTCGCTGGAGCCTATTTGATTCCCGGCAATGACCCGGAACACGTACTCTGACCCCGGGACAAGGTCATCAATCATGGCAGACGGCTCAGTGATGCGTTTCATTATAGTGCTCCATCTGTGTGCGACAAGATGCATGAGGATTGGTAGTACAATTTACTGACATAATTAGGTGAGAATAATTTGGGTTACAACATTTTATCGGAGTATGCACAGTACATGTACATGTATGAGAGCGTTGAACCAGAGCTCTAGACTTTATATAATGTACACGACGTGACGTGTGCACATACAATACATGTACAAGGTCATGTATAATTGACGAAACTCAAATTCAGTGTTGCATATAGATGTAGATGTAAGAGACTATCAACAAATTGACACATTACTAGCTAAGCTACAGGTACATGTACATTACAATAGATGTGTGCATGTGTAAGCCCTAAATCCCCCCACCCACACACCCACCTGTCCGAGAGAGTGTCCTTGCACTCCACTAGGTACATGGTGATGGTAGAGTTGCCAGTGTACAATGGTGCGTCCCACGACAGAGCCACTGATGACGAGGTCAATGGACGGACCCTCGGCTGACCAGGAGCTTCCGGGTGACCTGAGGTAAACAAATAAATGCAATCAGTAAACAAAAATACATGCACGAGTGATTTTGTAAACGCCAAAGACGACACTGAACAAAAATTTGGCCCAATAAAAAGCTTCCTGTTAAATACGACAGGCATCGATTCTTTACTGTTAGGGCCTTCCAACTCAAACAGCAAGCAAGATTTTTGTCGAAGGAACTGACACACATTTTTACTTACTAAGAACAGTGAGGGTGGCCGTGGATGTGACCACCCCCATCTTGTTACTGATATTGCAGGAGTATTGTCCCTCATCGCTTCGTTGAACATCGTTGATTTTCAAGACGCACGTTTTCTCTCCACAGTTGGTGAACGCCCTATCAATACTCAGCGGGATGCCGTCATGTGACCATGTGATGTTGGGGGCGGGGTAAACGCAACTCTTGATCTCACACTTCAATTGGATGGAGCGACCGGCTATCACCGTCTCACTAGAGAGTGGGGTGACTATCTCTGGACCCTGTGTGTGTGTGTGTGTGTGTGTGTGTGTGTGTGTGTGTGTGAGGGTGTGTGTGTGTGTGTGTGTGTGTGTGTGTGTGTGTGTGTGTGTGTGTGTGTGTGTGTGTGATGTGTGTGTGTGTGTGTGTGAGGGTGTGTGTGTGTGTGTGTGTGTGTGTGTGTGTGTGTGTGTGTGTGTGTGTGTGTGTGTGTGTGTGTGTGTGTGTGTGTGTGTGTGTGTGTGTGTGTGTGTGTGTGTGTGTGTGTGTGGTGTGTGTGTGTGTTAACATCAGCAAATGGGGAGGTCTACACACTGCATGCAGTACATGTACTTAGGATGTCAAAAGTATTAACGTACTCCAAAAAACCTGAGATTAGTAGCTAAGGACCCTTACTAAATACTTTAAGGCGAACAGTTCAGTTCTTGATATCTCACCTTAGGCTCCTGCTCTTTACCAAGGCTACCGTTTTTCTCAATAGGTTCACTAGTCGTATTCTCCTGAAAGGAGAGGCTACTAGTGATCGTAACCTTGTTTGGGGTCAGCTTAGATTTCTTTCTTTTCGGCGATATTTTCTTAGTTGTACCGTTGGCTTTGGTCCTAGCTGGAAGGGTGCTGGAGTTGTAGGTGTGGCGATTGAAAACGGGGGAGTCCCCTGATGAGAGCTCCTTTTTCAACTTGGCCGAGAGCTTTCTTAGACGCTTCTGTTGGAGGGCTGAACAACGAAAGAAAGATAAATTTACTCTACTTAACGCGTGCGAGTCCACATACACTGTACATGTAGCATACAGTACTTACGAATATTAAATGAGAATACTGGTTATACTGGTTTAATTATAAAATGTAGATGTAGATGCTGTGTTTACAGTACATGTATATAGTAAACGCACACTGATACACTGTACATGTACATGCATGACACATAGTGCCCCTCCCCCTCCCTCACCATGCTGTACAGCTGCCTCTTCCTCTGGGGACAGTTTCCCCTCGTACTTGTCCAGGAACGACCCGGGTACCCAGCCCTGCTCACACACTCTCTCCCCCTCCGTACCCACGGTTTTGATCAGCCGGGCCAACCACCAATCAGATGCGCTATCCAGAATATCGTAAATCTGACCACGACGAACATACATGATCCCCTCGTTGTCTTTAGGTGGGGCACAGTCCTCGGCCACCAAGTAGAGATTGAAGGGGCGTGTCTGTGTGGGGGGCGTGGATGGGGTGGGCTCGGCTATGGTGTGGGTGGGGCCTTGTAACCGTGGTAACACGGCAGCAAAGGTTGTGGTTTTGGGAGTGGGTGGTGGTTGGTATTCCTCGTCCTCTTGTTCAGAGTCATCACTCACGTTGATCATGGCCACACTGTCGTTAGGTTGGAAACTGTGTGGGAGGAGGTGGGAGGAGTTTAAATAGCATGCCTCTTGAAGCGTGTAATGTGATCGTACATTTGCACACACACGTACAGTATAGTTGTACTTACGGTGACGGCTGAGTTGACACATCAAACGTCTTACTCCTGGGACGAGGTCCTTGAAGAGCTGAGAGAATAGAAGCATTTTTTGAACAACAATTATGTACAGTGCAAAGATACACGAGTATCATACATGTACATGTACGATTTGAGCTAACTCTCTTCACACACACACGCACGTGCACACACACACACACACACACACACGCACGTGCACACACACACACACACACACACACACACACCACACGCACGCACGCACGCACGCACGCACGCACGCACACACACACACACACACACACACACACACACACACACACACACACACACACACACACACACACACACACACACACACACACAGTCAGTCACACATCGGCTTCAGTAGCATGGCCCGGTGTAAAACATTAACTCATTACCAATCACTACACACACACACTCACCTTTGAGTAGTTCAAACTGCCCCTTGAGAATCTCCTTGATGCTCTGCACCCATTGTTCCTTCTTCTCAGCAGTGGCTGCCTCTAATACGTAGTACTGCTCCCAGGACTCAACAGATCCCGTTCCCACGGCAAAACGACACGGATTGTCTCCCTCTTTCTCCGCTACTGACAGACTGTGAATCTGTGAGGGTGTGTGTGTGTGTGTGTGTGTGGTGGGGGAGTAATCTCGTATGCTATAGTACAGCATGTATGTCATGTCATGAGTGTACAAGGGCAAACACCCGACGTAGTAGAAAACGGGGGACAAACCTACTGAGACACACAGTGATGTACAAGGCTAAACACATGTGTATATAATGGAACCCCTCGTAAAGGAAGAAAGTCCCAAATGAACGGTTTGCATTCAAAACAACCATCAACAAAGGCTACCCCTGTTCTAACGACGAAAACTTTGTTCTACAAACATGTTACATGTACATGTAAATGTAGCAGTACGAAGGGATCTACTGTTACAGTACAAGACTCCGTTATTCAAACATGCGAAGAGATTCAGTTATTAATCAAGTTATTAATCAGTCACCTAAAAAAAATATTGGTAACTACTAAACAGAATAGTTAGTGAGACACATACCTTGAGGGCGTCCTTGAAGACGTACATGCCGTCAGCGTCCTTCTCCTTGGTGAGAATGAGCCGCTGGTCCTGGAGGAACACGTGTCTCTTGGCAGCTGTCCGACGAGAGCGCTCGTACACCGTGAACTCATCCTGTAGTGTGCACGTGTAATGAGTGCATATGATCGAGTTTGAGTATTTTAATGAATAACCATCAACATGTACATGTACATGTACATGTACATGTACATGCTAATAAACTCTGAATAATCGAGAGGTTAGTACTGGTATATGCAACTATTGTATGAAGCACAAATCAAGCTACAGTGTATTCAATAACTTAAAGGTTAGAAAATGACGAGTAAGCTCAGTAATTTACAGTAAAACCTATTTAAGACCGCCTTCCCTGACCACCACTCACATGTGCTATCAGCTGGCCGTACGAGTGAATGTTTCCGTCGTAGCCGCAGATCATACTGAGTGTCATGGCGTCGTTAGCTCTCTTAGGAATCTCCTCCATTAGCGAGAGAGCCTTCTCCAGAATGGGGGTGTCCAGTTGAGCCTTCTTAGCAGTTTTGTGGAGGTCGGATAAGAGGAGTTTGTATTTTGTGATTCTTTGGACGGGTCGTATTAGGAAAGAGTTGATACCTTGCTTGTGTCCAAGCTGGGTTTGAACCTCCTGTGTGTGTGTGTGTGTGTGTGTGTGTGTGGGTGTGTGTGGGTGTCTGGTAAAGTAACCAAGTTCAAGCAAAATAATGTTTCTTCAAATTTAAATTCAAAATTCAAAGCAACATACTGTAACAGAGCCGACATACATGTACGTACACGTACATGTCCATAAATGTCCTACAACACTCAGAAGTATGGGTACTGCTATGGGTAAACAAATTAAACAACACTTACAAATGCATGCCACAGTACTAGTTGATGTGGCAACCTGTACCCATAAACATTCTTTAAGGGGTACTAATGTACCAACACTCAGTAACATTATCCCACCTAATTGACAAAGCATGATCGCAACATAAGCTATAGCCAGCCATTAAAAGACATTCACAGTACACCACCCATCCATCTTCCCCTCACCTCAAAAAACGTTCCCCCGGTGTGATGGTAGGCCCAGATGAACGACTCTGACTTTGGCTTATTCTCACAGTATGTCACATACACCTCAAACTGATGAGCCTGCAGATAACCATACACATGCGTAATACTATACCTCAGGCTATGAGTAAAAGTCAGCTGAGTGATACGCTATAGAAGAGCACTCACGTGTTCTGCAAAACAGCTGGCAGTTTTTTCCACATCTCCACTGCTCTCCTCCAATAGACTAAGGAACGTCCTGATTGTGTGTGTGTGTGTGGGGGGGGGGGGGGGGGGTAAAGGTGCTGTACACACAAAACAGAATTCAAACTAGCCATTATTATTATCTACCCTCCAGTGTTCCTACAAAGCCACCTGCAGTATTCTAAACAGCTATTCACTGATAATCTAAACAGAGAGTGATTACTCCGGTCCTGCCAGAAGGTGATTCAATTAACAACATATGCTTCAACAATAAACATGCACAGTTTCAATCATATCCCAACTTAAGCTTGTTATGAACAACACATGGACGTGTGATATGCCTGAAGACTCTTTGGGGACATAAAATGCTTTGAGTACGTAGGGATATTTCAGTACAAAGCAGTTGAGGAAGAGTAGGAGTATATAGAACTAATTGAAGTGTAGCCCACTAAACAGTGGTCTAGTAATCACAAGGACGCACCGACATACCAGGATAACCACACACATTCCCACCCGCAGTACAGAATGCACATACATATAAGGCAATTCTCAAATCAGACAATAATTATATTAAGTTACATCTGTTATAACAAGTACTACCTAGACCACTGTTAAGCACATACACCGACAGTTAGGTACAGTGCAATAGGTTTACAATCTGAGAGCTAGTACATGTAGATAGGTGTACATGAACACAGATCTAGTTTTTTGAGCACTAAGCAATAGTCTTTAATTGACACAAACGTATTATACACAATGATAGGTATGGTATACTTACGTGTCGTGGAACTTAAACACTTCTTGAATATTCCCGAAGATGAGTTTCTCTTTTCCCTTGAGTGAGTCCGGTAGATTGGGACTCTGCATCTCCTTCAGGTAGCCATTGATAAGTCGCTCAAGACTTCCCAGATAGTCCTTTTCTGTCTGAAGTAACTCTGTCAGTATAAACCTGCAAAACAAAGAGTGCAAAATGAAAACAAGAAATTTGGCCCGAATAGGGACTTGAACCCTTGACCTTCAGATTAGAAGTCTGATGCTAACAGGGCTCACACGAAAAGTGTAAAAAAACAACCACAATCAAAACTGTGCCTAACACCATATAATTATTATAGGTGTAGAAAACAGACCAAAATAATTGTTCGCCCGATAAGGGACTTGAACCCTTGACCCTCAGATTAAAAGTCTGATGCTCTACCAACTGAGCTAACCGGGCCCACATGAAAGTGAACACAAATGCAACCACAAGAATGTCCACAAAGCTGGTCAGCTGAAAACAAAACTAATTTTCCCGATAAGGATTAAACGTCTGATAAGAGTTCCCACAAAAAAACAAAACACATCCAAAAACAAACATATCCACCCATAACATAGCTAGCGGGATTCAGCTAGTCTAATAAGAAAAAAAAATGTGTTCGCCCGATAAGGGACTTGAACCCTTGACCCTCAGATTAAAAGTCTGATGCTCTACCAACTGAGCTAACCGGGCTCACATGAAAACTAGAGCATTAAAGTGCAGAACCTTGGCATTAGTCGAGGTTCAGGTGTTGTATATCGTTCACTTGAAACAAAGCATGTGGTATATAGAGTGCTCACTCTCGAATCAAAGCCGCGTATAGCTAGCTAGTCTATAGCAAGGCGTTTTAGCTTTTACTCGCTTTTATTCGACAACGAAACTTATAACTTGTTGCTATTATCCATGCTGTAAACGCACCACTTTGCCATCCAAGTGAGCACAGACAGACAGACAGACTACGTGGCGCCACAACACAATGCGACCACAAACACATCTACCAACCACATAGCTTGTAGGATTCAGCTATATAGAACAAAAAACTCCCCGCTGTGTATACCGTATAGCGGGTATATTTCGAGGGTATAAATTTTCGCGGATGTGCCTTTAGAAAGGTTTTCGCGGATTAAATTTTCGTGGAATAGCGCCTTTTTTGCAGCATGCATGCATGAAATATTAAATTCGCGGTTATAAATGTTCGCGGTTCATGCCTAATCCGCGAAAACCACAAACATTTATACCCTCGAAATATACCCTCTATACGGTATTCATGATAGTCTATTAACAGCCTAGCCGACTTCCTAGTCTATAAATAGCACCATAGATATACAGTAAACCGTAACATAATTATATACATGACTGCATGTACTAAAGGAAACTGGCACTATTATCATGTCCTATACCGCTAAAAATGTACCTAATGGAACTAGTCGAGTTTCTATCTATAAAGGTGGATAGTGCAATCGTTTACAAACTACAAATAATGGACCACTCACTCAAGTTTTTGGTGAGCTTTTTCCACTTTCTTGGCATCCATTTCTGCGGCCTCTTCTTTGTCCATAGTCTCCTCACTGCTACTGGTGTGAAGCTGGTGTGTGTGTTGTGCGTGTGTGTGTGTGTGGGCAGTGTTCTGTTTACTTTCGAAAGTGATGCTACAAAACGTTTAAACCTTGTGAACGAGCCAATTAAGTTACATAAGTTGCTATGTTGTAGTGGATTGTAAACCTTGCAGAAAAAAGACACAGTTATGTAATATTTGATTGTCATTGATATGTTAATCATGGTTGTTGATGAAGCTTTGTTCTCAATTTGTATCTTAGCAGCAATTAGTGGAATGCATGTACATCATGGCCGCTAGTAAGGGCTCTGGTTAAGTCTTGGCAGCCATACACACCGAGAACACTCAAAGAAACACACACTCCAATTTTCTCACCTTTTCTTCGTCGTGAAACACCTCTCCCATTTCTGAGATGTCTGAGGAGACAGAGACGCTTCTAGGGTCACTCTTCTTTCTCTTTATAACCTTCTTACGCCACTGTATCTTGGTCCACTCAGTGCCCTCAGCCTATAATCCGGTGACATGTGATAAATCATGTGACAACCAGAGAATCAAGTGCTACACGTGTATTGTCATGTACACCAAGCCATAAAAGGACACACAATCAGATAGTGATGCCAACCATTGTACGCTAAAAACAGGGCAATGGGTCACGCACAAGTACAGCCTGTCTGCTTTCACGGGAACACATGTACATACACTTTCATTTGAATGTGGAAAAAGGAGATCTACATTGCATTTAATTAAAGTTACGCAGATAGAGCTATTATTGCTTATAGCCACATAGTCAGTTCTAATAACTAAAGATGTATGCAGTACTAAGTATAGCTACCAGAAAAGTATCTTAGTCATTGGGGTAGTGTGCACAGCAGCACCTACACGTGTACATTGAGGTGTGTGTTGACTAATGATTTAGAGGCTCAAAGGAAAGTTTACTTCCACTACCAATAATTGGGAGAAAGGAATACAGAGGTTCAAAGGTAACCTAGGTGATGTTGTTTTGAAGTGCTTCACAGAGATTCTTTGAAGTGGGGTCTATGGTGATTTTATGACCTCACTATAAACACTGTTTTGTGATTAAAATGTACAACACTCTAGTAAGACTTACATCTAGCAGGAAGCTCAAATAAACTGTTCCACTTTTCTCAAGGTACATGTAGATAATATCCCAGTATGTATGTGGCTACTATTTACTCCATACCTACATGTACATGCACAGTAGGAAAATGCTTCCTAAAAAATGGGTGCCTCAGTGCTATTTTAAGGGAGGTGCTACTTAATCAACCTACATCTGCAATGGACAAGCTGTCAGAGTTCGTGTGTTTAGGGGAGGAGTTTGGGGAACTATGGGATCGGTTCAGCTCCGGCAGTGAGGGAGGATGCACTGAAATGTCAGGTGGGAAAACCTCAGGAGCCGTCATCGACCTGGGGGGGGGGGCAGAGAACGGTAATTTTGAACCACACAAAATACACACGGCTGATGAATACTCAATAATAAGAGTTTTCCCGGTTTGCTAAGTACAATGTACTGTTACAGTACATGTACACACACATGTAGGTGCTCTAGCCTCTAGCGGTTACTCTGAATGAATATTGTTCAACCTCTACGTAATGATACAATGAAGGCCATGCAGGTGTGTAATACACGTGCTTCAAAGAGTTTTTTTGATGTTGTAGTACGACTGTGGAATCAACGCTGAGCTGCCTATGATCACTGTAGCCTTATTAACGAGGTTTCTCAAGTAGAACTAATTTATACTCTTGCACACATCAAAGCCTAGACCAATTTACAGCTATGGTAACTTTCAGGATTAGCGTACATGTATAAACACTGATCAAAACCCTGCCCACCTTGGCCTGTTCCGACGCCCCTTGTCTAGGGAAATCCCCTCGTCCTCGTCCTCGTCTTTTGTCTCGTTACCAAACGTCACTTTCTTCAGAGCACTGATCACCTGACATGTGTGTGTGTGTGTGTGTGTGTGTGTGTGTGTGTGTGTGAGGGGTAGAAGGTTGAATAAGAACATCTTGTCTGTAAATAGAGCATTCATCACACAATGTGGCACAGACAAAAGCTTACAAGAAGAGTTTTACAACATTCACTATTGAGGCAAACAGATCGAATAGTATCGTATTATGGTTTTGCGATTGAAAAGCTTCAGCAAAAATTTAGACAAATTGATCAGAACAGACAAGTATTGTACAAGTGTGCCTGTATAGGTCTGTGCGATCATATTTTTGTGAAGCCATTCGCATTCGCATAATAACATTATGATAATAAAATGATGGTAGTTAAATATGGTAACTGTTTAGACTCCACACACTCACACATGTGGAAAAGCTACCGTGGTTGCCGTCTACAGACATATACAAGCATTATTGACATATACGAGGACTATTATGGTGAATACATAAACACTGTCGCTATATAGGGGTGACTGAATATAAAGCTTGTGCATACATGTCGATAATTGATGTACATAAGATGCAAACAGATGTTATTGAATTCTTCCATTAGTAGCAATGTACACTTAAGCATTCAGTAATGGTCACAAGGCACAGGGAACTAACTCTCCTGACGATAAGAAGAAAATACTTCAAACATTTAGAATATGATGCTCTTAGGCAATTACGTTACTATAACAACTGCGAAATCTAAATCGAAAAAGGAGGCTCCGTTGCTCAGCAATGGTCACAAGGCACAGAACTCCCAGACAACCAGAAGCACACACTTTCACATATAAAGAAATCTGAATATACTACTCTTAGGCAATTACATGTAGTAGGTTACTATAACAACTGATCAGTAACGTACATGTATCTTGGTAATACACACACCTGTTGACTCTGAACATCGCGACTCCCAAACCCCGTTTTGTTTTGCCTGAGGGCCGTCCACTTGTCATCGTCTGAACTGCCAGACAGAGGTCCAGCCGTAATCTGTACCCATCCCTTCTTGCCATCTATACTATCAGTATCCATCTTCTCCAGGATGGAGGAAGGCACCCAACCGTGGTTCATTTTGCCGGCTATCGTCACAGGCTGTGTTCGGATGAACCATTTCCCGTCTATGCTGTCGTCAAGGACTTCAACGATGTCTCCTTTTTTGAGGGATAGAGGGGAATCTTCGGAGGAGAGTGGTGGAGGGTGGAAGTTCTCCTTGATAATGTACTGTGTGTGTGTGGGTGAGTGTGTGTTTGAGTGTGAGTGTGTGTGTGTGAGTGTGCATGGGTGTATATGAGTTCGAGTGTGTGTCGGGGGGGGGGGGGTAGCAATCAGTACATTTTAGAGCCATTCCATGAGAGTGTATTAAACCTGTGTGTGTTTAGGGGTTACGAAAATCTCCAGCTATACTAAAGCAAACAAACTATAAATCCTGCAACACAGAAAAAATCTGGCTTCCTTCCTAGCTAGCTAGCTTACCCAAAATGATGAGCCATAAAGCTACATGTACTAGTCTGGGCTAGCAAATGAACACCATGGTGCCAGCCACCTGTCAGATCAATTGATAGCCAACTCACATGCTTTTCAGTGTCTGCTACACCTGAGTCTTTGCGACCAAGAGACTTCTTTCTAGAGGAGTGACGTTTAAAGAGCTGTTTGAAGCTTCTTGTTCTGAAACTAGAGCTCTTGGGCTTGGAAGACATCTCTTACTCTTTGCTTGGGCCAATTCAATCAGAAAACCTCAGTCAACAATAGATAAATTGCACAATTGTTTAGGCTTAGCTAGCATACTATTGCTTTGGCTACTGTAAAGCATCTGCTATCTAAAATGCAACTAAAACTGTCTTGAATACTTGCAGCTAGTTTCTTTCTAGCTAGCTAGCTCTAGCTTGTGTACTTTGAGATTGTGACAATGTATTTATTTGCCCACAAGTTGTGGGTTGCAATTACAATGTAGAGCACATGTACTTGTGGTCACGCGGCAATTAAGGTTAATGATATTCATGATGATGTGATAAAATCAACATCAAAGCTACAGCTACAACACTGTGGCTACTTGATAGTGCTGTGGTGGTACTTCCAGGAAATGTACTTATTTGCTGGGAAGTGAAGTCATTCATTACAGGGGCAATTCCAAACCCAAATCTCTTTGCCAACCTTATAAACTCATTATGACGAGGGAACTTTGGCCGTGACATATTTATGAGCACAAGAAATTGGCATAATTCATAATTTCGTTCTAGCATGCCATGGATGCCATGGATGCGCCGGTATGCACCATTAGTTAAATCTAAATAACGTGACGTGGAGTGTAAAGAGATGGGGTCAAGGGGGTCAATGGGGTCCATGTCCTAGTGACGATAAAATGTGCATATTTAAAATAGTTTAAAGTGCCCCGGGCTAACAATAAATATAATGAGTTGCCACCTGCCATTGCCTAAAGTTTTACACCAATATTCACACTGGTAATGAATATCCCTGCATCAGATAACACCCTTTTAAATCCACTATAGCCTAGGGCTAGGAATACAAACCTTTTCAAATTCGGTTTGTTTATCAATCTCCTGACTCTTAGATTTTCGCAGTCCAACCGGACTCTGGAACGGACTGGGGTTCATCAGATCCTTGGCAATGGCTGACAAAAGTCCATTCCCATTTTCCATTCCAGCTATTTTAGTGTTTGTCTCAAGGATAGTTTCCCTTAGTGATCTCACCCAGTCCTGCTTGATATCGACAGAGCTGCTCTTGAGATGTAAACGGTTGTCAGCAGTAACCAGTGCAAACTTGCAAGGCTCTCCCTCAATGAACTCAACTATTTGAATAGACGAAGAGATCTGATGAGGAAGGGGAGAATTACTTAAAAACAGTTTTTAGACCAGAAAAATACAAAGGACAATGTGTAATGCAAGTGCATGGATTACAGCTAAACTATCAATTCATGCAGCAACAACTTAATTGTCAATATACAATGTATCATATCGATGTATGTGTAGCTAGAATTATAGGAGAATGAGGGAGTCTTATTCGAGAGTGTAAATCATATTCATGAGGAAATGTGTTGACTGCCATGCAACATTGTCACGGCAGCTCCATCATGAATGTTTACAAAAGGAACACATTAAGTTTAATAGGGGTGGTGGTACAATCATATTGCGTAAAACAGTCCCCCACTTGACCTTTCTCCTTGACCAATCAATAAGAGTTAACTAGAGCGCCTTGAACTACAAACCCTCGGCTGTTGACATGAATAATATAGATCGATCTATATAGAGACCAGAGGGGAGTGTTATACAAATACATGCAGCCTGGGTGTGTATAAAAGCTGGCTATAAGCAGCACATAGCAGGAGTAATAGATTAAAGTAGACTAGAGGCATGCTAACAATTTTAGTAGTGCATGAGTAGGACCACAGAAAAGTCAGCAAATAGTATGATTGTTCTGCATGGGGCTATAGTATAGGATAAGCAAAATAATAAGCAACAACCCCGCAGCCTAATTCTAGCTTTCTACTTTAGTGACCCTTTTCTATTGTTCCTGGTACGGGATCACTTCAGCTGTAAATACGTACAACATATGTACCTCAAATAGAGGCTGCGTGTAGCTAGCTATCCATGCAGGCAACGTACAAGTTCAAGCTTAGCTTTTGCTCGACAACGAAGCTTTAATATCAAAATCTGCCACTATTAGGCTATCCATGCATGCTCTATAAAACTATGCTGTAAATGTGAAAACTCAGATATCACAAATAAAAAACAAACCAAACGACTATTCACTGGCCACGGCCCGGCCTCGAGTTACAGCTGATAATTATATGTTCCTATAATTATACCATACCTTATCAATGTATAGACTTATTACGGTTACTTACTGCGAGCTTGGACTTGAGTTCGTACTTTAAAATATTCTTTTGTCTGTCAGATTCTACTTTTCTTGCGAAAAGAAGTGCCCTCTCAAACCCAAACACTTGTCGTTCCTTTTCAGCTTTGATACCAAACTTAGAGTCTGAGACGAGCAGTGTACTCTGGTAGACTAGCTCCCCGAGGTCACTCACCAGCTCCTGTGGTATGTGTGTGGGTGTGTGTGTGAGTGTGTGTGTGTGTGTGTGTGTGTGTGGGTGGGTGGGTGTGGTGTATTAGAATGGAAACCTCACACAGATCACTGAATGAAATGTGTTGACACTTATGTGCAGAAATACTTCAGTGTGAGCAGGGACTATAATTATGTTTGCATGCATGTAAAAGATAGGTACCGTATACGTGTACGTGGGCTAGCTGGGTATATACATGTAGCTATACAATGATAGGAATACGCGCGCGCGCGCGTGTGTGTGTGTGTGTATGGTGGGTGGCTGATAGTGAATTAAATGGGGAACAAATCAACAGAAATAACTACATGATTGCTACTATAGGCATACTTACAGTGGAGTTCTCAAGATAGCTCAAGTGCAGAGCGTTGTTTGTGGCAACAGGGATCCTTTCCACGGCACGGACAGCCTCCTGCAGAATAATATAGCGTTAACACCTTATAAATTTACTAAAACAATGGCACCAGTGTGTAAGGCATTACAATTATGGCCCTATAACTACACTAGCTCGACTATAATAATGTCACTTGAACTAATTTTTAAAGTGAGCAGAATGGAGTTGTGATTTCCATATACGTGACCACCACGACAATAAGACTAAGAGTGGATTGTACCAATTTACAATAAGCCTGTCAGCTGCCAACAACTGTAGCAATTCCATACAAAGAAGTTAGCTGTAGATTAAACTGTCTTCGGCAATATCTATGACTGTCACATGTCGTTTCACTTAGCTGCATGCGTTAGCTATAAAAACAGCCCAAGTTCAATTAACTGCCAGCACACTTCAAGTCTTCAGACAACTCGGTTCAATCCATAGCAACAGTTCAACAGCGTCAAGCAATAACAGGTCAACATGCAGACCTCAAGCACAATGAAGGCACTCATCTTTCTCTCAGCCATCTTTGCCCTGACAGCCAGTGCTGCTATCAAGTTCCCTCAGGAGTGGGTGGATTGGAAAACGGTGAGTGTATATAATTATAGCCTCATAAAAGTTGCATGAGATGTATAGTAAATATTTCTAAAGACCAAGCCAATTCTTTTGAATTCATCTATAGTTAAGTGTGTCCCAGGATTATATATAGCTACATATAGATAACATTATACTATTGCATGCAGACGCACAACAAACTATACGAAGAAGAGTTGGAGGAGCTTCATAGACTCACTGTCTGGCAAGCCAACCAGAAATTCGTCAACGCACACAACACCTATGCCTACAAATTCGGTTACACTCTGGACATGAATGAATTCGGAGATCTCACAGGAGCTGAATTTGCACGAATCTTCAATGGCTACAAGATGCAGGAGCCTTTCAACGACACAAAATTTTATGAGCCAGACACTAGTGTTAGCCTACCGGCTACGATCGATTGGAGACAGTATGGAGTAGTTACTGAAGTCAAGAATCAAGGACAGTGCGGCTCGTGCTGGTCGTTCAGTACTACTGGCTCTGTAGAAGGACAACATGCTAGGAAGACAGGACAGTTGGTCTCCCTTAGTGAGCAGGACCTCATCGATTGTTCCAGTTCCTATGGTAACAACGGTTGTCAGGGAGGAGTTATGGATTATGCTTTTAGATACATGATTGCCAACAACGGAGACGATACTGAGCGTTCTTATCCGTACGAAATGCGAAAAGGAAACTGCAGATTCAATCAAAACAATGTCGGTGCCACTATTCGAAGCTATCACGATATCCCAAGAGGGAGCGAGTCCTCCTTGAAATCAGCAGTGGGAAGCGTTGGACCTGTGTCTGTAGCTATCGATGCCAGCCACTCAAGCTTCCAGTTCTACAATGGAGGAGTGTACGTTGAGCCGGCTTGTTCTTCAACTAGATTGGATCACGGTGTATTGGTTGTCGGGTACGGTACGGAGAACGGTCAAGACTATTGGTTGGTTAAGAATAGCTGGGGCACCAACTGGGGTGAGAATGGTTACATCAAGATGGCCAGGAACCGTGGCAACCAGTGTGGAGTTGCGACCCAAGCAAGTTACCCCATTGTTTGAGAAGAATTATAACTATGAACACGAAAATTATTCAATCGCATAATTATTTATTTACAGATTCACAATTTTTATTTTTATTTGTTGATTGTTCAGTAATTTATACAAATTTACCCATGTAATGAAACTCAAATATAATCAAAAAAGCATGCAGCTGAAGTGAGAGGAACGGTTCAGTGCATGTGGATCTAATCTGTATACAAGTGTACCCTTCTTAAAAGCAAATTCTTGCACTAATACTTTAGTGGAACTTGTAACAAAAATTATTTAAGGCTTGCAAGTTTCTCGCTTTGGACAGAGAGAACAATTTTGTCCTCTATATTGTATACATACATTAACACTCAAATAATTCAAGCTGGCTTTCCAAAAATCCTAAATTTGATTGGTTGTCGGGTATGGTACCGAGAACGGTCAAGACTACTGTTGGTTAAGAATAGCTGGGGCACCAATTGGGGTGAGAATGGTTACATCAAGATGGCCAGGAACCGTGGCAACCAGTGTGGAGTTGCGACCCAAGCAAGTTACCCGAGAAGAATTATGAACACCTGAACAGATAATTAATTCACATTGGCATGCTACATATGTATGCATAATAATTATTTACAGACTCACTATTTTATTTGTTCAAGTTTAATGTCAGTTTTTTTTTAACATGACATCTAAAAAAAAAAGCTATGGTAAGTGAGAGAGTACTTGGGAACAGTTCAGTGTGGACCTAACCTGTATAGCGTAACCCCCTTCTGAAAAGCAAATTCTTGAACTAAAACACTTATAATTAGTGGAACTTCTAATGTCACAGCTAACAAACGTTTTAAGGCTTGAAAACTTTGCTCACTTTAAGACAAAGAAAAAAATCAATTCAGGCTCCTTCCACAAATTATCAGTGTATTGGTTGTCGGGTACGGTACTGAGAACAGTCAAGACTACTGGTTGGTTAAGAATAGCTGGGGCACCAATTGAGGTGAGAATGGTTACATCAAGATGGCCAGGAACCTTAACAACCATGCAGTGTGGAGTTGCAAGTTACCCCATTGTTTGAGACTATGAACAGATGAACTAATTACAATACTTCACATGTACGGATGGACGTTTATTTTACAGGCCTCTGTATTACTTTTTTCGCTGATACAATTTTTGTTTTCAAGTATGAGTTCAATATAAACAAATCACTGACCACATTAAAAATTGATACTGCATAGCGTTTTATTTTCGAGGAGCTAAAATTCCTGATTGCTCAAAATAAACATTTCGCGGACTTATTCTAAGTATAAGGATGTTCACATGACCACACCCCTAGAGTAAAGAAGTCTTTATAATACCAGAAGTAAACAATAATTGTAGAGGACATTAACTCCCCCCCCCCCTTTTTAGATGCACGTAATTTTGGCGGATTGACCTGAATGTAGGGCAAAGGCAGTCACAACAAAAATGTCTGCTAAACAGCAATTTTATAACACACCTTTGTGCACATACTATAGAATGCATTTGCACGTATAAGGAATTATAGGATCCCATGACTATACTAGAGACTATGGTCACATGAACTAATTATCAATAGTTATTTGAAGTGTGCACTCAGAGTGGACCTGTGATGTCCATACGTGACTGTCATGACAATAAATTCACAAGTGGATTGTAACAATTTACAATAAGCCTGTCAGCTGTACCAACGACTACATGTAGCAATTCCATACAAAGAAGTTAGAGCTGTAGGTTTGGCAATATCTATGACTGTCACATGTTGTTTCACTTAGCTGCATGCATTAGCTATAAAAACAGCCCAAGTTTAACTGTCAGCACACTTCAAGTCTTCAGCCAACTCGGTTCAATCAACGGCAACAGTTCAACAACATCAAGCAGTAACAACTTAACATGCAGACCTCAAGCACAATGAAGACACTCATCTTTCTCTCAGCCATCTTTGGCCTGACAGCCAGCGCTGCTATCAAGTTCCCTCAGGAGTGGGTGGATTGGAAGACGGTGAGTGTATAGCCTCATACAAGTTGCATGAGTTTTCATTATTTTATTTATCTATAGTTAAGTATGCATGTCCCAGGATTATATAGCTACATGCATGCATGGATAATAATTATTAGATAAGTTATTAATTTCTGTACTACGTACTGCATGCAGACACACAACAAAATATACGAAGAAGAGTTGGAGGAGCTTCATAGAAACACTATCTGGCAAGCCAACCAGAAATTTGTCAACGCACACAACACCTATGCCTACAAATTCGGTTACACTCTGGACATGAATGAATTCGGGGATCTCACAGGAGCTGAGTTTGCACGAATCTTCAATGGCTACAAGATGCAGGAGCCTTTCAACGACACCAAATTTTATAAGCCAGACAACAGCGTTAGCCTACCGGCTACGATCGATTGGAGACAGTATGGAGTAGTTACTGAAGTCAAGAATCAAGGACAGTGCGGCTCGTGCTGGTCGTTCAGTACTACTGGCTCTGTAGAAGGACAACATGCTAGGAAGACAGGACAGTTGGTCTCCCTTAGTGAGCAGGACCTCATCGATTGTTCCAGTTCCTATGGTAACAACGGTTGTCAGGGAGGAGTTATGGATTATGCTTTTAGATACATGATTGCCAACAACGGAGACGATACTGAGCGTTCTTATCCGTACGAAATGCGAAAAGGAAACTGCAGATTCAATCAAAACAATGTCGGTGCCACTATTCGAAGCTATCACGATATCCCAAGAGGGAGCGAGTCCTCCTTGAAATCAGCAGTGGGAAGCGTTGGACCTGTGTCTGTAGCTATCGATGCCAGCCACTCAAGCTTCCAGTTCTACAATGGAGGAGTGTACGTTGAGCCGGCTTGTTCTTCAACTAGATTGGATCACGGTGTATTGGTTGTCGGGTACGGTACGGAGAACGGTCAAGACTATTGGTTGGTTAAGAATAGCTGGGGCACCAACTGGGGTGAGAATGGTTACATCAAGATGGCCAGGAACCGTGGCAACCAGTGTGGAGTTGCGACCCAAGCAAGTTACCCCATTGTTTGAGAACAATAATAATTTATTATGAACTAATGGATGTACGCGTTTATTGTTTAATTTTTTTCAAGTTTGAGTTTAATTATACGTAATTTCACAACATTATTTTTACCCATGACTGTAAAATTGAAAACCAGTTAAAACAGTACTTTTAATTGGGAACTATTTGGTGACCTGTACATTAACAAAAAGGGATGCAATTAACGACAATTATTTTATAATTATAAGTAGCTTCTATACTATATTTTACAGGGACACCATTTTACACAAATAACAAGCTTGATTCCACTTACATGTGTAGTAAATAGCAAGAAGTAAAACCATCGATCACATTCATTTTAAGGTAAAACGTATTATTATATGCTACACCAATTTTATTTAATACACATCACTGGAATTGTACATGTGCACATACATGCAGTCAAGGACCCCATGACTTTATACCAATGACCATGTAAGAAGTGAATTATTCGTTTGAAGTCTGCATTCATAGTAGACTTGTATGTAAATTCCTTATACGTGAATGCCATGACAATAAAAGTGTATTGTGCATGGTATTAATATATTTTACAATAATGGCTTGGACAGCTGTACTGTAACGATGATATAGGAATTCCATACTAATTAGTGAGTTGTAGACTAAAAATTATGATCTTCGACAATATGACGGTCACATGTTGATTCACTTACAATAGCATATAGCCGCATATTATAAAAACAACCTAAGTTTAACCGTCAGCACACTTCAAGTCTTCAGACAACTATACCGTATACCTCACTTGCGCATGCGTACCGAGGCATAATGAGACAACACATGTATATGTGGGGAATGGCTTGGTGTCACTGTGTATCTGACCTGTACATGTGCTCTTAAGTAGTGCATGCACGGCTTCCCGAAAAGCAGTTATAATGTCACAACACAAAAAATAATGACTTTAAGGCTGCTTTTATTTTACCGTCCTCCATACAATTAATGTACCGTATTTACTTGATTAAACGCTCGGGCATTTATTTTATATCGAATTCTGTAGTTGGGCGCTTATTCGAAACGGTAGTTGTATAATTGTTATGTCGACTCCAAACTCTTGCACAGCAGTAGTTATTATGCTCTTTTTGGTTGCTGCCACAGCTCTCAGCTTAAATCTTAAGTCGTAGGAGTGGTGTTTCTCCCTCTGTGCCGGTATCTCTCTCTGCCATCATAAATAGTATCTAATATTTCATGCTACCATGCTTGCAACTGGTTCCACATGCTAATTCAGCTCCACCCACAGTACCACGCCCATACATGGGCGATTATTTAAGATGGGCGTTTATTGACAAAGACAGAGCTTTTACCATGGGCGTTTAAATGAGATAGGCAATACGGTATACACTTCACTTCTACGCAAAATAATAATTATAGCAAGAAGTAAAAAAACGTTGCTCTCTTTGATGCAAATGGAATTCTCGTATAATTATAACATGTCTGCTACAGCCTATAAGTATAATTACAGCCATGCAATTATGTTCCCTTAGTGGCTACCAGACGTGGAAACTGAACAACAACCAATCGAAACGCACCTCTAAAACAGATGTTGGCTCTCCTAGTTGACCAGTGTACTTCAACAAGTCCTGTATGATAAAACAAGTATCCATTGCATAATTAAAAGGATCGATATACACATATGTACATGTACAATAATGAGTTAAAAAATATTGAATAATAAAGCAAATTACTCTTATAAATATACGTTTTTGTGCTACTCACTAAGAACTATGCTGTATGGAATAGATACGGAACTACGACCTATCAAAGTTAAAAAAATTGATAGCAAACACAGTTGGCCTCTCTTGCATGCTATACCATACTCTTACCTTTGTTGTAGACAGTATAGAGCTGAGCTAACCTTCAACAAGACAAAAGCAAGCACTAGCTTAACAATTGTAGAGTTGACCTTAAATTCTTTCTTTGGAGCACAATGACTAACGAGCACTCTATAGTTCAATAGCTATTTATATCCAAAAGCTATTTGTAGCTTGCATGGCTTTATTCTATTCAGGTACAACAAAGACTAACTAGTGATAACTGTGACATGCCTACGAATAGAACTAGTGTCCTGGGAATTTGTGAATTTGTGTTTATTTAAACGTGCACCCAATTGATTGTTTAACACATACTGTTATCCCTTATACACACCACTGGTATGCAAACACTGTATTGAGGTCCTGTAACGGCATATCAACATGTGGAATGTAATATTGAACTGTGGGAAGCATGCAGATCCGATGTTAGTCACCATGTCCCACATATGCTGTTTACAGCACACAGCATATGGACCAAAATGCAAGTCCGTAAGATTTACTTTCAGCTTGCTTATATTGCAGACGTCACGCATCGTATGTCATATTTTCGAAGGACAAAATATCGCACAAGCCATGAACATTTCAATCGCAAAATAGGTGGGTGTTCAAAGGTGGGGCCACTCTCCGTGCACGTTTTCTCCACAAAGCATGCAGCCAATTAAAATTGATCCTCAAAAATTACCTGCTATATACATGCATATACACCACAACTTAGTGAGGTAATGTGATATGAAAGTGATAGTCACATGATGTGGTACCTTTAGCAGGAGGGGGTATTTGGTGATTCGCTGTACTGGCTTGATGAGAAGGGTAGAGAGGGGTGTGTCTGTCACAAATAAACTTTGAACCCTCTGCACGGAAAAGTGTACATGAACATAATACGATACTCACATTCCTCGCAAGCTTTGTACTATAAACTTCAAATGCTGGTTCACACTATTGACACACAAACATTATGTGAATGGCTGCATGTCTTTATAACCAGAGTAAGTGTTGAACATTGATCACATTTCAAACATTGACGTTTGAATAGATTCAAGTAGTAAACAAGATATAGAATACAGTCATAACAATTAAGGCCACAACAAGAGGTAGTTCTGTTTCTGGTCCATCCGCCGCTCAATATTTCACTGGGCTGTTTTTTCAGCAACACACCTAATGCGCATGCGCAAACCACACCCACTCACTTTAGGTTGAGTGGGTGTTGCAATAATTACATGTACAGCACCTATACAACACTTCAATATTCAGTAAGCTAGTGCTTGTATCTTGTATTAATGTATTATACTATCTTGTATTTTGCAGTGAAAGATGTTATTATGCTAAAACAATAATTATGTGGTCTCATTTTGCTTTTTTGCTTTGATACAGAGCGAGCACGTACAATGGCTCAAGCTAGTGCAATGACATAATTTATAGGTGTTTGATATAGAGACAATTCTCAGTTCAATGTTCTGGTTGCCAAAGCCTAAAATACCTCTTCCTGCATGTTATTTAGATGTTATTATTGTGTTGTAAACCGTTTTTAAAGACAAACTGTGAAAAATAAAAAAGTGATGACACTGCAAATATGTGTGGCTCAGTTGCTGTTGTCCTTCCTGGCCTCACGTAATCAGGCAAGCAACCTGACCAGAAACAGAACTACCTCTTGTTGTGGCCTAAGTGCACACATACAATTATTAAGAAATCATGATAATTATGACTACACCTCTCTCGATTGTGTCACACATGTACACACCCACATGCACATGTGACTCACGTTCAGATAAGATCTATGACTGGTCAAAAGCTCTTCTGAGGCACTTTTGTCTCTACAGAACGGAACGTATATCTTCTGCATCTTGTCAGCCTGTACGAAGGGGAGGATAAGGTTGTCATGACATAATACATGCATAATAGGGTGAAACATACTACGATGATCATGTACATTGTAGTTGCTTGCTTGTTCGTTACTACAATGTTATGAAAACTAGCATATTCAGTAAACTTGGCAACCTTATAACACTGATACGCGGAATTGCTCATGCAAAAGCACACATGTACAATGGTCAGAGAACTACTACCACACCTACATGCATGTACCACAAGCTTTCTTTGGTACCACATCTTTAACATCTTTAACACATGCAGTGCCCAGATAAATATGAGCTGCTAATAATTATAGCTATACATGTAGATACATTGTATGTATACAATGTAAATATGATTCACGAGCATAAATGGATAATCCTATTAGCTATAAAAGTGACTTACAAACTCTACAAAGAGATGTGCTGTGTCCTCCACCTCCCCCGGGTGTTTTTGTAACCCTGGCAACAGACTCCTGTACATATACAATCAGTGTCAGATTACTACAAGCATGCTAATGAATGATTGAATGTTATGAATTAGGAAAACAATTAGTTATGTGCGTAGGAAAAATCATTAGATTGTAATCACTATATACGATGGAAGCTATTAATATATAGCGAGGTATCCACTATTAGCCATTATACATGTCATCCAACAGTGAAGTACAAAATAAAGCTCTCGATGTTTTGAGTGATAGCTGCTTGTACTCACATTCTGTGAAAAGCCTCTATTTCGTTGATGTTCCCAAATATGATGGCTTCCTTCCCTTTGAGACTGTTGGGAAGCATGTCAGCTCTCATGAACCGGGGGCGGCATTTCTGTAACCATGGAAGCAACATGAAGTCACATGCATGGATACTCAAATGGACACGGCACATGTGAACTGAACGAGTAACTGCTGTATAAATTGTCTATACACTTTTTCTATGATCGAGCAATACTCAAATAGTACGTACAATTTTGGCATTACAACTTTTTGCTAATATTGAAGGGCTACTATCTATTAAGAAGTGATTATGCAGTTACATAGGAAATGAAATACACCGCCAGTACGTAGGAAAGTGATAAGCAATTTTGGGCCTATAACTCACCAAAATCAGTTTCAGGTCTGCCACAAATGACACCTCCGTCTGTAGCAGCTCTTCCATCACATGTCTGCAAAACAAAGATATACATATAATAATTGAGCACAAGGATTACAATTATACATGTACTGAGGTTAATTGTCACTATGATGGGGCTCATGTAATCAGGCTGCCGAAAAAACTTGCATGAAAACAACAAAGAGGTTGTGTAACTACAAGCAGATCGATCTCCGTTAGAGTTTCCTCCCTACAAAAGGTTGTTAAGGCAGGAATTGTATCAATCAAAATAGAGCTACGAAAACAGTTAAGATGCAATTTCTAAGCAGGGTCATGCAAGAAAAAAGGTCCAGCCAGTCAGGCAGTCTACACAGTACAGATACTATAGTAGACAGAATTCCTATACAATACATTGTGGTAGCTAATGTAGGTTTGCACCAAGCACTCTAACTCTAAACATGCTTCGATGCATTAAGCGCACAGGAGCACAGTGCATGGGGTGGAATAGGTAAAGATCGTTTAAGTAATTTGCATCAAATGTAGTGGAATGGAATACGGTAAAGACTGTTAATTTAACTGGACTTTTCTCAGTATAGGATACACAAGTTTCCATGTCAATTAATACACACTCTGCAAACCTCATAGCCACTACGCGTTACATACAAACCATGCATTGTAGTGGTAAGGATCCAAACAACACCATTAACTTCATTTTCAAATTCCCAAACTATACAGTCATACATACAAGATGTACGTACATGTAGCAAAAGCAACAATTATATTTGGGATTTGCTTCAAAGAATGGAAAATAACTGATATAAATATTGGGACGAAGCTATATATAAAGAATGTGAGAATCGAATGACTCATATCTAAAGGCCTGGGGGTACAGTATAACACATTGACTTACTCTCTCTTGTTAGTGAGTCTTCTCTCTCTATCTCTGTCGTTCTCAATCTGGGTGAACCGGGCAGCCATTTTCTTGAGATTTCTCTCACACGTCTCCACCTCCACTAGCATACGACTGGTGCTACGAGCAACCTGATTGGTCAGATCTTTGAAGGTGTTGTTACGAAGGAATTCACTGGTGTGCTTGAGCTGAAGAATTGATGTGACAAGAAGCCATACATTATAAAAGACTTCATCGAGCACCGCTCACAATGTTAACTATTAAAACAGGCGGCCCATTTCAGAAAAATCACCAAAATTAATGCCGGTATATGCTAATGGGCTATTATACGTAATATAGTAAACACACAATTATACTCATTAGTGACACTCATACTCCTCACCTGCTCCAACCGGGCACTCTGCTGGTCATTGGTGGCTGACATGTACACATCGAGCTCATCAATGAGATCTTTAGCCTTGGGGGCCGAAGTGCAAAGGTCAACCTTGTCCTCCATTTTATCGAGAAATTGCTGAGTCATCTGACACCAGTTGCTTGCCTGAGGGGACGGAAACTCATTATTTTAGGCATGTGTCTTCTTATAGTACTTTCATAAATTTTTCATTGAGCACTTCTCTAGAGTGCAAGCATTAATACTTCCGAGCGTGCAATTATCTGCACACTTAGAAAGTGACTCGCTTCTTAACAAAGTGATTATAAACTCCTGATATAATTACCCGAGGCACGCATGGGCGGCCACGGGTATAGCAATCCGTTGGTTAGTTTGTTTGTTTGTGTGTGACATGTGAGTCTACTCACCTGGATGCCACAGCACTGCATTTACAGCATAGCCTCCACACAACGTTATTCGTTTTTAATGGCAGATTTCAATGTTAAAGCTTTTTTGTCGTATAAAAGCAAGAAAAAGCTAAGAAGCTTGAATTTGCACGTTGACTAGCTCTACACGGGACCTTTATTTGAGGTAGATTTACATAATTATTTGCTGCTGCCTTTAACCGGTCTCTATTAAAAGTAGGTTGTTGCTTCTTTACTCCTCTGGTTTTTATAGATCTATTTATTCTTGTCAACAACTGAGGGTTATATAGCACTTCAGTGCTTTAGTATTATCAGCAGGTACAGTGTTACACAACACATGATCAGAAAGGAAGAGTTCTTCCTCGCTTCGAGGGAAAAATAGGAGGCCTGCTACTGACTGTTTGCAAACTTAATTGGCTCATAAAATGTACTGTAAAACTATAAAAGTGAAAGCACCGTAGGTGATGGTGCCTCGGTGGAGATGTGCCAAAGCTACATAACATAAAGCTACTAAATTTTATACACATAATAAACATTCTTAATTTGCTGCATGCAAACTCAAAGAGTGGGTAATGATCAACCATGATTGTTGTTAAAAAGGATCGATGCCGAAGTCTAAAATTAATGGCTGCCATCATGCAGCAGAGCCTTGCAGCTCTCTTCTCACTCTTGCAGCTACCAATAGCTAGCGTTCTAGTGCAGAGCTAACTACTAAGTAGAGTATAGCAACACTTGGTAAACAAGTTTGGCTACGTGCTCTTCTGAAAAGGCTGCAATGGCATTCCAAGTAAGCATAACTCGAGAACGAAGCATTATTTTGCAAATCCACCAAGAAAACATGACTAGAAGCCTATAGAAACTCTTACTTACACTTCATTGATCCTTGAGCAGCTGTAGCAGTCTACACACACACACACACAAACACACTACTGTATACCTCGCTTGCACATGCGGACCGAGGCATAAATAGAGAAAGGGGTTGGAAACGTTCACGTGACCCAGTATACAACACACGTAGTGACATCCTGCAGCTGTGTCGTATGCGTGTCTCTGCACAGTGGTTACAAGTGTAAATTGTTTGTTTACTACGACAATTTGATGGCTATGAATCTGCTTTAGATAACACTCTGAGGTTTTTGAGGTTGATGAGGTTGATGAGTATAAATGACAGCTGAGGTTAATACAGCTGCTATAATTATACTGACTAACTCAAGACACTAAATATGACTGCTTTCATTCTTCTTGCAAGTTTACTTGTTTTTAGCATGGCTGAAAGAACTCAAGCAGGTAAGAGTCTGAAACTTGGTAATAGCTAGATCTACATAAGTAAAGCACTTCAGTGAATGTCATGTCACAGGGCACGAAGTGGTGGTGGGATTCACTGACTTGTCTGGTGTGACAACAGCAACCCCCGGGTCTACAGTAGAAATCACAGTGGGAGTGTTAGAGGGACGATTACATCCCAATGAGACCGTAAAACTGTTATTGACATCTGGACCAGGCTCAGCTATTGGTAAAAATATATTATCACAATGAAGAGTGCTGGTTTTAATGTACCATATAGCGCGAAATTTCGAGGGGCTTAATTTTCGCGGATTTCGTGGGTTAGCAATCCTACATGAAAATTGTTCTTTAATTAGAATTATCTGCTATAACGTGCAAAGATTTAAAAGCGTGGCTTCCGGTAAGCAGTCATTCCGCGAACATTGTGCAACGAAATGCTTTTAGAGGCCATTCCACGAAATAGAAGTGCTTCAAAAATTAGGATTATATCCCTTTTGAAATTAGATTTATATACATGGGTAGAATAATTTTATACGCAGGCATTCTGACCATCCCACTTCGTGTTCACGAAATTGTAATTATACCGTATAACTAACAGAGCAATAACGCATAGCATGATTATGCCTCGAGGCGTAGCCGCACGAGGGATACGGTAAAGCTGACTGTGTGTGTGTGTGTGTGTGTGTCTGTGTGTCTGTTCCAGCTGTAACTGCTCAACGGTTGCAATGCGACGAAAACTAACAGCTTCTATAGGCTTCTAGCCACGTTCTCTTGGATTTTGATTCATGGATTAGCAAACTAAAGCTTCTTTCTCGAGTTAAGGCTAGTTTGACTCACATTGAAGGCTGTTGCAGTCTCTTCAAAATCTTTCATAGCATCATGTGTTCGCACAAACTTTCTATTCCACTTATGAGTTAACCTTGCACTAAAGCGCTAGCATTTTGTTAGCTACGAGAGTCAGAAAGAGCTGCTAAAGAAGCTAGCTATTTTAGTAGCCATTAGTGAACTTGCAGACACACCCCTTATTCCTGGATGTAATGCGCATGCGCGCTACATACCACGAGTGTAAGAGAAACCATTTTGAACCCCAGATCCTGCAATTTTATTCTTTGCAAGGTCCTGGTAAGCCACAAACCAACCTTTTCTGATAACTCTTTTTAGACTGCTTGTTATACATGTAGATAATACTTTCTGTGATTGAATTCTGTCTTTAATACTTATCTCACAGACTACTGATTATGACTTTGACAAAGGTTTACTCCCACTGTTTGGCTACAGGCCATTTAAGACGATCAGTATACACTATTAACTGTGGACCCCCCTTTCTTGTGAAACAATCAAAGCACATTGCAAATTATTTATCTCTTCTAATACTTTTGAGCGAAAGCAAAAACATGGCGAGAGGCATTAGCAAGCGCACGCTTGCAACACTCATTAACACAGTGATTCTCAGTAACAATTAATGTTTTGCTGGTGAAAAACATTTGCAAATAAGCCAAATCAGCAGAAAATGTGACCCTTTGCAATCTAACTATTGCGTTCTGGCAAGGATCGTGTGTATTTACTAGTAATAATGCGGATTTTAGAATTAATCAACCATCGCAAAGTTCACAAATGTTTGATGCACGCTAGTAATACGGTAAGTAACAATTCTTACAGTGATTAACGAATTGGACAGCGTTTAAAGTGGGTGTGGCTATAATGAACCTTGGACCACCTTCTAGATACGTACGTATCAAGGTAGTAATCACTCAGAGTGTTGTCAACTGAAAAGTCACTATTAGTATTGTGTAAGAGGATGGCCATAGTACTGCGTTTACGCATGGATAGCCTCCACAGGCAGAACACACAGACAAACAAACAAAGAGGCAGTCAGACAGACCAGCCGACCACTATAATCCGTGGCCGCCCACACGCCTGGGTTAAAAATGCTTACTTGTACTACAATTCACTCTGACCATCCAATGCTACGTATAGATGTCGTTGCCTAAAATCATGCACGTACGTGTGAATTACAGTGTGGAAAAGCTTAGCATCAAACAAATCTGGCGGCATAATATTATACGTACTATATATACATTACTGAAATTACCCCCCCTTCATTATATATTTAATGCAGTAAATGAGGATTTGATGCCTCTTCATCGCCCGATTGAGCTAACAATGGTACACCCTCGGAACACTTCAAAGGTAGTCATCCGTGAATCTGCCCACGAGGGAACAGAGTTTCCCGTGAGGTTGACGACACCAGAAACTGACTCAACTGGTGATGTTGTGGTAACGTTTGCTGGTTTTTTTAGTATCAAAATAACCGGTAAGTCAGAAAGTTAACTCTTTCAACAATAATATTGAATACAGTGTGTTTACCAACATATGCAGGTGTGCCTGATGATGCGTGTACCTACATTGCCTATCTCGTAGGATTTGCTGCATTAATAGCAGCAGTAGGAGGAATAGCGCCCATTATCTACAAAATGAAAAAAAGAAGAACACTGATGGAACTGGCACCTATTTAAGTAAATATTCATGGACTAGCATGAGGCGAACACCTACACCTATACCTAGAGAGTTGCAATAATTATTGCCTGTCAGTATGTATATATGTGTATTGGGATGGCACGATTTTGTTAGTATACTTTTACATAAAATGTTCAGAGTGCAAGCAATAATATATGGGCGTGCAATATGGGAACATACCGTATAGCGTGAAAATTTTCGAGGTACTTATATTTTGTGGATTGGCCTCTAAAAGCATTTTGCTACACAATGTTCGCGGAATGACTGTTAAAGGACTTTAAATATTTGCACGTTATAGCAGATAATTCTAATTAAAGAAAAATTTTCGTGGACTTAATTTTTGTGTAGGATTGCTAACCCACGAAATCCAGGAAAATTAAGCCCCTCGAAAATTTCGCGCTATACGGTAATTATCTGCACACTATAGGAAGTGACTTGCTTCCTATACAAATTGGATATAGTTATCAGCAGTTCAGCAAGCATATAATTAAAAGTACAGTGTTACACAACACATTAAATTATAGTGTATTAGACATGACTAATACGTATTGTGAAGAGTACCTACACAACAAATAAGGAAAGGTTTACTGTGGACCAGTTGCATACGCCTCAAAAGACACTGTTACTGTTTCGCAAGTCAGAAGCAAACTACGAAGACAACTCACATAGTTGCCTGTGTGTCATAGAACCTACTACTTCTCAAGGTTAAAATGTACCTTTAATTTATACTATACGGTTACTACATGTACTTCATTCATAATTATACATACATACGTCATGTTACAATCTTCCTATAATATAGTGACAGTACTAGCATGTCAATGGTATATAACACAGTAACAGTACTGTATAGCACTTAAGTCAGTCGTATATATGTTTATAAATAGGAGTGATTATTGGATTCATTTACATGTTTGGGGAGGTATCAGTAATCCCAGGCTCAACAATAGATATCACGGTGGGAGTGATAGAAGGAACTTTAGGCCCAAATGATACAGTGAAACTCTTGCTTACATCTGAAAATGAATCTGCTATATAGGTAACCCAAATACATACCACTGCCAAATAAACACAAATAAGGGTGCTTATCCCCAAATTTTACGAAACTTGGGGACTATTTTACAAGACTATAGTTTAACACTTCAAAGTGCATAATTATCTACCATGTATATACCGTATTTACTTGATTAAACGTCCGGGCGTTCATTTCAGATCGAAGTCTTTAGAGGGGGCGTTTAAACGAGGAGGGCGTTTAATCCAGGAGGGCATTTATTGTTATGTCTACTCCAAAACTCTTGCACAGTAGCAGTTATTGTGTTCTTCTTGGGCTGCTGTCTCAGCTGCTTAAATTTAAGTCATAGGAGTGTCCTCTGTGTCGGTATCTCTCTCTCTGCCATCGATGCATCATAAAAAGTATTATTATTCTATGCTGCAATGCTTGCAACTGGGTTCCATGTGCTATCTCAACTCCACCCACAGTGCCACGCCCCATACATGGCGATTATTTAAGATGGGCGTTTATTGGCAAAGACAGCTTTTACCCTGGGCGTTTAAACGAGATGGGCGTTTATTCAAGGAGGGCGTTTAATCAAGTAAATACGGTACATTGTAAATGCATGCACAGATTGGAGATTGATGCACAACGTAACTATACAGCTACAAAGATTTAATGCCTCTTCATCGCTCGATTGAGCTAACAATGGAGCATCCTCTGAACACTTCAAAGGTATAGTCATTTGTGATACTGCCCACAATAGAACAGAGTTCCCCTGAGGTTAATTAAAAAAATGTGTGGACTTGATAATTTCTTTTACTGGCTTATATAATTTATAGTGAACTAAATTACTATTCTTTTTTTACTGCTCAGGTGTTTTTTTGTAACTCTATGCAATTTCTGGCCTGGGGGCAATGAACTAATTATACCTTGAAGTGTAGCCGTACGAGATATACGGTAAAGCTGACTGTGTATGCGGTATTTGTTCTAGCTGTATATAACTGCTCAACGGTTGCAATGCTAACAGCTTCTATATACTTTGACTCGTGGATTTGCAAACTGTCTCGAGTTATGGCTACAGTGAAGGCTATTACAGTCTCTTCAGAATCTTTTGTCAGCAACATCTGTTAATACAAGCTTTCTACTCAACTTATGAGTAGCCTCGCACTAAAGCGCCTAGCGTTTTGTTAGCTACAAGACTTGGAAAAGAGCTAGCTGCAAAGCTGTATGCCAGAAGCAGAAGCAAACCATTGTGAACTCTTGACCTCTTTGCAGATCCACCTGTTTCTAATTATTCATTGACAGGAAATGCAACAACACCTACGCTTTGAAGATTAAAGATCATCTCTAGCCATTAGACATTATTTTGTTTCATTAAGCTCCTCTACAATACTGCATTACACCTCTGAATTGTTTGGAATTTGTTCAAAAATTATTGCATATGCATGCAGTGTAATATACACATTAAAGCAAACTAATGTCCTTTTCTATACACCCTAAGCAAAGTAAAACATGCCAAGGGGTATTAGCACAGTGGGAGCTGGCAAAATTCATTATAGTAGGGTAACGCATTTATTTAGTAGCTAAAACTCATATACCTCTTTCAGTAGTAGTATGCATGCATTAATACTGCATGTATGACCACTGCATATACACAAGCCATGCACAAGCTAAGTTGATTATGAAAGCTGTAACGCTACCTTTGGGGTGACTTGGTAATAAATACAAGAGATATGATTATTCTTGTAAGCTGCACAGTTAGTATTTGTACACGGAAATTCAAATGTTTTTGGAAATCACTTTACAATTTACTCTCTCACAATGTATTTGATGAGTATACTAATCAGTAAGCATGCATGACGTACATGCATGTACATGCATAAATAAACATTTGGTACGTATAATAGTTGGTCCAGCAATTTTCAGCTACAATTTAAAATTTGAGAAAGATGATCCTGTTAACAGTTCTAATATTGTTAGCTTTCAAGCAAGCAACCGCTCAAGGTTTGTGTGTTACGCATGAAAGTTATAGCAACTATTGAATGAGCAATTCTCTGTATGTCTGCATGCAGTCACTGTCGGCTTTACTGAATATGATATAAGAGGGTATACGCAGGATCTACTGTGACTGCTACAGTGGCAGTGATAAGTGGGACATTGCAGAATTATCCATATATAAGATACTATTCACAAGACGGAACAGCTCAAGGTAACACTTTATGCAATCTGTGCATGCGAATGCCAATCTCATGAACCACAATATATGTACAGAGAACTTTGACTGCAACCGTTTCAATGGATATATTTCACTGGCACCACATGAAACTTGAGAAACATTTCAGTATGGATCACTTCAAATGCCACAGAGGGACAAACATTTTACCTTCGTTTATCTTCCTCATCAACATAATTATTGGGCTCGTATTGACCCTAATGCACAGACTATTCGTATTACCATAATTGGTAAGCTAGATAACACATGCATTAGAACCTGACATTTTCCACATGCATCAACTGCAGTGAATGTCGGCTTCACTGGATTTGAGATAAGAGGGTACCCAGGATCTACTGTAACTGCTATAGTGGCAGTGATAAGTGGGACATTGCAGAATTATACATCTATGTATTACTATTCACAAGACGGAACGGCTCAAGGTAACACTTTATGCAATCTGTGCATGCGAATGCCAATCTCTCATGAACCATATAACATAATTATGTACAGATAACTTTGACTACAAACGTATCAATGGATGTATTTCGCTGGCACCACGTGAAACTTCGAGCAACGTCTCAGTATGGATCAATTCAAATGCCACAGCAGGACAAACATTTTACCTTCATTTATCTTCCATATCAACATATTCGGCTCGTATTGACCCTAATGCACGGACTATTCGTGTTAGCATAATTGGTAAGCTAGATAACACATGCAATAGAACCTGACACTTTCCACATGCATCAACTGCAGTGAATGTCGGCTTCACTGGATCTGAAATAAGAGGGTACGCAGGATCTACTGTGACTGCTACAGTGAAAGTGCTAAATAGAAATTTAGAACTATTTGCTATAATTTCATGCACATCTATGCAACTCGTAACAGGTACTATATATACGTGTATAAAGATGATAACTTTACTGCATGTATACATTCGTCAGACTATGGTATATATGAAGAAAACTACCCAACGAACTACTACACAACGGACTATTACTACAACGTGAGTTTTGAAATCCCGCAAGAGCAGAACAAACGTTTGAGCTCATTCTATTCACGAATGGCTGTTATTGCAATACCCATATGCAGGTTTTCCAAACAATTACACTGAGTCAAAATTACACAACGGCTGACGTGAGTTTTAAAATCCCATCACATGCAAGAGCAGGACAAACATTTGAGCTCACTCTATTAACACATGACTCACGAATGGCTCTTATTGACCGAGATACAGAGTTTACATTGGTAAGCCGTCGAATTGAAAGTACATAGCTAAGTTAATTTAGTGGACCTGTTATTGTAGAACCATCACTTAATGAACAATAAATTCAGCATTTGTGATACTAAAACTACACCCACACCACATACACACCACACACACACAGACCTATCCCCTGCTGAGAAAATTGCAATCATCAGCTGTGCTGTAGCTATAGTTGCTGGAATCTTCCTCGTCCTGTTGGGTATAGCCATAATCGTCACCCTTTGCTCAAAAGAAGCTTTACGAGGCCATAAATAGACTAATGACATTGTTGTAGACATTGAAGACTGTGTATGAATAGTGTGACTGGATGCATGTGTATATAGTTGTGCTATATAGCCGCTTGCATGCACATAGTATACATGCTACAGTAAATATTCTTTTTTTTGTGTATTGCATATGAACAGTTGCATGTACATAACTTTTGACTTGTATAATGGGATGACCGTTAAGTGTACCCATGCAGACTAGTGCACGATTACAAGCATAATAATTATTATCTATACTGGCAAATTAGTCCAATGAAACACACGCATGATTGTACATTGTATAACCTGCATGCATGGCTGTACTATATATAGAGGGGGAGCCTGCCTGCATACATAAAATTATGTATAGATGGCGAACACAAAAGACGATCTTACATATATATACATGTACAAGCACTATAATTACAGGACCTCGCGATTAATTGTTGCCATACATGAGCCCACTCCCTATGATGCAGAGTGAAACTTTTTAGTGGCATTAACTTTATAACTAGAGCACTGAAGTGCTAACCATCGGCTGTTGACAGGAATAAATAGATTTTTCAGAGGAGTAAAGAAGCAACAACCTACAATTCTATTTTTAATAGAGATCGGTAAAGGATCACTTCAGCTGCAAATAATTATATACATCTACCTCGAATGAAGGTCGCGTGTAGAGCTAGGCAACGTGCAAAGCTTCTTAGTGCAAAGTTTCTTAGCGCCTTAGCTTTTGCTCGCTTTTAAACGACAATGAATTAAGATTTAATATTGAAATCTGCCACTTTTAAAACTAATAACTTGTTGTGTGAAGGCTAACCATGCTGTAAACGCAGTGCTGTGGCATCCAGGTGAGTATACTGGCATATTACAAACAAACAAACCAACGTACTACTATACCCCTGGCCGCTAACGCGCTTAGGGTAATAAATGAGAATTAAAACTAATTTCAGATCGATGTAATCTACTATCAAACAGTTACACATCCTCTTTCAGTTTAAGGTGTTATATTTTCAGTTTCAGACTATTCATGTTTCTCAGTTTAATTTATCGGTGAGCTATTAAATACAACAGGTACTAAATTAGAGACGGAAATTGAACGATAACAAATAGCAAACGAAAGCCTCTTATATAAAGCAAGTGTCTGCTAGGCATTGCAACCAACTCATTCATCGCATTACTGAAGAAAAGCTGAAGAAACATGAAGTCTATCATTGTCGTTGCAGCTATTATAGCTTTACTTTCCATACAACACACTAATGCTGAAGGTAAGATATATATAATTATGACTTCAATTGGTATGATTCACACAAACCATATATATAATTATATCTGCACTGTGTAGTTTCCATAGGGTTTAACAAGACAGCGATACTAGCAAGCGCTAATTCTACGGTGACAGTTTTTGTAATACTTGATGTGACAAATGGAGCGCTCAACATGACCAAATCTGTTCAGTGTACCTCTACAGATGAAACGGCAACAGGTATACCACAATATCTGGATTCAGTACATGCATTCAGTATATTTCTTAATTCTCAATAGAGGGTGAAGACTATAAGAGGGTAAATGAACCTATCACATTCAGTCCAGGCGGAGATCTGTCACAATCTGTCAGTGTTGAAATACTCACAAATGCTACTAAAGGAAACACGTTTTCACTTATGCTCAGTAAAATTGATAATAACACTCTGGCACTCTTCTCACCAAAAGTTACGATAACTATTGCAGGTGGGTTTACTGTAATGATTATGAAATCATTCGCTACTCAATAAATCATACTTGCATATGCATTGATATAATAATGCAAGCTGACTTTCCAAATGTACAATCATACATGCAGTATCAGTAGGTTTCACTAAGGATGAGATAGAAATAAGTCCTGGCCCTTCTAATTCTACATTTGAGGTTGAAGTAAGTGTCACAGGGAATATTGCTGAAGGCGATACCACAACAATTCAACTGGAATCTTCAAATACAGCATCAAGTATGTACCTATTATGTTAATAATAAAAGTGTTTGTTATAAATCTTAAACACAGTTGCTAACAGAGAAATTGAGCTTCTGAGTGGAAAAAACCTACTAACAGTAAATGTCACTATTCTAGAGATTGTCTCAATAGGAGAGACAATCTTAGAGACACTTAACCTAACATCATCTGCCAGCAATGTGAAAATTTCTAGTGGATTGCTCACAATAAAAATTGTCACTACAGGTGTGTATACTATAAGGTAATGCTAGAATAACCAATAAGATCGGCAATGTATGTAACTGACATTATACAAGATTAAGGATAATTCACAAAAATATATTTTTAAGATTCTTATTCACACACATGCACACAGACACACAAAAAGGTCTGGAAGCTGGTGACATTGCTGGAATAGCGGTCGGTTCAGTTGTCATTGTCCTTCTTGCAATTGCAGCAGCAACCATACTAATAGTTGTACTGGTGAAAAAACGATCGAAAAAATGAAATGTGAAGCCTCAGAAGAAGTGAAAGACACTGCATTAACACTATAGATAGTGCATAAAAACTGAGTTTAGTTTTAGTTAGTCTACTGTATGTATTTAAACAACCATTAATGTTAGCTAGTAGAAACAAGCAATTCCTTACATTAGAATGTTTTGCGAGCATCAAACATTTGTGAACTTTGCGAGGGTTGATCAATTTGCAACAATAAAATCACAAAACCTAATAGTAAATACACACGGTCCTTAATTGCCATAACGCAATAGTTAGATAGCAAAGGTCAAAATTTCTGCTGATTTGGCTCATTCGCAAAGGTTTTTCACCAGCAAAAAGTAATACGGTACGGAACGTACCACATAAGAAATGTATTAATTAAGGGCCGGGCTAAAAAGATTCCTACAGATCGACTTGAAATTAATTAAAGATGCTTATAAAAAATGAGCACCTCACGTTATAAATGTAGTCTATACGTTATCAGTCTTACAAACACCTTTTTATACCAAAGTGAGCACACATTGTAGTCATGAAGAAACAAATACAACACTTGAAAAATAAACAACTCAACTTTAACCGTACATGTTATAATAAGTTGATCTTACAAACACCATATTATATACATGACATGAGCACACATGCAGTGATAGGTCAGAAAACCACACACACACACACACCAGTGACGCTGAGAGGAGGTCCAACATGCGTGTATGAATTACTACTTGTATTTGGCCTGGACGTTATCACGTAACTGCAATAACATCAATGCACTGAACTTGTAGTGATTCGTGCACGCATATGTCGGACCTCCTTTGCACACACATACACACACACACACATACACATACACTCACCTCGAAGATAACCTCATTAAACTTGAGTGACAGATCCATCTTTGTCGAGTATCTCTTGAAGTCTTTCTCAAATGCTCCCCACTTGCTCTCCAGCGTAGAATGCAGAGTACACACTTCCTGAAGTACCTTTGGATCTTCAGTACCGTCACTGAACGACCTTTGACCTCCGACATCAATGCTGAATGCTCTGCTGATTGGTTTGGTATAATCTCTTTTGGCAGCTTCAGGGTCCATGCTAACAGATCTTTTATCAGCGATACTACCCTTCGGTGACCTTCGACCTCCGGCTAGGGCCTGGTAGACAGAATCCAGCTTACTGACGAGATTAGAAAAAGGGGTGACATCTTTATCGGCAAAGGATTTACACTCAGCAATCAGAGATTTCACCTGCATTTAATTACACATAAAACGACAGTCAGTATAAACAGGACAAATCGTTTCAAAATCAAAAACGCTGAGTATAATTAACATAAACATAATTATTACAAGCAAGCATTAACATGGATATACATGTATGCAACTACATGTAGTACAATGGGAATGTACGATTGTACATGTATACGCGTATGCATGATGCACTAATGACACTGAAGAGAAAATGTGCAAGTCCATTTAAGAACAGGTGACATCAAGAACAGGTACGTACATGCATGACATTGTACATGCAATAGATTACTCACCTCTTCAATCGATCGTCCTAGATCGTTCTTCCTCTCCAGAAACTTGTCTCCCACACTCTCCACCCACTCCAACACTCTCAGAACATCTTCACGGTAACCAACCACCTCCTTCAACTGTTCCAACTCTTTAATCTGCCCACTCCACAATCCCTCCACCACACTCGCTCTCTTTGATACATCCTCGAGAAGATTATCAATGACATCATGGTCCCTAGACGAGGGTCCGAGAGCCGGCATGCTCCTTGCTGCCTTTATACCAGCTGCCCTAGCTCTGCGTGGGGCTACCAGTAATTTCGGCGAGTCTGTTGTTGTTTTTAATGTTTGTTCTTCTTCGATTATTGTCTCAGCATGTTTAGAGTCGAGAACGTCCCAACTTTTTCGTTTGTTCTCGTTTTGTATATGCCCATCAATCTCATCGAGTAAACCGTTGCCTTTCCTGCTTGGCTCGGCTTTAATATCATTGGTCGAAGCGTTGTGGGTACGAGTTCGTTTTGAGAGAATCGGAGATGCTACAAAGTCCAAACTAAACGTTTTTTGAGAGGGATGTTTTGTGGAATGTTCCATCACCAACTCCCCCAACTTTATGCCGGAAGATTTGACCACACTGGCCAATTCTTGGATAGACGTGTGCAGTTCATTGGACGATCTAACGAGGCCATCAACATCTTCCAGTGAGGTAATCGTGTCCTCTGAATGTACTTGCAGCTCGTACTGATCCACGGAGGAGAACAGCTGCATGGGAGGGAGGGGAGGTCAATGGGTGTGGTTATACATGTATATGGTATCGCGTTCCTACAATAGATGATTAAGATTTACAATACATATTAGGTAAGGATCAACAAACGACCATACGACAGCTAAAGGGAGACACACACAATGAATGAACATGTATACATGTACTAGCCCGATGTAAACATCAATTTCTTAGTGTATTTTGCCTGATAAGGAGAGCGAATTACTGAAGAACATACACACACACACACTAACGAAATTTTGAGGAAAAAATTCAGGAAAAAATTTTGATTTACGTACACTCTTGGCATCTACACTAATAATAATAACAGTATCTGCTATATTGCCCGAGACTAAAGCTTTCACATAATTATGTAGAAATAACTTATCATGCAACTTAACGAACAAGTTGTTGTAAATGTGTTCCCAAAAGCAGATCTAGAGCTAATAAATGCAATAAAATGTATTCTCACATTCTTGACGTCCAGATGGAACTCAACCGCAGCCGTCACTAACGTCAGTTTATCTTCAACGCTGCTCGAAACACTTCCTCTCTTCTCGTGTAGTGACTTAGCTAACAGTTTCAAACTAGTGGCCTGGTAATGTTTAGCCTTGACACACTCCTCCACTTCGGCCTGGTATTGCTCTAGCTCAGAGGCGACTGTCTCTGACTTGTGACTGAGCTCGATGGCTTGCTGCTTGAGTTGCTCGGCTTTTTCTAAGGTTTCTCCGACACCAGAAACAAGAGCGAGGGATGACGAGAGAGTTGTTAGTTCAGAGGTCAACTGAGGACAGGGGTATTTTAAGTTGTATCATAATTAATGGCCTCTACAGAGAGCACTCTTGTATACCTTGGAACATGTACATGTAGGTACGTGTTTCAAAGGGCTATAGTACTATAATTATTACATTGAACAATTCAAACTATGTATGGGCACGCAAAGTTACCAATTGGAACAGGCCCATTTCAGTTTTCAGTATGAGTTAACAAAACCACCAGCACACTGATTCAATGATGTCATGTGTTGTAGCACTACTGTAATGAATGTACGTTGCAAGCTCCGCTGTGCTAAGAAGAATCACCCACCTGTGTGGCTCTTTCTTGAAGAAGGTGAAACTGAAGACAACTCTTCAGTTTTTCCATCTTCTTCCCAGCCACGCCCCTCATCCGCTGACACGCCCCCTCCAATTGTCCCACCCACACCTCTACACCTTTCACAGCAAAGTGGTCACCCGTCTCTCCAAACAGCAACATATCCAGTTCCGCCAGCTCCTTGGCAACACTTTGCCCCCTAGTTACGAGTTCGTCGTGTGACGAGACGAATTGATTGTACTGACGTTGGAATGCGTCCAGTTGTAGTTGAGCATCTATGAGGTTTGAGGCCGGTTCCCATTCCCAATTCTCCTGTTCCTGAGTCCAGGACCCGAGTGACATGATATGCTGCAAAAAACAAAAGAACATGGCATGTACAATGTAGGCATTTTAACCAGAAATCTGTGGAAAGTGACGCTTGCAAAACTTCTCTCTAGACTTTTCCTTTACAAAAGCTCGCTCCAAACTCTTACAAGAGTGCTGTGGCTTAAGTTACGGTACACCGTTTGCTCATGAATAATTAATGAGCAAACGATTTACTGTAATCTTAATTACATTAGCTAAAATAAAGCAGGCCAATAGAAACAAGAGCACACAAGCTATTGATAATTGATAATAAGCTGCCACTGTATATGTTGTGGCAGTTAATCAGAACGTTCTTTGTACATGCATGTCATTGTCAACGCTACTCACCTCATCGACGTCAGGCCCCAACTGGTTGAACTGGATGGACAAGTTCCACAGTCTCTCTCGTCGCTCACACACCTGATTGGCCACACCCACATCACAACGTACACCTTCCACTCTTGTCTCAAGATACATAATAGCATCCGAATAATCCGTAACCTTTGCACCCTGCTCTTTATCCTCCTTGACCTTTGAACCCGTCTTCAACAGGTTTAATAGCGAGTCCACATGAGTATACGTCTCCGTGGTGATGGACGAAGCAAGAGTGTGTTGGTCAGAGTATTTGGAGAGGGAGAGCTCGAGGTCATTAGTGGAGGAGCTGATGAATTGGCTGCGAGGTATTGGTAGCGTCAGCTGATCAAACTGAGAGAGGACCTGTGTGTGTGTGTGTGTGTGTGTGTGTGTGTGTGTGTGTGTGTGTGTGGGTGAGTGTATGGGTGAGTGTGTGGGGGTGTGGGTGTGTGGGAATTAACGTCTGATGGAGTATCAAAAACTAAAGCTTGTTGCACGTACTGTGTGTCAAATACCATGCTACCAATTAATACAAAATGAGGTTAGTATTGTGACGGTTAAACACCCTTCAGCAAAAAGTATGTGAAAATCAAAGACTATAATATAGTATTATTTTTGCACATTGTGTTGATTCAGAATGTACGTGTCACTTTTGTTGTCAGGGTGACTGAACAAGGTTCAAAAACTAAGTAACGTATGTACCTGCTCCATATTCTTGAAGACCTCCTGTGCCTGCAGAATAGTCTCCCTTTGAGTGTCAAGCCCTAAGGCAAACGAGTTGACCACACCCTCCAGAGCTGATGACTCTCGTTGGATAAGTTCAGGTTTGCATTGGCTGCTTTTGGCCAGGTGTGTTGCCTTGGTGAACAGCTGGCTAGCAGTAGTATAGATTGGATTGGTGGTTTTCTCGAAGGCATCGTGATTTTTGAGCAGCTGGATAGTATCCGATTCATTCTCACCTGCACAAGAGCATACAAGGAGTTATAAAAATCTGATTGACAAATGTTACACATGCAAGAGAAGAGAAAAGACAAATCTATATATAATAATGCCCATGCACAGCTGTTGCTATACAATGCACCATTAATATTGGGAAAGAGATTATCTAAAATAGCCCGTAAACAGTTCCTATACTGTACTTGTGCGCACACACAGCTTGCGATTTGCATGAAAATTATTACAAGACTCAACTATGTATACATGTATTAGAAATTGTGTTTGAATCAATAATAAAACACGGTTACACAGTTACTGAGTTCATCGTCTCCCCCACTCACTCACCTATGCTGTTGGCAGCTGTGAGGAATGGCCTCCCGACGTTCTCCAGCCACTCGTACACTTCCTTAGCTTCCTTCTGATACTGCCTTAGATGAAGTGTTTGCTCCAGAGTCACATTTCTCGTGTTCCACTGTTCGTGTGAGCACACACATAGTACAGTATGTGTAGGTGTAAGACACAAGCATGGACATTCCATTTTATTGTGCGTACGCATTTATAGTGAAACCTGTCTATTGGTCACCTGGCCTCTATAATGCAACGTGGTTAAAATAGGCGTCAATAGCATTCAATCTGTGTTAGCAGGCCACCTCTTTACTACAGCCACTGTTAGTCTAGCTGCCTAGGGATGTAGACAAGTTCACTGTGTAATAATTAAATTTATGTTTTTATGTGGGTTAGTAATTCAACCAAAAAGTTTATGGGGGACCGAAAGTTTACTATATGTACATGTAGTTTTTTTAGTTCCTACCTGCTCGTCCAACCAGTTTTCCTCGTCAAACATGGACTCTAATATCTCCTTGACGACACGAGTGCGTGCAACAAACGCCTGAGGGAGTGAGCTATCTCCAACTGGCTTCCGTAGTCTCTCGATGATCTTGTGACCCTCTTCTCGAACAAGAGAGTAGCAGGTTTGAAATGTTTCCTGGAGCTTTTTGTGGGCGGCGATGGCCTCCTCCAGGGACGGGATATCAGGAGGCATGTCCTTTGTACCGCAAGTCTCTGACCACTCCTCCACATTGTCAAAGAACTATGAGAGTGGGTGGAGGATAATCTATGCATAGTGAATTAAATGTGGTAACATGCAGCTATTTAGAGATTTGTAATACGTGTTTGGTCAGAGCTGTAATAAATATAGAGAGCATGCGTATATGCATGTGCAATGTACTGTACTAGATTAAGGATTTGCGAGATAATTGCTTGTGCATTATTGAAATTGACAGAAATATCAATTTAGCATACATCAGAGCAAACGTACACGGTACAATAATAGTGCTACACTGTGTATACAATGAAGCTCACCGTCTGCTGTCTGTCAAAGAAGCTCATTGACAGTGTCAGCAACGACTCTCTATCCTCTACCAGCACCAACAGGCGGTCCCATTGACCTTTGACCTCTGTACTTTTAATCTTGATATCCTCGGCAGCGTAGTGATTGGCCGCCACCAGCCTCTCCCCCAACACCACCACCCGTTTGAGCTCCTGGGACTTGAACTGCATGAGGAGAAGGAGAGGTAACACTAAAGCATTACCCAAAACTATTGCAATTTTCATATTGCTATGAAGGTATTCGAACTTAAATAGTAAGCCTATTGGAATAATACTTGTTATACGTATGTACGTATATGTACATGTGCTATATATAGTACATGTACATGTACATGTATGGAGAAAATGTCAAATTGCATGTTATTGAATTGGTACATGTACATGTACTTAAATTACGATGAATATGTTCCGAGTCTTATCTAGAACTATATGTATACGCCTTGATTAGTATCACTGCCGTCTATCAGTGAAAATTGGCATATAGGAAAGAAACCACCCAATGAAATGCTAGCTAGCTAGCTCCAGAGGAGGTCCGACATGCGCAATGAATCAATGCATTGAACTTGTTGTGATTTGTGTACGCATGTCGGACCTCCTCTGAGCTATCTCAACCTTACCTCCACCCCTATCACTGATGGGGGGGAGGGTAAGGTTGAGAGTGCAATCAGCTCACATGCATAGTTACTAAGAGTGCAAGCTAGAGCGTCATGCATGAACGTAAGTCTTCCCTTATGATATCGGGTGCAAGGTAATTACAGAGATTGCCATGTGTGGGGATTGGAATGTCAACATTAGTGTGATATCACAGTCAATGTAGCCATCAATCGCTGCTAGTACAGGATACACTAAGGTTATTTACCAGGATGCAATGTAGCTAAGTACATGTGAACATCAGTATTTACAATGAGAATTTCCAGCATGTTTTGCACCTATAGCACATGACTGTAGTACACTAACGATAAGATTAAGACCTTTAATCACTTATTTCAACGTTACATGCATGATCTCATGGCTTTTGAGTACAATGGAAGCTACCGTCATGGGCGTGGAATCAACTGTCAATGGTACGTATCTCTCTATACTAAAGGGACGCTCCTAATGGCACCATTTACCCACTCACCAAAAGGACACCCTCTCCTCCATAAGGGCAAAGTAACAGACTGTCCAAAAGTCTGATACTTTACACGCAATAATATACAGGACCATGCAGATGATACCTACATACCTTGACACGAGAGTTGAAGTCTGCAAAGCTCTGTTTGGCTGCAGCTGCACTGGAATGGGAGTCACCAATGTCGGTGTGCTTCTTCGACAAGGAGCCGCCCTCGTATTCCACCCACTCTCGCAATTGGCTGGAATCGCTCTCGAATATCCTCAACTGTAGCACCTGTATAAGGGGGTGTGGTTTAAAAGTAGTATCTTTGACATAGCACTTAAGTACTAGTAATTATAGGATATAGGAAATGTTTCAATTCAGGTACCACACATTTTGTAAATGAACTGATTTTGATCTTAATTTGAAAGGATTAGTTGTAAGGAATACAAATTAAATGTACTGTTATTGAGCTTAAGTTGTGTAAATATGCTTATAGTCTCATACATGTATATGTGTGGGAGTGTGTCCATGGTTACCTGATCCAGCTTCCCTCCCTTCTCGTCCCAGGTCTGCTGTAGTCGACCTCGTGTAGACTGGAGAGTGCCGCACAACTCATCAATGCGGTTAAAAAAATCTGTAAATGGACAAAAATAAAGTATTACAATTGTTTGAATGTGCATGAAGTTATTACAAAGCATGTATGTACTAGCTGTACATGTACATAAATAACATGTAGCTTTATATACATGTACCATTATAATTATAGGCACTCTTAATTAACCATTTTAGGAAAATTAAATTACAAGATGGCAAAATTGGCAGCATTTTGAAAGGCTACTATTGTCGAAATAGCAAAGGGTAGCAACGGACATAGTTACTTCAATGAACACAATTCTAGTATCAATTACAAGCTAGCTACTTTGTGTACAATGTATGTGACAAGAAGAACATGAATTTAAATGTAGGCTAAGCCCAGAGGAGGATCGTCAGAGTCAAAAGGTCTTAGCTGCTTCTGGAAGATTTCCACTCAGCTAGCTCCACGTGAATTGGAGATACTAAAAGGTTTATGATTAAGACCTTTTGACCCATAACGATTCTCCTCTGGGCTAAGCCTACTAAACGATCGTACTACACTCACTGGATGGATAGTTCAATTAGGACACAGGGAAATCCCCACACACATAAAGTGCATACTTACCAGTGATGTCCGGATGACTGCATCCCTTCAACTTAGACACCGCATGAATGGCGGCTTCACAGGCTGTGTCCAGACCTCCCTTGTCCAGGAGGGACCGAGCATCAACGTGTCTCCGTACCGCATCACGAGCCTCATTCAGATTCACCGGGTCCTCATTCCGTTCCAACTGCTCCCTCAGTGACTCTATACCCTCGAGACGAGCTTTCAGTTCCAACAGATGCTTCTCCAGACACTGAGAGAGGCACAACACAACATCAGTGTGAGCATCACGCATTCTCCCATTTTACAAAAGAATAGCTTAATTTTATGTTCTCTACAAAAGTTTGAATTCTTTAGTCGACACACAACATGACATTGGGGTAGAGCTTTACCTTAACATTGTATGTGACTATAATTATCACTTCATTACAATTAAGACTCTTCCTAATTCAGGGCCGTGGTACCTCTAGAAAGGGAACAGTGTTCTAAGATACAAAAATGAGCAATCTACGTACAGCATGCAATTAAGATACAGGCCTGTAGAGGAAGCTACGTGTACATGTAGATAACACGTCCTTGAGCAAAGGTAAAAATATCAAAGTGAAACAAAAACGTATAAGTAGGTTGCTCACCCTCTGTGCATCTATCCATTCGTCGTGGTTGTAGACTAGTGACCCGCCCAGTTCCTTGTGCACCTGAGGGGCCGGCAGATACTGGAGCAACCCGTTACTATTGTCCAGCAACACCACCTGTGGAGGGGGTGGGTGGTGAGGGGTGGAAGATGTGAGGTATGGGTGGGTGATGATCAGGGGTGGAACATGTGAGGTGTGGGTGGTGAAGAGTGTGGGGTGGGTGGTGAGGGGTGGAACATGTGAGGTGTGGGGTGGGTGAAAGGAAGGGACTCTTAGTACGTCTGGTGTGAACAGGATGTTAATACATACAATCATGTACATGTATCCAATAACAACAATAATATACATACATTGTACATGTACATGTAAGATTGAGCCATATACGCTTCAAGAATCCTTAAAAATGGACTACCAGGATTATACATATACATATGTAGGAGCACCCTTTGCAACCAGGACACATATATACTCAATTAAGTCTCCACCTCAACAATCACAAGACACAGATCCTGAACTGTTTGCCGCTGAAATTAGGACACTTCAAATAAGCAGCTATGAACTTTCCTTGTCCCAAAAATGTCCACAATGACATGCATGCATGTATAGGGCCAGTTTTCATTAGCGGTATAACTTAATTATCCCTTAGGCTAGTATCATGTGATTCCCACTCACTTACCGGGAAGTTATATCTGGCCTTTTGCATGGAGAGACTGACACCAACTTTCCTCTTCTGCCAGAAAGCCTTGGGCTTGACGATAAATACGTGATGAATGTGCTCCACAAAAGTCAGCTGTAGAGACTTGAGCAAATTCTTGGTGACGGCCCATGAAGATTTCTGCATGTCCAGTACCATAGTGAAGCCCTTTCCTTGGAGAGGCTCGCTGGAGGGAGGGAAAGAGGGAGAGAGTATCTAAGCATGTGAGTTATAATCACAAGTTATAATCACTTTTACATGACGCTTAACTGCACGGTACGAGTTGCTTGTTTACGGATTGAAAACAGTTTGATCAAAATTGAAAATTGAAAATTGTTATTTTATTATGAATCCCGCTTACACAACTTGTTCACTGTATCGTAATTGTATATTCAAAAACGCACAATCAAGAGAATATAATTATATAATTATGCTCCTCCCCCTTCTCGGCACTTTATAGTATAATTGAGTACTGCCCTAAGGCTACGTATCTCTGAGACCTCATCCATCCACCCACCCACCCACTCACTCGACTGCTTTGCTGAGGTAGGAGAGTAGCTTGCCGACATTGATGGGTCTCACATCAGAGTGCTCGTTACAGGTTATCGTAATTACGGGGGCTCCCCTTTTGTCACGTCCACCTGTAGGTACGTATTATAGGAGACAAACATTATTACAATGAATTTGACGACTTCAATATCCAAATTAGGACACACACACTCCATTAAATCTACGTGTTTGTGTAATAGGCCCCCTCTTTAATACAGCAAATACTAACCAAGAAATGAAGTATCATGTACTGTAACATGAATATATGCGACAAAATGTCACACATAATTATTAAGTTATACATGTATCTCCCCCACAAACTGATAAGCTAAAATATGCGAAGGGATCAAGTAACAACGAAATACACACACATACACGTATACATATGCATGTATGTAAGATACACTTCAATGCTGAACTATGCTTACAAGCCATCAACAAAAAGCTAACAAACATGTATCATGCACATATCACAATGACCACAGGTAAATGATAGTCTCACTTGCATTATTATACCTACTACAATATTTTGCGAGTGAAAAACCTTTGCGAATTATAAGCCAAATCAGCAGATATTTTAATACTTGAGACATTGACACATTGATTATAATCATCTGGTATTTGAATACAGAGCATACATACGTGTACCACTATTGTACCACCAATTACCCTCTCATTCACACTGCTATGTGCTGGCACACAGCTTGTAATGGTATGCAGGGGTCGATTTCAACGACTGTTTACCAAAAACCATCACCTTATATGAGCTATTGTAGTCTAGATCAAGTGATATCAAGTGACAAGCAAATCAAACATTGATTTTGTGGAATTTCTAGTTCAACTTTAATCCATCTAGATGAAAGGTCATATCACAAAAATTTCAAAGAGGATTGAATATCGTTCTAAATTGAATTCATGTACTAGTGGTATTTTCATTGCACTGACCTGTCAGAATTGCAAGTTTCGATCGCACCAATCCAATGACTTCGTCAATCATCCATTTCTTGTTGACAATGGCATCTGTGTGTGTGTGTGTGTGTGTGTGTGTGTGTGCGTGCGTGTGCGTGCGTGTGCGTGCGTGTGTGTGTGTGGTGTGCGTGCGTGTGTGTGCGTGTGTGTGTGTGGTGTGAGTGCGTGTGTGTGTGGTGTGTGTGGTGTGTGTGCATTCTTGCGTGCGTGTGTGTGTGTGTGTGTGTGTTCTTGTGGGCACAGCTTTTGGTAGGTGGTTACATATGCATGACTGTGTGCATGTGTGCTTTGACAACAAAGTGTGTGGGAGGGAGTATGTACTGGCTAAGAGCTAACGAGTGGGTGTAAACAAACTTTCTCAAGCACCAGCAGTAAGAGGATTATTTAGCATGTAGGTGCAGCTGATATTTGCAATTGGATAGGGCAGGCTCTAATTGAGCCGGTAGCTACATATAGTAGGAGGAGGCCAGCAGGTCCAGCTCATATTAAATAGGGAAGCATACTAGGTAGTATGATCTTATCCATCCCAAATTGGTACGTACATTGTTACTAGGCAACCCACCCTAATGTGTGTTTATCTTCATGCCCATAACATTGTCAGTGGCCAATATTAAGTAATGAACAGAATGAATGCAGTGCTACGTGTTATTAATAGTCAATACATGCTAACTGGGTAAACTGAGGCCACACAAAACCACCTCTCTTTGGGCTCTGTGTACATGCCTCAGAAACTGAGGAAGCAGACATTCGCCGACAAAATTAATATCCAACACTGAGCACTATATATAGTCAGCTGCCTACTCCTCCCTGGGGCAACTCTGTCTATAATAGTGGTTAGCCCTTGGGCATCTATTTAGACTGCTAGACATCTGCCTGACGCGGGGGCACTCATGCATACATAACTGCCACATTCGATGGAGCAAATATGAATGGGTATATCCACCTTCAAAGATCTTACACTTATTACGCACACCTCATTAAGTATTCACACACGATCAATTCATAGTGTACACGAGCGTGAACTCCCTCCCCATTGCATGCAATTAGTGTCAGAGTAAGATAATTGAATGATCAACTCCTTCACTGACTATATACATGTAGTCACCATAGTTACTATTTTGAGGGGGGGGAGTTACAGAGATGACAACATGATCACTTTAAGCGGAGGAAGGTAGTTTAGTTACCAGTACAACAAGGACATGGGATATATTAATTGAACTGCAGGAAATGCGGTGATCACAACTATACATGTAATATAATAATTATGACTATTTTGATAGATTGGCACCGACTGGTACAATAATCAAACGACCCATGGATCAAAGTGGCCCTCTCTTTAGGGGCTGGACAAAATCATTCCACTAGAATCTAGCTTATGCAGCAGCTCATAATTGATGCACGTACGTCAACAGAAAACATTAAATTGCATGTCATTATTGAGTTACATCACTGATCATAAGTATACTAGTAGGAAAGCTTATAGGAAACCCAGCCACAGCTCATGGAAGCATTAGCTGGGAATACGTACAGTGCAGATACACAACGACTCTTGGCTGGCTAGTCTCTTGCTAATAAATTAGAATGCGAGATAAAAATTCTCGGAATTACATACATACAAGCTTGCAATCATTAGTTCAACACAGTCAGGGGGTGTGGCATTCACCAGACAATGATCAATCAAGAGTTACGTGTGGGAATACACACAGACTACAAAGATGGTTTATATTACAGTTTTTGCAATAGATCTAGAGGAGACGATTTCCATTTAACAATCAAATGGACACAACATACGACAGATAGACCACACAATCGTAGTTATTAGTAATAATTATATAATTATACAACACATAATTATTCAAACCGGCACTCTGTTCTAAAATGTTATGGGTAGTGCTAGTGTACAGTACAGTGGGAACTTGTCAATGGCGCCTCTTGAAAATTGCTCAATCTCTGTAATACAATCTATTGAGGTCACCTTGTGTACAATAAGACCTACAATGTATTATGCTCACTATAATTTATAATAATAATGCATGTTGTCACCTGCTATATATAATTATTATGGACATGCAGGTTAATAGGACGAAAGTATTCATAGCAAATATGTTTCTATTACCAAGGGCAACAATTAATAATGTGCTGATTTCAGCAAATTAAACCTGAAATTAAAAGGCAAGCAACTTTTTTTCGTCAGTATTGCACTCATTGGTATGGTATTTTATTGTGTGACACATTAACACTCACTGCTGTACATAGCGTTTACAAAAATAACCACGTACAATCAGTCAATGGTTATCAACACATAGCATCTAGTTGCTATAACTGCAGGCCAAGGAAAAACAATAGCTATACTGGTCTAAGTATTCATGGCCGGCTGTACACGGAATACAGAGTTCTAAATTAGTGTTTGTTACTATAATTATAGGGTTGTATGTATGTATGTATGTATATTGTATGTAATGCAAGTCAGCACTACTAGCATGCAGTGCTTGGCTGGCATGCAAACCTACACGCATAATAATTGGCATTCGTGTTTTCCCATGGAATCTGGCTTCCAAAAATGTATTCAAATGATACGGTATAAATCTGCACGAAGCTATTTACATGCATATGCAATACAGCCATTTAAAATAACACCACCCTGGAAACTAGACAATCTGTTGTCTATCTTAGCATAGCTAGCTCCTCTTGTGTTTAAATATAGATCTATACATCCACACACAGTCCAATGCATCCACACTCACCAATGTCTGCTGCATTGAGCCCCTCCATGGAGACTGAGCTGTCATGACCATCATGCACTGGCCTTGTACTGTTGGAGGTTTCCAAGGAGAGACTTTGACTGCGTCTAAGCTGATCTTGAATTGGGTCTCTTCCTTCAGCCATTGATATAAATAATCTAGCACAGCTCTTGAGCTAGCTATAGATACACTGTGAGCTAGTGGTTGCGTTACCTTGGCAGATAATCTAAGAGCACATGGCTTAAGCTAGCTAAACAGTAGTGGGGTTTTTACCTGCAAGGCTAGCTTGTAAATGGCTTGTACCATAGATATATAGAGTACATAGCTTGTAGTTGTACTTTGCGTTGGAGTAAGTACAGGAAGAGGACCGGATTTTCCCTAATGTACATGTATGTTTTCTACGTGATGTCATAAGAGCTACCCACACATATGCATTTTTTCCCATGCGCCCCTTTACAAGTTAATACTATAGTCTATTTATAAAACCCCATCAAGCATTAGAAGGGGAGGGAAGCTTGAAGCTTATCAAGTCAGATCCCCCAACCTCTGGCTTTGCATCCCATCCTGCTTTGCATCCCATCCGTCAGGATGCGGTGGCAGTAAGTGGTGAGCACTACTTATTTTTCAGGGCAAAGCTGAGTGAACTCTTTGGAAAATATTTCCGCTACTGATGGGACTCGAACTATCAATCTTCCGATCTGGAGTCGAATGCTTTACCCACTGGCCACCCACCAGTAACCCCACATGCATGCTGCAGAAAGGCTGGTATTCTGCAAAAATTAAATCCGCGAAAATTTCTTTTAACGGTCATTCTGCAAAAGTTTATACTCTCGAAATATACCCGCTATACGGTAAGTAGTTTACTGGTTATGAAAAAGATAGAAATTCAATATTAACATTATGAAAATTAATGAGCAGCACAAAACAGTTTAACAACTATTGAGTGGATCTATTTAATAATGTTATTTTGACTTGTTTAGCTGGTTTCAAAAACGGGTTCTCATAAGAGTCACTGTTATTAGTCTCTGTTTGTTCTGACCTCTCTTGGCTCTGCAGGAGGTCCACATCTCCAGGGGGGTCCTGAGGGGTGTGGTCATCATTAGCCTCCTCTTGTTCCTCTGTGGAGACTAGAAGTGCTTGCATGTAGGAGGGAGAGGCTGTCAGCTCGCTGGTGACCACTGTGTGTGTGTGGGTGTGTGTGGTTAGCAAATGGGAGTGTACATGTATAACAAGGGATGTGCCGCCCACACTGACTTGGCGGTTAGACAAAAATAACCATGTCGTTTTACTACTTAAAAGAAGCAGGATTGAAAAAATAGCCACCACTCCAACAATTTTGGGCACATCACAGTAGTAATAATAAATGAACATAGAAATCAGAAATCAAGGCGTTGGACTTTTGTTAAAGGGAAACCTAAATTGGCAAGTAGAAGACACCAAATTTTGCAGGCTACCACTTTGGGTCCAGACTCTCTAATCGATGAAAACTCACGAGCTATAAATGTAATAGAGATGTCTTAGAACTATGTTTTACTTCAGGGAATGGACATTCCCAGTTAAAGTTAACCACTTTTCATATCCGGTAAGGTGTCATCAAATCTACTTTTGGAATTATCTTTCCAGTTCTATACACTGCACTACTCCGTACATACTAACCTGTATAAAGTCCTGAGGCGTCAGTGGTCCCAGCCACGGGGTGGGAGGGGCGTGTCTTTGAGAGGAGGGTGGAGAGAGCTCGTCGTGAGTTGCGCTTCTCCATGGCTAGTTTCTCCCTCACACTCCGGTAGTCACTGGCAGGGACAATAAACGTCTGAGAGGAGGGATACACTGTATAGTGAGCATGAACACATACATGTAATATACAATGACGCCACATATATTCACAGAAGTATTGATTGCCGCTGAGAATGTTCATACTCTTTAGAAACATTTGATCTACCTAGTCTCTTGGATTGGGTGTATTACCATATGTGTTATAGTTATGTGTACAATATGTCATGCAAATATTGAACATACAGTACATGAATGTATAAATATACCATGCTGATAATTACTTTGGAGCCTATAAAGACATTGCATGTGTACACCACCATACAATGTAGATGTAGATTGTTTGAAGAAATCATCACCCTGATGCATAAAAATATTAGCCTTCCTGTACAGTAGCAAGCTTAATAAGAGCACAATTGTTTTCCTATTTCCTCTTATGCAGACTTCTATTGAGACCTTCTTAATACATGTACGAGGAGGCAGTGGGCGTGATGACAAGGTTAGGGAGCACGTTCAATCAGAGCACTTACAGGGGTCTTGACGTAGGTGTGGGGGTCAGGGAGGAGGGGGAGGTGTGGAGGGATGTTGGACGGACGGGTGCACTTTGACCCCACCTGAAGGCATCGTGGTTGAGGTTGAGGGTAGCTACGAGGCTCTGTATAGGAGGGAGGGGGGGGGTAAATAATGGCTCTGTATGGGGGGGGGGTATACAATGGCTTAGTACAAACGTAGACATTTTACTGTTGGTAAAGACAATCAACAAAGCTTGTACACACTAGTCCGGAAAAAACCTTTGCAATGTGGAAGTGATCTCTACATGTATAATTATTGAGCTGAAGACAATCAATTTTTAGTGTACACAATGCACATTAAGTGTACGCACGTTTTGCCAAGTGTCTTCTCTGCGGTCTCTTAGAGTACTCAGGGAGACCATTGACATCAAATCCTGCACAGCAATACCATCTTGACAGGTGAATGTATTGATACAGGTACGTACATGGTGCATATCATAAACAACGTACTCACAATCACTCCATCCTATAATTACGATAAGAATAGGTACAGTATACTATATCAGACCTGCGTCAATGAGTGCTGAGTGTACGTCTGAGACTGTAGGCTCTGTCCTTGAGGCCAGCTCACTGTACATACGAGCAGTGCGTCCCAGCTCACTGATAACTGAATAAACACACATACACTATAAGTCACACAGCAATATCCTTTAGCATTTACATACTAGCTGCACATACAACTAGATTAAAGTTACAACTAGCTACAGGCCAGGTTTGCTGAACTTTTAGAGCACAAATCTCTTAAACTTCACTGACAGCTCTGAGTAGCTTCTGTCAGAGATCCTAGAGCATGCTTCTCCACGCTCAGGTATCCAGTCTCCACACATAGGGCGGCTACGGCCGTCTGTAGGACAGTTCTTCTAGTCAACTCAACTCTCTCCATTAGGTGCGCTCCAAATGGAGAAAAGACAAAGTGGGCTTTAAATAAAACATTGGGTTAAAATGGATGATCTGTTGAGAACCGAAGATTTTGGGGCTCTTGCGTACTATTGTGAGCAAGAAGAGTTGAAGGTGAACTTGTACATACCTCACTAAGATTGTCTGATCTTGAGTCAACAGTAATAGTGGTAGATGACTCAGACAATCCGTGTACTTACAATGTCAAATGTCCTTGTTCTAAATAGTTTTTACCAGCAAGAGTGGCAGTGAGCTACCTATTCTCACTAAAATTTACTCAATTTACCACATCTGAAAAGTTATAAATAATGTGTGCTGTATTGAAGAACTTGCTGCCACTGTTACATGCATTATAATGGTATTGCTGACTCTATACAGGCTATGGGAGGTGTGGCCAGTGCTCAAGTGTACTCAACTCTGTTGGGAGTTTATCTGCTCCAAAACGAACTGTACGTATGTGTGTGATTATACACACCCATTTCACTGTACGTATGTGTGATTATACACACCTATTCCATGCATAAGCATCCTATCCCTGTGTACACACAACCCTTCAGTAGATAACTTATCATATAGAGCACACACACGTATACACATGCTCACTGCCACCGCTAACTCCCACCCCGCACACATAAATTCTGTGCTTACACACACACACACGCACACACACACGCACGCACACACACACACACACACACACACATGTATGCATGTCCTCACTACCAACCCCTACACACACACACACACACTACACACAGAGACCACGCTAAGCTCCTATGGCAGAGGATCCCCGAGTCAATGAAGCAGGACAGTCGTGAGATAGGAGAACTCTGGGAGATTGGAAAGAGATTATGGAGGAGAGACTTCTCTGCTGTGTATGAACTGGCCAAGAATCCAGAATGGCCACCCTATTTAGAGTCCATCGTGTCCGGACTAGTGGGTGCGTTGATGTCCATCTTATGTACAAGTGCAATACCGTACATATTACTAGAATGTTTAGTGTGTGAAAAACCTTTAATTTCTAAACTTGACCCTTTGCGATCAACTATTGCGTTCTAGCAAGGATTGTGTGTCATACCAGTACTAATATAGGTTTTTACGGTTTTAGTTTTGCGAAGTTATCAACACTCCCAAAATTTGCTTATGTGTTTGATGCTCGCAAAACATTCTAGTAATACGGTAGCATAGTTATTATGTGTGCGTGATACTGTTCCATATTTAAACGCATGTGTATACTGCTGAGGCAGCTCCATTATACTGATCAATACAACATACAATGTACATGCATGTGTATACCGTAATCTATAATCTGGTTAATAAGCGCACATCAACTAATAGGCGCATACTGGTTAGCAGACCAAGAGCCTTGATAGAAGGCGCATGGTTTTCTGCACAGTTCTCTGCCCAACAACTGGTCTCCACACTTTTTATTTATTTATAGATGTTATTTCACTACCGGTAGTTGGGTTACTGCTGTCAGATATGACTATATAGACCTCTTGCAGACAAACGATCGAGCTAGCTAATGGAGATTTGCTTCATTGAAATGTCATGGGCGTGGTTAATCTCTATAAGTGCATCCGGATAATAGGTGCATAGAGGCCTGCTCTTTTCCCTATAGGCGCATGCGCTTACTAACCAGATTATACGGTAGGTAATAGCATAGTAATGTGTATACAAACTGTAGAGCAAGATGAAAGCCTCTGATTGATTATTTTTACAAACTGTAGAGCAAGATGAAAGCCTCTGATTGATTAAAAATACCCCTCATTATACAGCTATACAATCTTAAAGACAGTGAAACCGTTCACCCTTGTTTAAACCAACAATGGCTCTAATATAGATGCTAACACGGTTGAAACACATGCTATGAACACTTTTGGGGTAGCTGTATAATGGAGAGGTGATAGGGTGACCACAATGGTAACTGCACATACATAAGTCATGCATATATGTCCTACAACGTGTATGACTGTGCAGTTGTGTGTGTTCATATTGGTCATTTAATTTTACTTCCTCCCCAGCCAAATTAAGAGAGCGACTTCTCATTCTAGTGGGCAAGGCATACACTACAATACGAGTACCTGACCTTTGCACCCTGCTGGGACAGTCTGAGGCAGAAATTAAGCAAAGTGAGCTCAGTACAGAAATATCTAGTTCAGATTCATAGTGCATGTACATGTATACGTATAGTTACCTACCGGTAGATGTTTAGTGTTTATACATGTATACCGTTAAATGACATGATGCATGCAGTTCTGTTGACTATGTTATTGTGTGATGAGTCTTTAACTGTAGTTCACTGCTTTTGTGTGTACTTCCACAGTGTCTGTTGAGAGAAGCTGGGATTTCGATGACCAGAGAAATGTCATATTACCGAAACCTATAAAAGGTACACCTATACAGCTACTTATAATAGTCTCTAAATAATTAATTGTACACGTATTGTACATGTTTGTGTCAGCTTTATTTAGGAGTGTCATTTGTTACTAGATTTTAAGCTCAGGAAAAGACTACCGTACTACGTATCCCTCTCTCATTCAGTTCTGCCCCCTATTAAGACATGTACATGTATAAAAATGCATAATTACAATATTTAAGTAAAAACAGTAGGCAAGTCTTGAAACTTTGTTGTCTGTACATGTACAGCCATCGTTCAATTCAACTCTTTATCTTCTAATACAGTGTTGGAGGGTGAGCTATTGCAGGAGCATAAGGAGAGACTTCAGAAACTGACTGACATTATTTCATTCTTAGAAAACTAGTGTGTCTTCATTTAATCACTATAACTGTACATTGTTTTTTTTTAGTCACCATTGGTGTACATTGCTATGACTACCATGTTGTGTTGTGCGATAATAATTGTTTGGTTTATAATTATCAATGTGCACTAATTTATAAAAAGCATGTAATAATTTTGTGTCCAATTATATAAAAATGAAAGGAAAAATTACCTTTATGCATGCCAATAATAACTGATAAAACAAACTTTCCATAATAATGCTAACTGTAATCTCTTTATTAGTGTGGTGTCACTCTATACAGCACTTTTAGCATTGGGATACAGCCTTGGTAGTACTGCGTGCACTGACCCCTTCATTAACAGGTCTTAAAGCACTACGAGGTGGTAGATCCTCCACCACGTAGTAGTCATCAGAGTCTGTGTGCGTATTTACCTCAGTAGTACTGCGTGCACTGACCCCTTCATTAACAGGTCTTAATGCACTACGAGGTGGTAGATCCTCCACCACATAGTAGTCATCAGAGTCTGTGTGCGTATTTACCTCAGTAGTACTGCGTGCACTGACCCCTTCATTAACAGGTCTTAATGCACTACGAGGTGGTAGATCCTCCACCACATAGTAGTCATCAGAGTCTGTGTGCGTACCGGCCTCAGTAGTACTGCGTGCACGGACCCCTTCATTAACAGGTCTTAATGCACTACGAGGTGGTAGATCCTCCACCACGTAGTAGTCATCAGAGTCTGTGTGCGTATTGGCCTCGGTAGTACTGTGTGCACTGATCTTGACCTTTTCACAGGGTGGTGTTATTTCGGAGTCTGTGTGCGTATTGGCCTCGATAGTACTGCGTGCACGGACCCCTTCATTAATAGGTCTTAATGCACTACGAGGTGGTAGATCCTCCACCACGTAGTAGTCATCAGAGTCTGTATGCGTATGTAATACCTATAGATAAGTTAAGCATCCAAAGAAGACTAACTTATATAGAGCTTTTCAAATGGATATGTTTTTCTAGCTTTAATTATGTGTGAACCTTTCCTCTGGATAATTTTTTCGAGGGCATCAGACACATGCAACAAAAGGCTATAATACATACTAAGTTACATGTACAAAGAAAGATATCACATTGTCTTTCACACCTAACCAGCTTCAGAGCTTTAATGTGTGTGTTTCATACGTATGAGTCAATAGAGTGTACATACAGGATGTACGTACAGACATGCAAATGAAATATAGTTAATCACCTGCAGTGACAGTGGTGTGGGTGTCCTGTGTCAGTTTCCCATACGACAAGTTTGATACTACAGAAATCTCTGGGGCTACAGAAATCTCTAAAGCATCTGCAGTACAAGTGATATTCTGATATGTTTGACTCACGTCAGTCGCATGGCCTTGCACTTCGTGAATTGATATGTTCTGTGCAACCGGAGCAATCGGAGCTTCTGTGATACGAGCCATACGGTCATTATGTATCGTCACATTATATGTATGGTCATTTATAATAGGGACATGACTGCTTACGGGAGTGACATCAGAGACATTTTCAATTTCATTTTGAGGAACAGATTCGACATTAAGAACTGAAGCCTCCTTTACTGAGGTTCTACTAGGCCACAAAATAATTGTAAACACAGTGAGAATGATGATAATGATGGCAAACAAAATAACCACTGCAATGAGAGAATACAAGATACTGAATGAAGGGCTCATATCGTGTCAGGAAAGAGTTGCTTGTATAGATATATAGTATGCTCTAGTCAATACTGTATGCTAAAATCAAGCTATAAAAATGATAGCAGAGCAGCTAGCTAGTATATAATTATTAGAGCTAGAGAGAAGCGTACTTTTCTGTCGAACATGCGCGCATGCGCAATAGCCCTTTATCGTGTTGGTATTTCTAATCACGTGCACCGGGACTATTACACACAGCACACGAAGAGTTTTGAGTTCTCACCCAGATCAGACTAGACTGTGGTTCTTCTTCCCCACCGTTAACCCTAGTACCTATCACAAAAGAATGGCTGATACTCTGATAGAAAGAGCTAAGCTTGCTGAGCAGGCTGAAAGATACCAGGACATGGCAAAGGTAGCTAGCTACAGTGTGAATGTGTTGTAGGTATTCAATGTACTTTCTATGGGCACATGTGGTAACTTAACTGTACGAACACGAACACGTACTACTATCGATTCCTGTGTGTAGTATTTACGATTCAACGTGCTTTTACATTTTACCCAGGCAATGAAGGAATATGTTGAAAACGAGGGAAAATTGTCATCTGAATCGAGAAACTTGTTGTCTGTGGCCTACAAGAACGTTGTTGGGACTCGCCGCAGTGCTTGGAGAGTGGTCTCTAGCATGGAACAGAAGGCGGATGCCAGCAGTGCAAGAGGGGAAGTTATCAAGGAGTATAAGATCACAATTGAGGAAGAGCTAAAAAACATTTGTGGTGAAGTGATCGTAAGTTAATATTATTTGTCTCCAATTATCTCCCACTGCCTTTCCATTATACCACTCTCTCTCTCCCCCATACTACTGTATCAATAGTCACCCACAGTATCATATCCTCCCACGAAACCACCAACACCATCCCAAAGCATACTTTGTCACGTTCTTATTAACTTGTCCTGCAGAATCTGCTTTCAAAGTATCTCATTAGCAAAGATACTAAAGAGGAAGAAAAGGACATGACCGAGAAAGACGTTGAGTCTAAGGTGTTTTACCTCAAGATGAAGGGCGACTACCACCGTTACCTTGCTGAGGTTGCAACTGGTGACGACAAAACAGCAGGTATATACTACGTGTTTGTAACTCATGTATATTTGGGATTTCTCAAACAGTGCCTTGCGAATAGGCCAGAGCTGTTATTGGGGTACGTAGTCTTGGTAACTGTGTAGTATTCCCACGTGTACACCGTATATCTTTAGGGTTGGTTTCATCTAGGTTATAAAGTTGGGGGGGGGGGGATTTGGGCGCACGTAAGCACGCTGCAAAAGTTTGGCTTAGTTGAGTTAATCACGTTAGCCAATGTCTTGATGTCATTATTTTACAAAATTTGAGGGAGGAGGTTCACCCCCCCCCCCCCCCCACTAGATGAAACTCCGCATTATTTGTGTAAGCAAGACACACTTTTGATGCAAGCGCAAGTACAATGTACATGTACGCTTACTGTATGGTATGTTACATGTATGAACACGGTGTTTCAATGCACACACAAGTGTTTGCTACTAACATGTCTCCGCTATCAATCCCGTAGAGCTATAGCTGTATAATATTATAGACTCCTTTACAACAGCACTATACTTTGCATTTATATTAGAGTACCGTATCACTAGCATATTTTGCGGGCGAAAAACCTTTGCGAATGAGCCAAATCAGCAGAAAACTTGACTGTTTTACGATCTAGCTATTGCGTTCGGGCAAGGATCGTGTGTATTTACTAGGTTTTGCGATTTTATTAGATCAACCCTCGCAAAGTTCGCATATGTTTGATGCTCGCAAAACACTCTAGTGATACGGTATTTGCTCGTAACTACATATGTACTACTCTGCCACACACACAGCTGTGGAAAATGCTTCTCAGGCATATTTGGATGCCAACACCACTGCCACTAATAAAATGCCACCCACCCACCCCATCCGACTTGGTCTGGCTCTCAACTTCTCCGTGTTCTACTACGAGATTTCAAACAAGCCAGACAAAGCCTGTGAGCTTGCTAAAAAGGTGAGCAGATTGGTTTATGGCAGTATCACACTAGTTGTTTTTTACAGGCATTTGATGATGCTATTGCGGAGTTGGACAATCTGAAAGAGGACTCTTACAAAGACAGCACTCTCATCATGCAGCTCCTTAGGGACAATCTCACTGTAAGTGATCAGTGCCTTCTTATTTGTCACATGTGTGCTGTACTGTATAGTCATGACAGTGCTTTTTGTAGAATGACTGTATCCATGCTTTGTGTACTGGGGAAACGAATCACTGCTCCTGTAGAGGATGTGTATAGTCTCTATAGAAATGCTCTATTTTTATGGCTGCTTTTTTTATACAGCTTTGGACGTCTGAGAATCAGCAAGGAGAGGAGGAAGAGGAGCCCCAGAATTAGCGTTTCTGAAACACTATTTTCACATGACTTAGTTATAATTATCCTCTAGGGTGGTGTACATTTATTGCTTGTATAGACATAATTATGACACATTATAATATACTTTGTGTGACGTGAACTTAAACTTAATTAATATTCTTGGACTGTTATGACGTTTCTCAATGTGCCCATTGTATGCATAGGGTGTGTCAGTATACACACTTGTTTATGACGTCAGTCAATATCACGTTTTACAGGGAGGTTTTAACCACGCCCACTATGTGTGTTGTATCAGCCACACCTACATGTACATGTGAACATCACAGTACTGCACTAATAGCGCTCAAAGAACAGAACGTTTCTCTCTTTCTCTCTCTTTCTCTTTATTACTCGTACTGAATATGTCGGCTGAGACTATCCTTGAGAAGGCTAAGCTTGCTGAGCAGGCTGAGCGATACAAAGACATGGCTAGGGTATGTATAGCTACATGTATAATTAATTGTACATACGTATTTATTATTTACCTGCCTTGGATGTCATGCATGAGCACGGTACGGTATAGGTACGACCTACCGTATAATAATTACTGGTATGCTAAAACTTGAAGATTCACAGCATCAAACATTGTTATGAAATAACCCTTAGCTACTAAAATAGCTTTGTTGCTAATTAAACTACATTGTAATAGCTTCTAGGTTGATCTTTGTAACCAATGGTACGATTTGTTTTCAGTTTCTCGGAATGTATAAGATAACTGCCTTCTTATAAGGTCAAAGAATGTCTTTATTAAATTGGACCTCTCCTAGCGACCACCTGTGAAGCGACAAAGAGGCTTGTGTCTTATGCTCATACAGTCATAATTATACATAATTATGATTTGTATTTTTACGGTTAGGTGCACCAACAGATTAACAAACGTGTGATGCAGAGTGTAGGAGTTGTAGAATGTAACACGCACCTCTAACATTACACTACAGGAAATGAAGCAATATGTCGAAATGGAGGCAGATTTTACATCTGAATCAAGAAACTTGTTGTCTGTGGCCTACAAGAATGTAGTCGGTGCCCACCGTAGTGCTTGGAGGGTGGTCTCCAGCATTGAGAGCAGGCAATCTGATGACCAAAAACGTGAAGGTATCAAATCTTATCGGGAGGAAATCGAGAAAGATCTTAATGATGTCTGTAGCGAAGTTCTTGTAAGTTGAATTTTAAGTTAAACCTGCTCTAAACGTTATAATTATGTGTACAGGTACAGCTTTGTTTTTAAGTACAGTCGGTGTACGTACTGTTCAAATCTACCACGAGAAAGCATGATACATTACGCTGTGTGAAATACTTAGTTTTTTTAAGCACACCTCTACCCATATTTAAGCATCATTAAGCATTTGCAAGCACAGGTGTAATTAACTTTTTTCACAGCATCTGCTTGATGATTTCCTCATCAAAAAAGATGCAACAAAAGAGGATGCAGAGTCCAAGGTGTTCTACCTCAAGATGAAGGGTGACTACCATCGTTATATTGCCGAAGTTGCAGTCGAGTCTGCGAAGGACGATGGTGAGGTTTATACAGAGAACTGTAATAGGTTAATCACTCTACATGATAATTATTTGTACAGCCAAAACAAAAGCTGAAGCTGCATATGAAGATGCTACAAAGGAAGCCAATGACAAAATGCCATCCACCCACCCCATTCGACTTGGTCTGGCTCTTAACCACTCTGTATTCCACTTTGAAATCATGAACAAACGTGAAAAAGCCTGTGAGCTTGCCAAAACGGTGGGTGTATTCTGTGTGATGATGATGATGTTTTGATTATGATTAATGTCTATGTGTTTGTTGTTTCGTCCAGGCATTTGATGATGCTATTGCTGAGTTGGACAATCTGAAGGAGGACTCTTACAAAGACAGCACTCTCATCATGCAGCTCCTTAGGGACAACCTCACCGTAAGTGAAAGTGTCTAGGTCACTTTATAACAACCTTTTACTTTTTATTCTGTGTACGTATGATAACAAATTCACGGTTTAATAAATGTTATAATGGTTTATGAATGAGCATATAGTCCTCACTAACTTTTGGCTAATGAAACTCGCACGCTATTTGTCATTTTGTTTTGCAGCTTAATCATGTTAGTATATATGTACACACATGACTGTATATCATTCTGTGCAGTTATGGACATCAGATACTTCAAACGAAGGAGAAGAGGCACAAGACTAGAAGTCCCTGCTACTATTATTGCACATGCATAAATTATTATGTTGAGATTCTTTAGAGTGTATAGACAAACTAGTTCTTATAACGTTTTGTAATCAAAGTTGACTGAGTGTATTAATTATATACAAGTTGTTGTGGCTGGCTATAAGGTAGTCTAGTGTATAAATATCTTAATTAAAATTAATAATTACTGTTGCGTCACTCTTATGTGAGGTCATTTGGGAACGCCCCTTTTAGCCTCGCCCAAAGTCTGTCAAATTATCAATGTGTGTGTGTTGTGTGTACAACAACAGAACAAGAGATATTTTTAGCTGTCATAAATATCAAGCCAAGATGTCTAATGATACCGATGCCCTTCTAGACAGAGCCCGGCTGGCTGAGCAGTCTGAGAGATATGAAGACATGGCACAGGTAGGGTTGTATCAATGTCTGACATGTATCAAGGGCTGAATGTGATTACTAAAGTTGTGTTCACTGTACTGCATGCTGTAGTTAGGTAACTAAAGTCAACTCAACTCAACGAATGGTGACATGGTTTGTGTATTAATACAATGTGCCAAGTGCTTTTAGTTTTAATATACAGTGGGTCATAACTAATGTGTGCAGTACACTCGAGCTCGGGACATGTTAGTCTTTTCTTGTACATACTATTTATATTATAACGTCTCATAAACGGAATTATTTAGTGGCGTCGTGAATATGGTAGGTGGTAATCCCACCCACCTAATCTGTGCCTATACAAACTATTGTTTTCTCAAAGTATGTATTAACAGGTCACCTTACGACAAATACACATGTACGTACACTTAACGCTTGTCTTATACCTATATACTTATAGCTGCATGCTAAACTATGAGCTGACCCAAGGTGACACACTTGTCATGCTGCATGCGTACATTACGTGTGTATATAATTATAGCCTTTTTGTAGCGTGCTCTCACAATTTTTCAATTTGCACACTTCAGGCAATGAAAAGCTACGTGGTGAAAAACTCTGGGGTAAAGTTAGATTCCAACCAAAGGAACCTACTTTCAGTGGCCTACAAGAACATAGTCGGTGCTCGTCGAAATGCGTGGAGAGTGTTGTCCAGCATTGATTCAAAGAACCCAACTGATGTTACAAAAGAGTACATTGGCATCGTTGAGAAGGAGCTTAATGACCTTTGTAATGAAGTTATTGTAAGTTGATCAATGTATGTCCTATCTAATCTCCTCGTTGCAAGATAGGCTCTTTCCTGCCATTACCCACTACCAGATAGTCATTGTTTTACGCGAGGCTATTAGTGTAAAGCTAGCATGTCTACATGTGCACACACCACATGTTGTACGTATACAGCACATAGTGAACCCCCCCCTCCCATATAACGACCATTATAATTATTACTACGTGTACATACATGTAGGTGGCCTCTGTTGATTGTTTTGTACACATACTATTCATTTGGGACTTGAGTGCCTATCGTAATTGCAACCTGCGTAGTGATCTTTATTCAGGCGTGGCCATTAAGAGAGGAGTTCCACTGTTACACAGTACAAGTACTTACTAATATACTTATATAATTTATAGGCATTTTTGACTCGTTTAATTATTACTCTCTCCACATGTTGTCTAATAAAATTATAGGCTCTCCTTGACGATCACCTCGTTAAAGAAGACACAGACGATGCAGAGTCCAAGGTGTTCTACCTCAAGATGAAGGGCGACTACTATCGTTATATTGCCGAAGTTACAGACGGAGAAGGAAAAAAAGATGGTAAGTTTATTCGATTGTCTCGGTACTGATCTAATCTTCAGTACACATGAGCTCTGAATAGTTTGTCAGTGTGTGTTTCCAAGTGTGGCTATCCAATGTGATATTGGTTTTGTTGTGTATAAATGTATTCTAAAACACATCACATTTGTAATAATGTCTTGTTTCAATCTGCCAGTCATTAAAATTACGTACAGCTCTTGTTTTGTTAATACAGTCGTGGAAAACGCTAAAAAGGCCTATGAAAAATCTTCTAAGTTTGCCGAGGAGAAGATGTCACCCACCCACCCCATTCGACTAGGTCTGGCTCTCAACTTCTCCGTGTTCCACTACGAGATTGCTGATAACAGAACCAAAGCGTGTGAGCTTGCTAAAAAGGTATACTAACACACACATGGTCATGTACAGTATACTTGTTGAAGATTTGAGAATTCAGTGCATGTACAGAAGATTAGTGGGTGCTTTCTGAAGTCTACAGCTGTACATACATGTAGCCTCAAAATATCTTCTCGGTACAATTTATGTAGGCTCTCTGTGTATGTCGTTCTAACTATTTCAGGCATTTGATGAAGCCATTGCCGATCTGGATACTCTGAAGGAGGACTCTTACAAAGACAGCACTCTCATCATGCAGCTCCTTAGGGACAACCTCACTGTAAGTGAAGCATAGTTATGGTTTGTAGAGTGTACTGACACCCCCTTTGGAACTCACTTTCTCATCACTTTGCATATAGTAGCTCTAAAAGATTAATAGCCTATGTCTAAGTGTATCTGGTGTCTCAATTGTATGCATGTGCAAGTCTGTAACTTTGATATAATTATAATAATACATAATTGTACGATAGCCATAAACCTCTGTATATGTTGTGGTGTGTTGTGTAGCAGTTTGTACTCTGTATAATACAAATCTCTGATTAATGGGCATTGAGTTGGCAACATACGTGACATTTTCCATTTGTGGAGAGGCTTTATACAATGTACATTATGTAGTAAGTTAGTAAGTTTTGGGGGGAGTCAGAAACATTGTTATAATATTACTTGTTTGAATCAAGGGTATGTTTTCTTATCTGCAGTTGTGGACAGCAGATGCCGGTGACGATGATGCTGGGGAAGATCAGTGATGACCGTATATGCAACGGATTACTAGTTTAAATTAATTTAAGTATAACTCAATTGAATTTTCTAGCTTTCATATTATTATTCGTATTATTCTATACTAAAGCTATAATAACTATTGTAGCCACTTGTGATTACATATACTTGTATTTGTACGGTCCAATTCATATTATTAAATATTATTTGTGAGAGTGCAATATGTAACATGCATGGTGTGCCTGCCTCGATCATGCCAGCGGCGGGTCATAGAGACCGTTATATAGTGGGCGTGTCTGGATGCCAGTGGGTGGAGGACAGTCACACCCATTATTGACTTGCAGCGTAAAAATTAATTATCAAGACACAGACTAGACTACAGACTGGGAACAGCTTGGTGCTAGCAGCTAAGAAACACACAATGGAAAAGACAGTAGAAAGAGCGAAGGTTGCCGAACAGGCTGAAAGATATGAAGACATGGCACAGGTGTGAGACTCTAGATACTGTCTTCAACTGTAGACTTGTGATGTGTGTCCTAATCACTATAGTTACTGCCTGTCTGGTGTGTATGCAGTATGCAGCTATTATGTGCGTGTGTGTATATTGATACGAAATGGCTGTCATGTGAAATACGTAGCTATTTTAATTAATTGTGTATTTTGAACCCACCCGGCCGAACCCTTGCTTTTAATATAGAAATGGAACCAGGGTTTTCGACATAAAGAAGTTGAAACCAGTCTTACCGTGTGTGTGTGTGTGTGTGTGTGTGTGTGTGTGTGTGTGTGTGTGTGTGCGTGTGCGTGTGCGTGTGCGTGTGCGTGTGTGTGTGTGCGTGTGTGTGTGCGTGTGTGCATGATAATATTTAAACAGTGAAGTAATACACTACTATACTGTAGTCAGTGCCCATATAAGGTATTGTACATGTATGAGGAATGTGTGGTGTCACCTCCTAAGGCTTTGTGTGTAATCTAAGGCCATTACGGCACCTGGTGTCCGTGTCTAACCAATTCACTCGTAACCGGGTACAGTGAAAACCCCGTATTGAGGTCACGTCACCTCTGTACAAATCAACAATGGCTAGATACTATCAAAGCCTCCTCTGATTACATGTACATACTGCTGGTAACATGCTGTAGACACTTTTGATTAATTAACCTTGCTGTATTATAGAGGGCAACCTGCTTAGAGGTAGGCATATGTTTCGTAGTTTTGCCACAGCTTATGGTTACTACGTGTGAAATCAATATTTCCATGTTCTCTAATTCCAGGCAATGAAGGATCTAGTTAAGACCAAAAGAAAATTATCGACAGAAGAGAGAAACTTGTTGTCTGTGGCCTACAAGAATGTAGTCGGTGCTCGTCGTAGTGCTTGGAGGGTGGTCTCCAGCATTGACGATAAGAATTCTAATGAAGCAAAAGGTGTCCTGATTGAAGAGTACAAGAAAGAGATTGAGAAAGAGCTTACCGATATCTGCAATGAAGTACTTGTAAGTTAATTAACACTGTATGTTAAAACCAAGTTAAGCATTATTACAAGTACAGTACTGTACATGTTGGCCACTACTAATTAAATAATACTTAGTTATGACATCACATACATGTGCATCGCTATTCTTTAGTGTGCATACCGTATAGCGGGTAATTTTCATGGGGTAAAACAAATTTTTTTATCTGGAAAACGGTGGTTTTGTGAGTAAAAATCTCGTTTCCTGCACTGCATTCATACGTTCCGGTAAGCCACGCCTACGTTTACATTTTGTGGAGGTCAGCTTGCCCACGAAAATTACCCGCTACAGTAGAACCTCGATTATCCGGCTTGGAAGTTTCTATAATTTAGAAAATGGGCGTGTCCCTGAAATGCGCATGCGCATTGCAGCTGTTACTATGGAGACAGGTCTGTTTATCTTCTGCGCATGCGCAGACAACCATGTGGCACTGCTGTTTATTAATAAAGTGGGTGGATCAAGGCGTGGTTTATCTATTTGGTATATTCACTTATCCGGCCTGCCTCTGGAACCAAGGTGTTCGGATAATGGAGGTTCTACTGTGTACGGTATTCGGTGTTGGAAATTACTCACTGCCATCGGTCATTGACCGGACGTTTAATTAGAATGACCATGCATTCCACCATGTGTCCAGTCAGTATGACCATGCACAAATGACATTTGACCATACAGTCAATAAAAATTTTTTCTAACACTCATGTTCTCTATAATTATGCATGTACAGTCTGTATATTGGAATTTTGCTGTTGTTACTTTGTCCCACCATAGGAACTCCTTGATAAAGTCCTTATTCCCGGCTCTGACGATGAATCAGACGAGTCCAAGGTGTTCTACCAAAAGATGAAGGGTGACTACTATCGTTATATTGCCGAAGTTTCCACGGAGAACAGAAAGGACTGTAAGTTGCTCTGCTGCTAGTCTGGGTGATGAGTTAAATGTTTCCAGTAAGTCTCTGTCGTACCCTGTAAGCTCTAAGAATGTTCGCGATCTGGATCTAATAAAAATGTTAAATCCTAGTTTAGTACCATACTTTAAAATTACCTCTCTTGCCTTTAACTTGCATGAACCCAGTCTCCACGCACAGTGTATTGTATTGTTTGGTTTTCTCAATTCCACAATGACCGGGACTGGCCACTTTGGGTGCACATGCAGGCTCTATGAAAAATCAGAGTAATACGTACCCCTGATTATATTCTTCCGGGAAAGTGATCTCTTTTAAAGCGGTACATTTATTATACGTAATATAACTATTTCTCATAAGTGTCGTATAATTTGGTGAATGAGCCATTTGAACCGACTTGGCGGTTTTTAAATTGGCGTCTCAGGCGTGGCCACTACAGCAATGACGTTGTGTCCATCGGAAAACTTTATTTGGCGATCTTCGAAATCGCCAAATTTTCAAATTTTCCTGTTATACAGTCTTACTACTTGTACCATTCTTGTCACACAGCTGTGGAGAAGGCTAGTGACGCATATAAATTAGCCCAGGAAACTGCAACCAGTAGCATGTCACCCACCCACCCCATCCGACTTGGTCTGGCTCTCAACTTCTCCGTGTTCTACTACGAGATTGCAAGCTTACCAGACAAAGCCTGTGAGCTCGCTAAAACGGCAAGTACAATCAACTGTGTCTACATGTACAAGCACATACGTATGTACGATAGACATAGAGGGCAATACAGTGGGTCCTCATACAAACTGTATATGTCTAACTTGGTCACTGGTGGATATATATAGCATGAGCATTTTCGTACTGTAAGAAATAAATAATTATACAGGCACAAGCCTGAGGGTGGGTGTGCTACCTGCCTGTATGAGCCATATTCCATACTTCCCCGGGAAAGTAAAATATATCTAATAATTATTCTGGATATCACCTACGGAGTGAATCAGTAACTATGTGTTGCAGTAATTGTATACGACCATTACCAAATTAGGCCTCGAGGCATGATAATAAATAACACGGAAGGGATTATAATTATGAATTACACCATGCACCTAGCTTGACAATGTGATACAATTTTTTTTACAGGCATTTGATGATGCTATTGCTGAGCTTGATCAGCTGCAGGAGGACTCTTACAAAGACAGCACTCTCATCATGCAGCTCCTTAGGGACAACCTCACTGTAAGTGAAGCATTGTGTGCCCTCTATCATTCGTTTCCTTATAATAGAGTTTGTACATCGTTGTATGGAGTACACACACACACACGCGCACACACACACACACACACACACACACACCACACTGCATAAGTATCCATTTTGTTGAGTGTTAACTTAAGATGCAGTTATAGCCTCAATCGCAATAATGATGTATCATGTGCATACCTTCAGTTGTGGACAGCCAGTGATAAAGTGGAGGATGACGAAGAAGATCAATAGAGGAGAAATTAACTGTACGTGTTACCGTTTTATAGAGAACATTCACATACTTATAAAATTTTAGTTTTTAGGTTAATGTGTAGTTATAATTCGTCGATGTATGGTCCTTCTTTTTTATGATTTTGTAAGTGTGTTATAATTATGAATTATATCAGTCTGCATGTAAAATTAATATCGAAACATGCAAGTAATTTTGTATGACACTATAAAATACATGTACATGCATGCATGTATTATGACAGTGATGTATACGTATAATATATTACTAGAATATTTTGCGGGCGAAAAACCTTTGCGAATGAGCCAAATCAGCAGAAAACTTGACTGTTTTACGATCTAGCTATTGCGTTCGGGCAAGGATCGTGTGTATTTACTAGGTTTTGCGATTTTATTAGATCAACCCTCGCAAAGTTCGCATATGTTTGATGCTCGCAAAACACTCTAGTGATACGGTATTTGCTCGTAACTACATATGTACTACTCTGCCACACACACAGCTGTGGAAAATGCTTCTCAGGCATATTTGGATGCCAACACCACTGCCACTAATAAAATGCCACCCACCCACCCCATCCGACTTGGTCTGGCTCTCAACTTCTCCGTGTTCTACTACGAGATTTCAAACAAGCCAGACAAAGCCTGTGAGCTTGCTAAAAAGGTGAGCAGATTGGTTTATGGCAGTATCACACTAGTTGTTTTTTACAGGCATTTGATGATGCTATTGCGGAGTTGGACAATCTGAAAGAGGACTCTTACAAAGACAGCACTCTCATCATGCAGCTCCTTAGGGACAATCTCACTGTAAGTGATCAGTGCCTTCTTATTTGTCACATGTGTGCTGTACTGTATAGTCATGACAGTGCTTTTTGTAGAATGACTGTATCCATGCTTTGTGTACTGGGGAAACGAATCACTGCTCCTGTAGAGGATGTGTATAGTCTCTATAGAAATGCTCTATTTTTATGGCTGCTTTTTTTATACAGCTTTGGACGTCTGAGAATCAGCAAGGAGAGGAGGAAGAGGAGCCCCAGAATTAGCGTTTCTGAAACACTATTTTCACATGACTTAGTTATAATTATCCTCTAGGGTGGTGTACATTTATTGCTTGTATAGACATAATTATGACACATTATAATATACTTTGTGTGACGTGAACTTAAACTTAATTAATATTCTTGGACTGTTATGACGTTTCTCAATGTGCCCATTGTATGCATAGGGTGTGTCAGTATACACACTTGTTTATGACGTCAGTCAATATCACGTTTTACAGGGAGGTTTTAACCACGCCCACTATGTGTGTTGTATCAGCCACACCTACATGTACATGTGAACATCACAGTACTGCACTAATAGCGCTCAAAGAACAGAACGTTTCTCTCTTTCTCTCTCTTTCTCTTTATTACTCGTACTGAATATGTCGGCTGAGACTATCCTTGAGAAGGCTAAGCTTGCTGAGCAGGCTGAGCGATACAAAGACATGGCTAGGGTATGTATAGCTACATGTATAATTAATTGTACATACGTATTTATTATTTACCTGCCTTGGATGTCATGCATGAGCACGGTACGGTATAGGTACGACCTACCGTATAATAATTACTGGTATGCTAAAACTTGAAGATTCACAGCATCAAACATTGTTATGAAATAACCCTTAGCTACTAAAATAGCTTTGTTGCTAATTAAACTACATTGTAATAGCTTCTAGGTTGATCTTTGTAACCAATGGTACGATTTGTTTTCAGTTTCTCGGAATGTATAAGATAACTGCCTTCTTATAAGGTCAAAGAATGTCTTTATTAAATTGGACCTCTCCTAGCGACCACCTGTGAAGCGACAAAGAGGCTTGTGTCTTATGCTCATACAGTCATAATTATACATAATTATGATTTGTATTTTTACGGTTAGGTGCACCAACAGATTAACAAACGTGTGATGCAGAGTGTAGGAGTTGTAGAATGTAACACGCACCTCTAACATTACACTACAGGAAATGAAGCAATATGTCGAAATGGAGGCAGATTTTACATCTGAATCAAGAAACTTGTTGTCTGTGGCCTACAAGAATGTAGTCGGTGCCCACCGTAGTGCTTGGAGGGTGGTCTCCAGCATTGAGAGCAGGCAATCTGATGACCAAAAACGTGAAGGTATCAAATCTTATCGGGAGGAAATCGAGAAAGATCTTAATGATGTCTGTAGCGAAGTTCTTGTAAGTTGAATTTTAAGTTAAACCTGCTCTAAACGTTATAATTATGTGTACAGGTACAGCTTTGTTTTTAAGTACAGTCGGTGTACGTACTGTTCAAATCTACCACGAGAAAGCATGATACATTACGCTGTGTGAAATACTTAGTTTTTTTAAGCACACCTCTACCCATATTTAAGCATCATTAAGCATTTGCAAGCACAGGTGTAATTAACTTTTTTCACAGCATCTGCTTGATGATTTCCTCATCAAAAAAGATGCAACAAAAGAGGATGCAGAGTCCAAGGTGTTCTACCTCAAGATGAAGGGTGACTACCATCGTTATATTGCCGAAGTTGCAGTCGAGTCTGCGAAGGACGATGGTGAGGTTTATACAGAGAACTGTAATAGGTTAATCACTCTACATGATAATTATTTGTACAGCCAAAACAAAAGCTGAAGCTGCATATGAAGATGCTACAAAGGAAGCCAATGACAAAATGCCATCCACCCACCCCATTCGACTTGGTCTGGCTCTTAACCACTCTGTATTCCACTTTGAAATCATGAACAAACGTGAAAAAGCCTGTGAGCTTGCCAAAACGGTGGGTGTATTCTGTGTGATGATGATGATGTTTTGATTATGATTAATGTCTATGTGTTTGTTGTTTCGTCCAGGCATTTGATGATGCTATTGCTGAGTTGGACAATCTGAAGGAGGACTCTTACAAAGACAGCACTCTCATCATGCAGCTCCTTAGGGACAACCTCACCGTAAGTGAAAGTGTCTAGGTCACTTTATAACAACCTTTTACTTTTTATTCTGTGTACGTATGATAACAAATTCACGGTTTAATAAATGTTATAATGGTTTATGAATGAGCATATAGTCCTCACTAACTTTTGGCTAATGAAACTCGCACGCTATTTGTCATTTTGTTTTGCAGCTTAATCATGTTAGTATATATGTACACACATGACTGTATATCATTCTGTGCAGTTATGGACATCAGATACTTCAAACGAAGGAGAAGAGGCACAAGACTAGAAGTCCCTGCTACTATTATTGCACATGCATAAATTATTATGTTGAGATTCTTTAGAGTGTATAGACAAACTAGTTCTTATAACGTTTTGTAATCAAAGTTGACTGAGTGTATTAATTATATACAAGTTGTTGTGGCTGGCTATAAGGTAGTCTAGTGTATAAATATCTTAATTAAAATTAATAATTACTGTTGCGTCACTCTTATGTGAGGTCATTTGGGAACGCCCCTTTTAGCCTCGCCCAAAGTCTGTCAAATTATCAATGTGTGTGTGTTGTGTGTACAACAACAGAACAAGAGATATTTTTAGCTGTCATAAATATCAAGCCAAGATGTCTAATGATACCGATGCCCTTCTAGACAGAGCCCGGCTGGCTGAGCAGTCTGAGAGATATGAAGACATGGCACAGGTAGGGTTGTATCAATGTCTGACATGTATCAAGGGCTGAATGTGATTACTAAAGTTGTGTTCACTGTACTGCATGCTGTAGTTAGGTAACTAAAGTCAACTCAACTCAACGAATGGTGACATGGTTTGTGTATTAATACAATGTGCCAAGTGCTTTTAGTTTTAATATACAGTGGGTCATAACTAATGTGTGCAGTACACTCGAGCTCGGGACATGTTAGTCTTTTCTTGTACATACTATTTATATTATAACGTCTCATAAACGGAATTATTTAGTGGCGTCGTGAATATGGTAGGTGGTAATCCCACCCACCTAATCTGTGCCTATACAAACTATTGTTTTCTCAAAGTATGTATTAACAGGTCACCTTACGACAAATACACATGTACGTACACTTAACGCTTGTCTTATACCTATATACTTATAGCTGCATGCTAAACTATGAGCTGACCCAAGGTGACACACTTGTCATGCTGCATGCGTACATTACGTGTGTATATAATTATAGCCTTTTTGTAGCGTGCTCTCACAATTTTTCAATTTGCACACTTCAGGCAATGAAAAGCTACGTGGTGAAAAACTCTGGGGTAAAGTTAGATTCCAACCAAAGGAACCTACTTTCAGTGGCCTACAAGAACATAGTCGGTGCTCGTCGAAATGCGTGGAGAGTGTTGTCCAGCATTGATTCAAAGAACCCAACTGATGTTACAAAAGAGTACATTGGCATCGTTGAGAAGGAGCTTAATGACCTTTGTAATGAAGTTATTGTAAGTTGATCAATGTATGTCCTATCTAATCTCCTCGTTGCAAGATAGGCTCTTTCCTGCCATTACCCACTACCAGATAGTCATTGTTTTACGCGAGGCTATTAGTGTAAAGCTAGCATGTCTACATGTGCACACACCACATGTTGTACGTATACAGCACATAGTGAACCCCCCCCTCCCATATAACGACCATTATAATTATTACTACGTGTACATACATGTAGGTGGCCTCTGTTGATTGTTTTGTACACATACTATTCATTTGGGACTTGAGTGCCTATCGTAATTGCAACCTGCGTAGTGATCTTTATTCAGGCGTGGCCATTAAGAGAGGAGTTCCACTGTTACACAGTACAAGTACTTACTAATATACTTATATAATTTATAGGCATTTTTGACTCGTTTAATTATTACTCTCTCCACATGTTGTCTAATAAAATTATAGGCTCTCCTTGACGATCACCTCGTTAAAGAAGACACAGACGATGCAGAGTCCAAGGTGTTCTACCTCAAGATGAAGGGCGACTACTATCGTTATATTGCCGAAGTTACAGACGGAGAAGGAAAAAAAGATGGTAAGTTTATTCGATTGTCTCGGTACTGATCTAATCTTCAGTACACATGAGCTCTGAATAGTTTGTCAGTGTGTGTTTCCAAGTGTGGCTATCCAATGTGATATTGGTTTTGTTGTGTATAAATGTATTCTAAAACACATCACATTTGTAATAATGTCTTGTTTCAATCTGCCAGTCATTAAAATTACGTACAGCTCTTGTTTTGTTAATACAGTCGTGGAAAACGCTAAAAAGGCCTATGAAAAATCTTCTAAGTTTGCCGAGGAGAAGATGTCACCCACCCACCCCATTCGACTAGGTCTGGCTCTCAACTTCTCCGTGTTCCACTACGAGATTGCTGATAACAGAACCAAAGCGTGTGAGCTTGCTAAAAAGGTATACTAACACACACATGGTCATGTACAGTATACTTGTTGAAGATTTGAGAATTCAGTGCATGTACAGAAGATTAGTGGGTGCTTTCTGAAGTCTACAGCTGTACATACATGTAGCCTCAAAATATCTTCTCGGTACAATTTATGTAGGCTCTCTGTGTATGTCGTTCTAACTATTTCAGGCATTTGATGAAGCCATTGCCGATCTGGATACTCTGAAGGAGGACTCTTACAAAGACAGCACTCTCATCATGCAGCTCCTTAGGGACAACCTCACTGTAAGTGAAGCATAGTTATGGTTTGTAGAGTGTACTGACACCCCCTTTGGAACTCACTTTCTCATCACTTTGCATATAGTAGCTCTAAAAGATTAATAGCCTATGTCTAAGTGTATCTGGTGTCTCAATTGTATGCATGTGCAAGTCTGTAACTTTGATATAATTATAATAATACATAATTGTACGATAGCCATAAACCTCTGTATATGTTGTGGTGTGTTGTGTAGCAGTTTGTACTCTGTATAATACAAATCTCTGATTAATGGGCATTGAGTTGGCAACATACGTGACATTTTCCATTTGTGGAGAGGCTTTATACAATGTACATTATGTAGTAAGTTAGTAAGTTTTGGGGGGAGTCAGAAACATTGTTATAATATTACTTGTTTGAATCAAGGGTATGTTTTCTTATCTGCAGTTGTGGACAGCAGATGCCGGTGACGATGATGCTGGGGAAGATCAGTGATGACCGTATATGCAACGGATTACTAGTTTAAATTAATTTAAGTATAACTCAATTGAATTTTCTAGCTTTCATATTATTATTCGTATTATTCTATACTAAAGCTATAATAACTATTGTAGCCACTTGTGATTACATATACTTGTATTTGTACGGTCCAATTCATATTATTAAATATTATTTGTGAGAGTGCAATATGTAACATGCATGGTGTGCCTGCCTCGATCATGCCAGCGGCGGGTCATAGAGACCGTTATATAGTGGGCGTGTCTGGATGCCAGTGGGTGGAGGACAGTCACACCCATTATTGACTTGCAGCGTAAAAATTAATTATCAAGACACAGACTAGATCGACTACAGACTGGGAACAGCTTGGTGCTAGCAGCTAAGAAACACACAATGGAAAAGACAGTAGAAAGAGCGAAGGTTGCCGAACAGGCTGAAAGATATGAAGACATGGCACAGGTGTGAGACTCTAGATACTGTCTTCAACTGTAGACTTGTGATGTGTGTCCTAATGACTATAGTTACTGCCTGTCTGGTGTGTATGCAGTATGCAGCTATTATGTGCGTGTGTGTATATTGATACGAAATGGCTGTCACGTGAAATACGTAGCTATTTTGATTGATTGTGCATTTTGAACCCACCCGGCCGAACCCTTGCTTTTAATATAGAAATGGAACCAGGGTTTTCGACATAAAGAAGTTGAAACCAGTCTTACCGTGTGTGTGTGCGTGTGTGTGTGTGTGTGTGTGTGTGTGTGTGTGCATGATAATATTTAAACAGTGAAGTAATACACTACTATACTGTAGTCAGTGCCCATATAAGGTATTGTACATGTATGAGGAATGTGTGGTGTCACCTCCTAAGGCTTTGTGTGTAATCTAAGGCCATTACGGCACCTGGTGTCCGTGTCTAACCAATTCACTCGTAACCGGGTACAGCGAAAACCCCGTATTGAGGTCACGTCACCTCTGTACAAATCAACAATGGCTAGATACTATCAAAGCCTCCTCTGATTACATGTACATGCTGCTGGTAACATGCTGTAGACACTTTTGATTAATTAACCTTGCTGTATTATAGAGGGCAACCTGCTTAGAGGTAGGCATATGTTTCGTAGTTTTGCCACAGCTTATGGTTACTACGTGTGAAATCAATATTTCCATGTTCTCTAATTCCAGGCAATGAAGGATCTAGTTAAGACCAAAAGAAAATTATCGACAGAAGAGAGAAACTTGTTGTCTGTGGCCTACAAGAATGTAGTCGGTGCTCGTCGTAGTGCTTGGAGGGTGGTCTCCAGCATTGACGATAAGAATTCTAATGAAGCAAAAGGTGTCCTGATTGAAGAGTACAAGAAAGAGATTGAGAAAGAGCTTACCGATATCTGCAATGAAGTACTTGTAAGTTAATTAACACTGTATGTTAAAACCAAGTTAAGCATTATTACAAGTACAGTACTGTACATGTTGGCCACTACTAATTAAATAATACTTAGTTATGACATCACATACATGTGCATCGCTATTCTTTAGTGTGCATACCGTATAGCGGGTAATTTTCATGGGGTAAAACAAATTTTTTTATCTGGAAAACGGTGGTTTTGTGAGTAAAAATCTCGTTTCCTGCACTGCATTCATACGTTCCGGTAAGCCACGCCTACGTTTACATTTTGTGGAGGTCAGCTTGCCCACGAAAATTACCCGCTACAGTAGAACCTCGATTATCCGGCTTGGAAGTTTCTATAATTTAGAAAATGGGCGTGTCCCTGAAATGCGCATGCGCATTGCAGCTGTTACTATGGAGACAGGTCTGTTTATCTTCTGCGCATGCGCAGACAACCATGTGGCACTGCTGTTTATTAATAAAGTGGGTGGATCAAGGCGTGGTTTATCTATTTGGTATATTCACTTATCCGGCCTGCCTCTGGAACCAAGGTGTTCGGATAATGGAGGTTCTACTGTGTACGGTATTCGGTGTTAGAAATTACTCACTGCCATCAGTCATTGACCGGACGTTTAATTAGAATGACCATGCATTCCACCATGTGTCCAGTCAGTATGACCATGCACAAATGACATTTGACCATACAGTCAATAAAAATTTTTTCTAACACTCATGTTCTCTATAATTATGCATGTACAGTCTGTATATTGGAATTTTGCTGTTGTTACTTTGTCCCACCATAGGAACTCCTTGATAAAGTCCTTATTCCCGGCTCTGACGATGAATCAGACGAGTCCAAGGTGTTCTACCAAAAGATGAAGGGTGACTACTATCGTTATATTGCCGAAGTTTCCACGGAGAACAGAAAGGACTGTAAGTTGCTCTGCTGCTAGTCTGGGTGATGAGTTAAATGTTTCCAGTAAGTCTCTGTCGTACCCTGTAAGCTCTAAGAATGTTCGCGATCTGGATCTAATAAAAATGTTAAATCCTAGTCTAGTACCATACTTTAAAATTACCTCTCTTGCCTTTAACTTGCATGAACCCAGTCTCCACGCACAGTGTATTGTATTGTTTGGTTTTCTCAATTCCATAATGACCGGGACTGGCCACTTTGGGTGCACATGCAGGCTCTATGAAAAATCAGAGTAATACGTACCCCTGATTATATTCTACTGGGAAAGTGATCTCTTTTAAAGCGGTACATTTATTATACGTAATATAACTATTTCTCATAAGTGTCGTATAACTTGGTGAATGAGCCATTTGAACCGACTTGGCGGTTTTTAAATTGGCGTCTCAGGCGTGGCCACTACAGCAATGACGTTGTGTCCATCGGAAAACTTTATTTGGCGATCTTCGAAATTGCCAAATTTTCAAATTTTCCTGTTATACAGTCTTACTACTTGTACCATTCTTGTCACACAGCTGTGGATATGGCTAGTGAGGCATATAAATCAGCCCAGGAAACTGCAACCAGTAGCATGTCACCCACCCACCCCATCCGACTTGGTCTGGCTCTCAACTTCTCCGTGTTCTACTACGAGATTGCAAGCTTACCAGACAAAGCCTGTGAGCTCGCTAAAACGGCAAGTACAATCGACTGTGTCTACATGTACATGCACATACGTATGTACGATAGACATAGAGCAATACAGTGGGTCCCCATACAAACTGTATATGTATTTGTGTGTAATAGTCTAACTTGGTCACTGGTGGATATATATAGCATGAGAATTTTCGTGCTGTAAGATTATACGGGGCACAAGCCTGAGGGTGGGTGTGCTACCTGCCTGTATGAGCCATATTCCATACTTCCCCGGGAAAGTAAAATATATCTAATAATTATTCTGGATATCACCTACGGAGTGAATCAGTAACTATGTGTTGCAGTAATTGTATACGACCATTACCAAATTAGGCCTCGAGGCATGATAATAAATAACACGGAAGGGATTATAATTATGAATTACACCATGCACCTAGCTTGACAATGTGATACAATTTTTTTTACAGGCATTTGATGATGCTATTGCTGAGCTTGATCAGCTGCAGGAGGACTCTTACAAAGACAGCACTCTCATCATGCAGCTCCTTAGGGACAACCTCACTGTAAGTGAAGCATTGTGTGCCCTCTATCATTCGTTTCCTTATAATAGAGTTTGTACATCGTTGTATGGAGTACACACACACACGCGCGCACACACACACCCACACACACACACACACACACACACCACACTGCATAAGTATCCATTTTGTTGAGTGTTAACTAACTTAAGATGTAGTATACATAATTATAGCCTCGATCGCAATAATTATGTATCATGTGCACACCTTCAGTTGTGGACAGCCAGTGATAAAGTGGAGGATGACGAAGAAGATCAATAGAGGAGAAATTAACTGTACGTGTTACCGTTTTATAGAGAACATTCATATACTTATAAAATTTTAGTTTTTAGGTCTATGTGTAGTTATAATTCGTCGATGTATGGTCCTTCTTTTTTATGATTTTGTAAGTGTGTTCTAATTTATGATTGATGTATAATTATATATATCAGTCTGCATGTAAAATTAATATCAAAACATGCAAGTAATTTTGTATGACACTATAAAATACATGTACATGTATGCATGCAGGTATTATGACAGTGATGTATATACGTATAATTATTAGCTATATATAATAATACAATATTACTAGAATATTTTGCGGGTAAAAAACCTATATAGTTTTGCGAATTAGCCAATTCGGCAGATAATTTGACCCGTTAATTTTGCGATCTCGCGTTCTGGCAAGGATAGTGCATATTTACTAGTATTTAGGTTTTGCGGATTTTATTGTTGCAAATAATTATTGATCAACTATAAATTAATTATATCACAAAGTTTGCAAATGTTTATGCTCGCAAAACATTCAGTAGTCTTAATACGGTGTTATATGATTATGTAAATATCATGCATATGCCATATGCATAAAAAAAATTGTGATGAAGTTATTTTGTCACATGCATGCACAGATATAAAGACAGGGAACCGACCATAAAGATTCTTTCGTATATATATAGCAGAATAAATTCATTTATTAATTAATCAGCATTTTTTACAATCACACCTTGGTACATAATACCGTATAGCGCGAAATTTTCGAGGGGCTTAATTTTCGTGGATTTCGTGGGTTAGCAATCCTACACGAAAATTAAGTCCACGAAAATCGTTCTTTACCTGCTATAACGTGCAAGATTTAAAGGCGTGGCTTCCGGTAAGCAGTCATTCCGCGAACATTGTGCAACGAAATGGCTTTTAGAGGCCAATCCACGAAATATAAGTGCCTCGAAAATTTCGCGCTATACGGTAATTACAATTATCTCCCAAAGCACAATAATATTAATTAAATTATATATACTGAGGTAATAATAATATAATTATAGTAATGCAACAATAAATAAATAGATAATGATTTCAGACAGCAGTGCTTGTAAACAGTTTTCTACAGGCCTTAGATTTAGTTTTCTGGTCTTGTTCTCGTGACATCGTAGCCTCAGTGAACACCTCCGGCTCCGCTCCTTCAAAAGGGGAATCCCCCAATCGTTCCAAAGGGTTGTTCCCCTGTGGTGAATAATCGTCTTGGTAAGTGGCGGCTTGTTGGACTCTCTCCGGATTAGTCACAGTAATAGAGGGACGTGTTCCACTGTATTCTGCCGTTATTCTGGGACTTGAATAAGGCGTGTCCAAATCCTTAACCATGGTTCTCCAAATTTCACACTTATCAACTTCTTGGGTGATGTTAAATGCAGAGGCTGAACGACGTTCTTTACGTTGCTGAGCATGATCTGGGGATATGTTTTGATCGATAGCAGGCGGTTCTTCAGTTACAATGTTTCCAAAGCCATCAATCTCGTCGGAATTGGTGCTACATGTCCCTTCTTCCAAAATCTTTTCAGAGCTTTTCTTGACGTGTACTTTGCATCTTTTACAGTAGAGTTTCTCTGGCAACGGATCGTCTAAAACTTTGAGGTCTTTTCGAGTGAAACAAAATCCGAGCAGCCAACGAATGATCATAAGACCGATCACAATGATGGGAAAAGCCACCCTAAGTGATGGTTGAGCTTGCACAGCACAGAGCAGCACTAAGAGGACAACTTGAATGATTGTGTAGATGTGTATTCGCACGTTGGGCACTTGACGGAGATAAGCATAGTCCGGTTTGTACTTGTTTGGAATAAAAAGTAGTTTGAATCGATGCACAAATTGGACGTTGTACAGCGAAGCCACGCCTAGATAAAAGAGGAGTCCATAGAGTACGGGTAGAGGTATGAAACTGGTCACACTGTACAGCATCACAGAGAGCCCCACAAGGATCGACATCACAAACAGAGTCACACGTTGCTCTCTGTAGAGGGTAAAGTCCGCACAGTAAAATGTGTGTACATGCAGTACAGATATTTTTGGGAAATATTTATTGTCTGCATGAAATTCTTACGAAATTGGATACAAAGGTCAGTATTGTACTTGTACAATGTATGTACGTGTACATGTAGGTTCATGAAATCGGATTTTGAGTAGAAAGTAATCTTTAAGATGGGCATGCCATGAACATGTAGTTGATGTACACACCTGACTCCAAGGAAGTTTGGTGCCTCTCCCGGGTTATCCGATGATCCGTAGCGATGCAGCGATTGGACGTGTGAGACTGAGAGGATGGTTGACCCCACTACCCACGGCAGACCCATCACAGAGTGGAAAAAGATCATCAAACCCACAATGAACATGTCCACATGGTAACCAGGTCCCTTCTGTAGGAGTAGAGAGAGAGAGAGAAGGGTGAGGGATTAGAAGTGAAAGTCCTTGCAGGGTTACAAACAAGTTGCTTTAGATATATCAATCCACGCTACATTTTCAGTAACTGTTACAATGTATGCACATTATTCCCACTTGTGAATCTGAAAATCATGCAACTTTCATTGTGAGTCACGTACATTTTGTACATGCGACTACTATTCAACCACTGAAGGGCATCTTATTAGTCACCATTCCATTAGGTTTCAAGACACAACCTACACGTATGTATGCATGCACTTAGTCTAGTAGTGCAGACAATTCACAGTCTGTCCTGCAATGACTTCACCTCAGAATACATTGTAAAACTGAAGCAAACTTGTTTATAACCCTGACATACACATTGTACAGTGTGTTACACTTTTAAGACCATTAAAACACCCAGCTAAATGACACACCACATGTGCATGCACAAGTACTCTACGTTAATCGTGAATAGAAACCAGCAGTGTATATGCATTTGAATTATGATTCGTACAATTGTGATTTCCAAAATAACTAACACAATGAGCACTTGATATACACACCACGCACCTTCAGTTTGTTGCCCTTCTTGTTGACAATGGCCTCAGTGATGTGCTGCTCTACAAAGAAGAGTACAGTGGCGAGCAGTGCTGGTAGGAGGGCGGCACCCACACCCCACGCTGGGAAACCATTGCCTGCACAAGAGATAGTTTTAACCTCAAATAAAGTTACATGTACTGTACTGTACTGTAAAAACACACGTTATAAAGGCAGATGATTTTAAAGCCACAATCGACACTACCATGTGCAGTTACAGTTTGCACACATCACCATAATTAGTATGGATATATCGCATGCATAAAAGAAATATGAATTCAAAGACAATTTTTCTATGTGCATGTAAGTCGATCCTAGATTACTGTCAGTATGTAACTTGAACATCAGTTAGATTTCACTGACTACACACACACTCACCACAGAGGCCATAGCAATACTTCTTCTAAGAATACACACATACCTAGTGGGGCTATGAATAGGTAAGTTCTGTTGGGGCTGGTATAGAAGTTTTCTGTGAAGACGTTAGGAACCTCCAGTTTGGGCGTGTCCACATCTGCAAGGACGTCTATACCCACCCACACACACACGGCAATAAACACTCCAAAGTCACTCACAACACGCCGGATCTGTGTGTGTGTGTGTGTGTGTGTGTGTGTGGTGTGTGTGGGGGGGGTATGAATACACAAACTGGCAACTTGATCATGTACATGTAAGTGAACACATACATATCTACTTACAGTGTACTGTACCATTTCTGCCTGGCAACCATAATATGATGTCATAGGGTCTTATACGTACACATAATTATACATGTACATGTACACTTATGGACTGGATATATCTGTATGTATACACACGAGTCTTGACTGCACTACTGTAGTGTTAGTGTACAAGGCTAGCAGGAAACCTATAGTTAAACACATTGTACCAATGTACACGATACACTTACAATGGTTTTGAAGATTTTGCTCCTTCGAAACTTCTTGAGATAGAAACAAAGAATAAAAGTGCCGAAAAACAGGATAACAGACATCAGGAACACGTCATGGCTCGAGAACAAATCACCAGGACAATCGCTACCAACAAAGCTCCGAAGCTGACCAGCTGAGCAATCACTCTCCCGCACGTCCCAATAAGACCCTAGACGCGATGCATTCGACAAATCCGAGTTTTGCAAACCGTCTAAATCGGGAAATTCATAGCAATCGCATTGTCTCCTCATTCCAGGTCTCAAAATCCATTGATTGTACGGGTAGTCCAAATGTATCTTCCACAGAGCACCTAATGCTTCCCAAATGAACACAAACGAAATCAAAGCCGAGAAAATCTCGCCCGTAAACCGTGTGACAAGTTTCACAATAGCGCTCGAGTTCAGGCCAACTAGAATGAAAATAAAGAGCGCTGTCCATAGACCAATCCAGAATCGAAACTCTAGAAACGGTATGTTGATGCCCGGAGTGGTGCAAAACGTGAAGATGAGTCTCTCGAAGATGATGGACGGACCAGTAGCTCCAAGGATGACAAGAGGTTGGCCGGAGAATATGGAGAAGAAGAAATTTCCAAAGGAGACAGCCAGAATCATCTCTGTCACCCCCTGTGTGCGTGTGTGCGTGCTTTATGGCTTTGGGTAGTGCAAGTATCTATTTTACGATTATACATGTAAGTTGGTGGGACAAGATTATTGCTATTGACACACGTTGAAACACAAGCTATCAAGGCTTTTGGGATCTATTCATATATGGCTGTATTATAGCTATCAAGGCTTTTGGGATCTATTCATATATGGCTGTATTATAGAGTGATTGCAATCGTGCAAGTTGAAGCTCATGTACACTCTGACTCACCATTGCCCCTTGAGTCATGTCGGAGAAGAAAGCACCAAACACAAAGGCGAGGGTAATGTTGGCAAAATAGATGAGGAACAGAGAGGAGAGGAACTGCAGACTGAGGGCATCACTGAGGTCACTGCGATAGAGCGAGTAGCAACGAAGCAAGTCATTCACACAACCTCGGAATGGTCTGTGTGTGGGGGGAGGATAAACTTAAAACGAAGCACAATTCAAAGGTATATACATTGTACATAAGACTCTTTCTCTCTGAACATCAGTCATTAGTTTTCACACACACACACACATAAGCCCCCACTGCTCTAGCACATAAGCCCCACCACTACTGCTCTAGCCTAGAGGCACAGTACCTCTTGCTCCACCGTACTGGTGGTGTTCTCTCCTCCTCTCCCTTCGTGGAGATCACGCTCTTCTTACGAGGATCATTGCTCTGTTTTCGGATGCCCTGTGATGGGATTTTGGACGGAGGTTCCAGTCGGATCTGAGGGTCCCATTCCCCTGGGGGTAGCACTGTTACTTTGTCCAGGAACTCATCGATACCCGCTAAAAGGTCACCTTTGTTACGAGCACGGTAAGCTACCTCATGGAACACCTATGGGGGGCGGGGGGGTTGGTAAGGTTGAGAACGAAGCACTGTTCAAAGGTACATGTAAGTCGTGTGCACAAGCCTAGAGCTAAGGTAACAAAGAACAAATAATACACAGTAGGATCGGTACATTGTGTCCATCATAAAAGCTCTGAGACTAGCACAATCCAGTGCTCTGTATAATTTTATGGAACTAGCCCGAAAAAAATGTTTACAATCTACCAACATGCTCTTAATAATTATGCAACGTCATGTACATGTACCTGGGTTACATGTAACTGTTATTTGCTTGTATACATGTAGGATGCAAACTAAGTTTTCTTTGAAGAGCATCGGGTGTGTATGCGTGTGCTGTAATCGTTTAATGTACACGTTATAATTATAACAGTACTGGAACATGTGCCAACCACTCAGTGTCCCACACACAGTGATAGTGCATGTGATGGTGTACATTGTGGAGGCTCACTCTGGCACTGTTGCGTGACCGACTGTGACTAGGAGGACGGTCTCAGTCAGTTTAAAGATAGTGCTTCTGTATACCCATTATGGTACACTGTACATGCATTATCTACCTGCACATGTACATCACAGGAATGTGCCCACACTGGCCACTGGTGGGTGGGAATGTACCCACACTGGCCACTGGTGGGTGGTGGTCGATACTATCGTAACCACCTCCAGACAAATTAGACAAAACGAAAACCACCTCTTACATGTACAAATCTTTTGAGATCGAGGATCGAAAATAGCCATTACTTTGAAAATGTTGGGCACACCAATGGACTAGGTGTACGTAACACGCTGTACATGTACAGTGTAGGTAGTTTGTACATGTACCTCATCACTCATGAGTGTAGCAATGGACCTCCCTATCTCGTGATAGCGCTCCTGGTTACCAGTGGGACCCAGGAGGATGAATAGGAATCGGGTGGGGATGGGCACCTCTGTCAGGTCCCCTAGGACACGCCCCTCAGAGAGACGGACAAACCCGATGATGGAGTGTGACAGGAAGTCCACTTCTCCCACTAAAACGTTGGACGCCTCTGAGCCTGGAGGTATCTTCTTCATGAAGTTGGCAGACGTCTACAGGTGTGTGTGTGTGTGTGTGTGTGTGTGTGTGTGTGTGGAGGGGGGGGGGATAAAGTTTGTTACATGTACTGCACATCTACATGTACATAATTATTGGATGGTTGTATGCGTTTGGCAAAGGGTCAACAATGTGATTAGTGATAATACAGGCGTGCGGTACCAGGAGTACACTTCATGCACTCCTGATGGTACATGCATGTATGGCACATGTACACTGTGCCCTCCACACACATACACTGTCATCATTTCCCCTCCTCACCTTGGAGAGGTGGATGAGGTCTTGTTCTGAGTCATTCTGTCCCTCCTCTAGTCTGGTCAGACTGCTGCCACCACTCCCCTCAGCGCCCCCTTCAACCAGGGACACACCTGGCACCTACATTGTACATAGCCAAATTAAAACATACATGTTAATTGAGACCAACAAACAGAAAGAAAGCTCTATGCTTGGGGGGGCTGTGATCAAAAAGAAACTAAAATAACATGCACAATTTTACGTTATCAAATTCAGATGCACATGTATGCATTAAAGTAGACATCACATGTAGTTTGATAAATGAACATGAACATGCACTCACTCAACCAGCCTTCACCCCACACACCCACACCACCCTCACACATCACACACCTGTGTGGAGCCTCGTCTCGATCCTCCCCTGCTCCCATGGCCAGGCAGGCCGGCAATGCTGGACGCTGACTTAGTGAAGTTTCCAAACCGGCTATGATTGCTAGTCTGGTCAGATAAGTCATTCTGTCGCGCTGAGTTGAGACGACCCATGTCGCCTAGTGATCTGAGAAGGGACAGAACGATAAGAGCAGACCATACACTATAATTATCGTGTACATGTAGAGATCTAAACTGCAGCTTGTTTGTTTGAGTCTGAAGCTATGTACTCACAAAAACACTCTACTGTAACGGTGTGAAACCTGTGTATAGTGGTCATCCTATAAGCACGGCATCCTCTATAATACAGCCAGGTTAATGTCTCCATACACGTACATGTAGCATGGTGTTTTAACCAGTGTATTAGCTGGCGACCTTTTTAGGTCATTGGTCAGCCTCAAGGGTGACCTCTATATAGACAGGTTTCACTATACATGTAGTAACAACACACCTGATACTGTCGAGGATCTTGTTATCAGACTCTTTACGTGAATTGAGATGCTTGTGTCTCTGCAGCAGTGCAGACCTGACTCTGTCTCTGTTCTCCTCCTCTAGCTGACCAGTACTCACCAGGTTATCCAGTACATAATCTGTGAGGGGGCAGGGGAGGGATAGTCGTTAGATGTACATGTATACCGTATAGCGGGTAATTTTCGGGGGACAATATATTTGTGGTTAGTCATTTCGTGGATATTATTTTCGTGGTTGCTGCTTGCACTGCAGGTAGGCAAGGTCGCTTCATTCGTGGGTAAAATATTCATGGTCAGACCTTCAACCACGAAAACCACGAATATTTTGTCCCACGAAAATTACCCCTCTATACGGTACATGAAGGTATAGTACTCAAGCTCTCATCATTATTTTGTCACAGACCTGATATTTGTGCTAGATTGTCAGCCTTCATGTCAAGAATCACTGTTCCCTTGAGAAGACAGCTCCTCAACTCAAACAGACTGTGCAGTGAGAGAGTGGCCACGTGAGGCTTGCTCCACTTGTTGCCCCCCTCCTCCACGTCCTCCTCAAACTTGACCCAACGAGCCGTCTCTTTCCACTCCATTCTGTAGGGCAATGGGCGGGCATGTCGTAAATATGTGTGTAACAGTCACGATCGTGCATGATCCTAGTGGCCCGACATGAGTACCTCGATTAGGCTTGGTCATGTGCAAAATTCAACAGTAAAGTCATTGTTAAATTAACTCAATCAATTTTAGCCTGATCGAGGTACTCGTGTCGGACCTCATCTGATAGCTAGTTGACTATACATGTACAATTCTGTTTTAACAGTGAGGTGTCAAAGTGTATTTAGTAGGACACCAAAAGGATGTGATTTAATTCTTAGGATGGTGTTCTGTACATTCAGTGGTGGGTATATACTGTGAAAGCTGACAAGTGATATGCAGCTATAGGTTGTTATAACATGTGGTAATATCAGGGAGTTATGTGTACAAGCAATGAACTCTTGGTGCAAGGTGTACACACATTCAATGGGGATTCAAGTGTAAGATGAAACCGTATAAGCAGGTCACCCTCTGTAATACAACCAGGTTAATAGGTCCAACGTCTCCACTGAGCATGTATTTCAATCATTGTGTTAGCAAGCCACTACAGACAGTTATAGGTAGTGTCACTGAATTGTGAGTGTGTTTCAGGTCTTCTACAGTGCACAAGCATTTACACCTTCTCCCTTAAGTTCTACAATACGTAACTGTCCAAATTTTATTATGGTATATGGTATACTTACTTTCCATGGTCATGTTCATCATACTTGAGCTCCTCCAGCTCAGTGAACACAGTGTGTACAGTGGGGTCATGGCAGCCAGTGGTGTCTACATCATCAGCTGCTCCCAGGATGAACTTGACACGGTCACACGGGTCACACGGAGTTGTTGGATCTAAAGGGGTTAAATTGTAAAGTGTATAATTAAGCTATTTACAACATGACTGCATTACTCATGCAAAGGTATGAACTGAAACCTTTGTTATCAAAGAGATTCAACAAGCAAAAACAGTATCTAACTGAGCGACATCCAAACCATATAAGTATTTGTCACGCAAGATCACACGATAATTATAATACAATAGTGGTCAATATAAAGCTCCTGTTCCCTTTACGTGTACTTAATTGCCTTGGCTCTAAGTGAGGCCCAGTATTATAGTAGCAAGTAATGAAGTATATGTATGTACATGTCCGCTGCTACAAGCGTTCTTTACAGGCTTAAAAAACAACAACTAAGTACAGTTCGGGACACACACATACGTACTGTTATACATGTAGTCACCCTCACCTCTCACGATCTTAGGAATGGTGAGGTCAGCAGTTCTCTGGGGCACACTATTAGACTTGTGATAACGTGGACGTCCATTAATACTGCTCCTACTAGTGGAGTTATGAGTCACATCGCTGACTGTCCCGTGGAGTGGCTTGTGTGTCTCAAAGCCAACTGATTCTTGTGGGGAGTATAGAGGATGTTCCTCGCCGTCTCTTACATCTCCACGGTAACTCGGCGTGTTGCCAAGGGAACTTTGCGGATCGCCGTGGGAACCTTGCACGGTACTGTCATAGTCGGTATGATCGGTATTGCTATGGCTACGGTCGACATGGTGACCGTGAGAACCATTACGATTGTGCCTTCTGCGGTTCTTGTGGTGTTTGTGCTTGTTCCTCGGAACATGAACAGTCACGTACACGTTCCTGTGACCTAATGGTAGAAAAGAAGGAGAGGATATGATTAATACTATTGCACAGTTACAATGTAGTGTAATGAGTATACCGTATTACTAGAATATTTTGCTGGTGAAAAACCATTGCAAATGAGCCAAATCAGCAGAAAAATTGACCCTTTGCGATCTAACTATTGCGTTCTGGCAAGGATCGTGTGTAATTACTAGTACTAGTTTAGGTTCTGTGATTATATTTTTGCAAAGTTCGTTATTAGGCTAGAGATTGAATCCAGACTACAATCAAATATTCTGCTACACTAACAGTGACTCAAGTGCAGCTCTTATTAGGTACAATGTGCACATATGTAGTCCACTGGTCAAGCTCACAAATAAGTACATGTATGGATATAATTATTCAGAGCACAATGTTATGATGTTCAGGCTTCAGACAACTTATGAATCTTCGCAAATATACCTAAGTAAGTAATTCCTATAAATTAGTCAGGAAGGCAATGCTAGAACTGTAACTAATTGACAAGAAAAGCCAGGAATGTCTCACTTAGATGCTCCTTGGCACATTAATACCCTAGACACAGCAGAGGTCTAACTACACCCTCACAGGAATGCTTGAATGTCATGGAACAGCTGCTCCTATGACAGTCTGGGGTAGCTTGTGTGAAACCTGACCATTGTAGTCACCCAATAAGCAGGTCACTCTCTACAATACAGCCAACTAGGTTATAAAATGATACACAATAGGCTTTAATGGAGTATGATGTGTTAGCTAGCAGGTGGCTTTCTACTGGTAGCCAGCCCTATAACCTGTCATAAGAGAGGACAGGTTTCACAACACTTACAGTGAGCAGTAGTCTCTATACGCATAAATATGACTATTTCATATCCACAATAAAATCTAAAATCAAGAGTAAAACTCGCTGCTAATTAAGGTATTCAGCTATCAGCCCATAAGCACATTCCACACACGCTCATGGGATAGCTCTAAGGAAATATCAGTTTACGTAGTACTGGGAAGCACCCACCTCTAAGAACACTGTCAAGAACATCAGAATAATGCATACATGAATACTGGTACAAGGGCACCTTAGAAACAGGGCATTTCCTCATAGTGTTGCACTCATACAGTAGCTGAAGTATAGTACATATAGACTGCACACATTTATTACCACTTTGTAGGCAGAAATGTTCACACATGATGCACTTCCCCACTTCCCCAGGCTATTCCTTCAAGGACTTCCTCAACATGTAAAATATGAAGCCAGATGAAGTACTACTCTTGACCATAGAGCCACACAAGGTTGCAGGAAGTACATGTGTAGGTAGTGCAGAAAGAACAGTCAACTATGATAGAAAGGCCAGGCACTCACGTCCCAAATAAGAGTTGGTGTACAAAACAACCTCTCAAAACAAAGGCCACTTCACACAAAAACCTAATTCCACAAATGTGTCCGTATTATAAGCTCCATTGCACTCAATACACCCCCATACAGAAAACACAGGCCAGCCACTTACTGGTAGCCCATCAGTTACAAGTACACCCCCAACCCTTCTCAGAGAGCAGCTACATGTACTTGTATACTGGAGGGTACAGTTAGAAAGGATATGAGACCACGAGTTTAATAGCAACAGACTCTAGACTATAGTGCTATTCATACACTGAGCAGAGGATGCACACACAACAGTCCTTACTGCCTACATGTACTTGTATTCACAGCCACTACACACGCGGTCATATGAGTGAGAGATGAATATTGGATATTAGAAACTGAAACTGAGCAATTGAGCAATTAGTCAATCATCAAATAATGAACTCCTATCATGCATGTACTGTTATAGATACTTGCACATTGCTACACAGTGTGTTGAGGTACTTAGCCTGCATGTACTGCAGTATTACTTGTCCTTATACGATATTGCCTGTATTCACAACTCAACTCAGTCTGTCATCAAATCAATATAATGATCAGTCTAGTGGGAGGGCAGCTCTGGGCCCTTTAGACTATAGGGAGACTAAACAGGTATAGGTGTGTGGGAAGTTTTCTACTGAGAATAGATAGCATGCTGTTAATTATAGCTAAGGTGATAAGCAGCTGCATGACACCATTGATAATGGAGAATATACTCTGTTATCCATAATGGTGATCACAATATCTGTAAAGTTGTGGTTTGTACAGATGAGACAACCAACCTTTGTAAACTGTACTTTAGTTTAGATGGTGACTTAGTTGGGTGTATGATTATGCTATGAAGTGAAAGAGGTTAAAGGTTAAGTGTGAAGCGATCAACAGATGCACACCAGAAACTGTTCCATAAGAATTCTATAACTACATTTTTCACCACAGCAAAGAGACATCACTAACCGCCACTCTCAGCTAACTTCCTACTTTTATTATTTTGGCTGGCTCATAGCCCAAAATATCCATGAAACAACTGGGAACAATAATTGTCACAAAGCCAAAGCCTTAGCTCATACAGTGGTCCGTGTGAACGTGTCTATTGTGGTCACACAAGTCCTGTTTTAGTGTGTGTTTCAATTTGTGTTAGCAGGCCACCTCTTCTATTAGTCACTGTTAGTCTGGCCAAGGGTGACCCGCTATAGCACAGGTTTCACTGCGTGCATATACATACTTGTCAACTTGTATTTGCACTAAAATTAATGGAGATGAATCTACGAACAGTTGTAGTTAAAAGTGGAATGTAGTTAACATTTAACAGTGTGCATTAGAGACAAGTAAAGAGACCACTAAAGGTCAACTATACCTCAATAATGTGCTGGGTAACACCACCAGGTAGGAGGTAGTCATGACCACCACTGTACTAGGAAGTACAAGAGGATATGGGTGACAATGGTGTGATGGTGGTGAGGTTATTACATGCATTGAGCTGGATTCACTAGAGGGCAAACATTAGCATAAGAATGCCACCATACCCACCATACCTTTGCTTTATTATAATTATTGGGGGCATGAATTTTACTGTACCTTGGAAACTAACGTTGTCAACATTAACAGGACATAATATTGACGGAGCCTTACAGTGAGATTCATAGCTAGTTAATAAACATGCAGTGCTTGTCACACCTCTCCCACGCACGCACGGACGCACGCACACACGCACACGCACACACTGGGAGTACGTCACTCACTCGTATAATCTTGTTCATCGAATTCAGGAATAGTCTTGTCAGTGCACAAGACTGGGTCCAGCCGTCGTGACTGTGGTATGGACTGGGCCTCTTGGTCTTCCACCACTGAGGACCTAAACAGGTGCTCATCCATAGCTAGCTGCCAGGCCTTGACGACAGGGTCTTGCTTAGAATAAATAAATAGATGTAACTATTCTAGCTAGAGAGACTGAATAAATAATGTAGTAAAAAAATTAATGCGTAACTATCTTGAGAACTCCGAGAACTCCATGAATTTGCTGACTGACTACACGTACTCGAACTCACTCGACTCTGTCTCTATTTTCACTCCTCCGCTGACTAAGCTAATTTGCAACACGAGCACCTCCCCATGACATAACAAAGCCTTAGCAAATTCATTGTTGCGTGCAAGAGATGATGATGATTAGAATGACATCAAAATACACTTTTTAGAGTAAAAACCTTTACCTCTGGCCATGTGAAGGCCAAGGAGAAAGCAGCAGTGAAATGGTATATAAATGTCTGTGAGAGCTATTGACAGAGGGACTGTGCATAGGATATGCTCTGGGCAAGTGGTGCTCAGTCTCGCAGTGGCAGTTAAAGAACTAGTGGAAAACAGTTTGGATGCTGGAGCAACAACCATAGGTATTATGAAATAATTTGCTAAACGTTGAATAAATTTTTCGTTCATCCTTTTGTATCAACCTGTGTTTACTATAATTATTATAATGTCACGTAATTATGCATCATGCATCACCACTGTGTAAATATCGTGCTTTGGGTATGCATACACACTAGTTGGTAAAGCATTCAATAAGGTGCCACTAAAATTATAGATTACCTTCACGAGCCAACGTACACGTACGAATGGTAATGTTCTTGTCCAAGTAGTGATTTATTTCGTACCTTTCCCTACAGAGGTTCGGCTAAAGGAGCATGGCTCTGAGCTGGTGGAGGTGATTGATAATGGAGGTGGAGTCACAGATGACAATTTCCAGGCTCTCGCTCTAAAACACCACACGTCAAAGATCTCCGATTTCTCCGACCTGGAAATGGGCGTTGCAACATTTGGATTCCGGGGGGAAGCACTGAGCTCCCTCTGTGCACTGAGGTATCCAACATTGTTGTGTGTTTATCTACAGACACCTGTTTGTACATATACGAGCTACATGTAAGCGGGCTTGTAAAAACCACATTCAGTTTTACTATAATTATAAGCATTGTTCAAGCTGCAATTGCGAGCCTTTAGTTTACTCTCAGTTTCAACCAAGCTTTTAACTTAATTGTTTATGTACAAGCCTTGTACAAGTTTTAGCTCGCTCAGTTACAAGCATATTGTACAAGCTTTATATAGCTCGTTTAGGTACAAGCCTTGTACAAGCTCTGTACAAGCTTCCTTTGTATTTATTGCAATGTCAGGCTCTCAGTGGGCTAGGGTGTTCTCCATGGTGAGATTAAAAGAGATTAAAATTGTTTTGGTTCACAAAAATGTAACAACGGAGCGCCCGAGGCAGCATGTAACACTATGCAAAACTGTGGACCCATGAAATTATCCCATTAAAAAAAAAAAAAATTAAATGCCGTCTCAAACAGTGAAATGTTCTGGGGGACATGCTTCTAGACCCTCCTAGAAGGCATCTGGCTCCCCCCCCCCCCAACTTCCCTTTTGCAATATTCGTGCTTGTGCAATACTACCCTTGTTAAGTTGAAATCGTTTAATTGTGCAAATAGTTTCTTATTGTTATTTTCCTGCAGTGATTTGAGCATCACTACATGTCATGTGACAGCTAAAGTGGGCACAAAGTTGGAGTATGACAATCATGGGCAGATCAAGTCAAAAACACCTTGTGCAAGACAGGTGCAGTTTATGTTATAGCTAAACTGTCATTGGCATCATTGAGACTGAATCTATTTTCTGAGTGAGGTGTGGTTCCATAGCAACCTTTGAATGACCATACACATTGACTACAGAGCTTAATGCAACAACTTCCAAAAAGCTTTGAAATGCTTAATTAAAAATTTGCTAAGTGTGTTTTATAGATCTGTGATGGTCAAGGTCCAGATAAGATTCCCTCCCTCTCATTTGTACAGGCTGGTACAACTGTCTCTCTGAAGAACCTGTTCCATTCTCTCCCAGTGCGTAGAAAAGAGTTCATCAGGAATATCAAGAAGGTGAGCCTGCACATACATGCACGAGCTGTACATACAGTGTATACACATGCACGTACACTGTACATGTAGTCAGCGCTAGCTTCCATATAAAGTTGTTTCTGTTCTGTTTGTTGAATCTTTACGGTGTGTGTTTAGATTCCATTGAATATTTGTTTACATAAATTATATCGTTAATAATTGTTCAGATTTCTTCTACATAACTGGATATGCATGTGCTGCACTTCTTATTGACTTGGGAAAACATACTCGTACAAGAGGCGCATGTTCATATTTCAGGCAGTCCACATTTAGGAGTACTTGAACTGTTTGTTTCTTGATACTGTAGCCTAATATAAGATTCAATCTTCTACAGGATTTTGTGAAGATGGTTCAGTTGCTCCAGGGCTATTGTGTAGTGAGCACAGGAGTGAAGATCACATGCCACAACCTCACCAAGAAAGGGTGATCAGTTTGTTTGTGCTGCTATAGTTACAAGTCAAACCTAGTGTACACAGTACATCTGTTACGTAACCATAGCGTTACTATAACTATAATAGCACATGCAGTCATCCACGCAGTGTCCCTATACATGTACAAGATCACATTTTAGCAGGTTACGTACAATCATATTATATTTTTATAGTGAGAGACTGATGAAAATATAGTATCTATAATTATATACAAAGGTTCTACTTTTGTTTATAAATCTTACTTCTGGCACCTCAGTGGCAAGCAGGTGGTCCTCTCTACCAGTGGTAATCCTAACCTCAAAGACAACATCACTGACGTATTCGGAGCCAAACAGGTATTAATTGCTATAATTATAAGATTTACTGAGTTCTGCTTTATATTGACGTGTACTAAAACTCTACAGATTACTATACTTAACAATGTTTCCGAGCATCAAACATATGCAAACTTGTGCTAAAGGCTTTGCAAAAATAAAAGAGCAAACACATAAATTATACCGGTACTTGTGTGACATCACGATCTTATAACAGTTTAAAAATTTCTGCTGATTTGGCTCCTTTGCAAAGGTTTTTCGCTCGCAAAACATTGTTACAATAGTAATACGTACGGTACACATAATTATAGTACTGTGTGCATCCCTCCGCCCACACACTGTATCAGTTCTCTCAGCTGGTAGAGATTGTCCCATGCTCACATGACGATGTACTAGCAGCAGAAGGAGAGTCTGCTCAGTCCATTGAGAACACTAACCTATTCAAGTGAGAAAAACTGCAATTAAAGCATTACATCTGTGTAGTCTATAATTCTAAATGCACAAAAAACCAATTGTCCAGTTTACAGTTTGTATGTTCTCTAGTTCACAAATTTCTGAACTATATTATTGTTTGATGGGTATGATCATTACACTTGTCTTCACTTCAGTGCTAATATATTTTGTCTGCAGACTCAGTGGATATGTGTCTCGTTGTAACCATGGCTACGGACGTGGATCTACAGATCGACAGTTTTTCTTCTTCAATAACCGACCCTGCGATTACTCCAAGGTAATGATCTATAAGGAGGCTAATATAGAGTCTCATGCATTGGTAAGCTAGTACTCTATCGTTAAACAATTAAAAGAACAGCTTCTTTGCAGAAGACTCAGCTCAAAATTATACTGAAGTTGTCTGCATCAATCTAAAAATCTTTGCCCCCCCCCCCCTTCAGTTGAGCAAGCTGGTGAACGAGGTGTACCACTGTTACAACAGACACCAGTACCCGTTCATAGTGCTCTGCATCGCCACACCTAGAGGTGAGAGCTAGCTAGTGCATTCATACGCATGCTCCATACTCTTGTGCTTGTGTTGATCGTTGATCATCATTGCTTGCACACAAAATGAGGATCGAGGTACATGTTCTTCAAAGTTGTGTGTGTATCAAATTATTTTTAACTTTTTTTTATAATGACCCTTTACCAATTATTACATAGCATTAATTACTTTTACTGCTAATGATCTTTACCAAACATCCATACAACATTGCTTTTTTGCTTCACACTATATAATTATGTGTTTGTATTTTTTGTTTCAACTTCATCCACAGAGCATGTTGATGTCAACGTGACCCCTGACAAGCGTAAGGTGATGCTGCATCAAGAGAAGGCTCTCCTGCTGTTGATTAAAGTGAGTATATTACATACATGTACTTGGTATGCATGCAATAACTCGTGACATTTAGTTATGCCAAGCATGTTGTCAGTTATAACAATAGAGAATTGAATGAAATTGCTGTATGGGCTATTTACAATACTGCAATTAGTTCTCTGTACAATAGGGGTATGCCAATTTGTACATGTGACTTGTCACATACACACACAAATATGACTACAATTACAGGAGGATCAACTGTTGTACTTAAGGCTGTGAATATTGTTTGTAATGACGAAAGGCACAATAAAAATCAAGTCTGTAAATAATATATGACGTAAAATGTGTAGGTAACACTGAAGAAGTTGTTTGAGCCAATGCAAGGCGTGTACGACACCAGTGACCACACCCCTAGCCCAGCCCACACTGCTGACTCAGCAGTATCATCGGCAAAGGACACACCCTCTACTCGAGGATCACTCAAACGGTACACTAGCTGCTCATGAGTTTATTATGACTGCATGAACTCCTGCACGACAACAGTTTATGGCTCATGCTACGTTAATGAAAGCTCGTACAACTGCAGGACTGGCCCAACTTCTTGAACTGTGACATAGCCTCAATTGCAATATTGTATGTAGTGAATATTAATTGGCCTTTAAAGGCTCAGTACTTTTAAAGCCTGTGTCCCACGTGTCCCATTCCCCCATAATACCCATAATAAAGTAAAACTCTTGCAGTATGACTCCTATATCAATTTCCTACATGCAGCTACAGCAGCTTCTAATTATCCTGCATGCATGACTGATGTTTCTTTTGTCTGATTTACAGACAACTGAATTACTCTTCTCAAATGTACTTATTTGGTCTTTTCCCTGTAGATTCCTCCATGGAGCTGATAACACAGCCAGTCAACCACAATCAAAACGTTAGCGCAGCTAATTACTACCTTGCAAATTGGCTGAAAGTGATTGTCCCAAAATTACCTATCATTATAATTATAGTACACAGTCATATGACTTACATTCCTCTGTATTGTACATCCGTTGTAAATCAGTTTGTTTTCACCACGCATTGTCTTATTTTCCCTTATAATTATTCAGAGGCCAAACTATCTGACTATGGTGTGACCCGACCAACCCCCGACCTTAACTCATCACTAAGTGACCGGGAGTCCCCCATCTTATCAACACATATCTTTGTAGAAGAGATGGAAACACGTGACCCAGCAGTTGCTATGGACACCGAGTATGTGATTACCGATTCAACAAAAAGTCCCTCCGAAATATCCACTTTGAGTAGTGGCTCCGCTGGAATTAATGATGTTCACGAAACTGAAACTGACAGTTTGAGAATAGACACACCTGTTACAGTAGTGGATGATTTGGTGGAGCCCATTTCTAATGTTGGATCAAGCCACGAAGATAATATTATGATTAACTCTTGTAATGTTAAGGAAACAGTAGGAGCTGAAACAAACGCTATCAGTTTCAATCTAATCACTTCATCCGGTACAACAGTTCCTCCCACGAATATAATTAATAGGAATTCTGCTGCCAAATCCAAAGCTAAAACTATCACTCCACATAATTTAAAGTCACCTCAATACGAACCACCATTGACACAGTCTGTATCTTTTGACCTCCGAGCGGTTGCTAAGCGACTGGAGGCGGCGCAGTTATCGAGGGACGGTGAGAGTGTTGGTGGTGGGAGGTGTTTCCGAGCCAAGATCACGCCATCTTCTAACAAGGACGCTGAAAATGAATTGAGGAAAGAGATAAGGTGACAATTAGAGCATGTACAATAATAGACCACTAAATACATAAACTGCATGTCACTGTTGTTCATAATTTATACTTGGCTTAAAATTGTGATTCCAACCACAGCCAGACTAACTTTGCGTGTTTGCCTGTTATATTTCACTACTGATACTAGCAGGAGTGCATGACACTCCTGATACTAGCTTTCTCCCTTTTTTAATACTTTCCTAAGAAGGTTCCTTAATACAGTTAGGAAGGTACCTTGTTGGGTACATGGCATTTCTATTTGTTAAAACTATATGCAGGAAAAGTGATTTTTCGAAGATGAAAGTGCTGGGACAAGTAAGTATTTTATTACCCCCCCCCCACACATTGTGTTTGGGTACAAGTGGTGTTGTGGCGGCAGTGGCCAATTGGAACTATAATATTACTGGACAGTGAATATGTGAATATCATGGGTACCTAATGTATATGGCCTTAGGGGCTTCTTTATTGTGGCCTGTATTGTGGGAAAGTTTTACTAAGAATGTTCGTGGCTAATATGGTGTATGCATGTATGAATATACAATGTACATTGTATGTGGACAGGTACATGTTACTACAGTGTGGTGGCTAGCACACACATGCACACACACACACACACACACACACACACACACACACACACACACACACACACACACACCACACACCACACCCACACACACACACACACACACCTGGAATTATGTATGCCACATCAATGGATTCTTTTGCTTGCCCAGTTCAACCTTGGTTTCATCATCACCAGACTCGGGAGTGATCTCTTCATTGTGGACCAGGTATATGAGAGTGTGTGTATGAACAGTGACCCCTGTTGCATACCAATATAGTGGCAAATGTATTCATTCATTGTTACATTGTATGTGTACGTGTACCACCAATAATATTGCATGCAGCTTTATCGCATAATTATATGATTATATGCCCCGAGGCATAATAATATCTTTTCTTTAGCATGCTACTGATGAGAAGTATAACTTTGAGCGACTTCAGAGAGAGATGGTTATAAAGCACCAGAAGCTGATCAGGTAACTTATCCGGGTAGTGGCAGGCAGGCAGGCCATTATGAGAATGAAATTAATTCCTAATATGTTCATAATTATAATTATTTGCAGACAATTTGTCTACCAAACAAACTTTCTACCAGAACTATGAATTGTGCCCAAGGCTGCACTATGTATTGTGTAGGTGTAGCAAAATTATATGCAGTGTTTATATTTACAATGTACACTGTCCGAGTACTACTCTTGACACTGTTTACAGAGTCCCAATTGTCTAAATAAACTTCCTCTGTATCAGTATATATACTACTTTGTAAACAAGAGTCTGATAAAACAATGTACTGTTGTTTCCTTCCGTTCAGCCCAATCCCGCTGGAATTGACAGCTGTACACGAGAATGTCGTCATTGACAATCTCTCGCTGTTTGAGATGAATGGCTTTCACTTTGAGATTGACCACAATGGTACAGTTATGGGTGAAGTACTGTTAGTTGTGTCCATACTGAATGTGATTATGCTTGCATCCACAGCTTCACCGTGTAAGAGGATAAAGCTCACTTCTAAACCAGTCTATGGGGGCCAATGGTCACTAGGGCCCAAAGGTGCATAGTGATTATATAGGTATAATTATGGCAATTTAATGGATACAATTTTCACAGATATTGATGAGCTGGTATTCTTGCTCTCAGATAGTGGAGTCTCAGAGGTACATCACCACTGACAACACAGTGCTAATTAGTCTCATGAATCAGCCGCCCTCTTAGAAGGGCAGCTAATTAATTATAGTTGTTACTATAATAATGGTTGCTATTACTGGATTATTCGCTTACTCGATTATAGACGTATCTTTATTTTAAGCGCATGCTCAACTGCAGATTTTTTATACTCAAATTAAAGCGCTTGGTATGGTCCTCAATCTGTCTATACATGTACATGTACATGCAGGGAGAGATTGTGAGGCCCAGTGCAGTGAGAGCTTACTTTGCCTCAAGGGCTTGCAGGTTGGTGCATGGTAATGAGTACATGCAGTAGTAAAAGTTTTATATATGCCTTTGCATTTCACAGAACATCTATTATGATTGGAACTGCATTAAAAGTATCTGAAATGAGCAAGGTAATGCTGTTTTCAACATACTGCATGCAATGTCTTTACCATTCCAAAATTTATACTGCAGCTTATTTACCATATGGGAGAGATGGAGCAACCATGGGTGAGTGTGTAGAGAGGTGGGGGTGGGGGTGTGTATGTATTAGCCTCACTCCACTCCACAGACACCACACAATTAACAAGGGGAATGTGTGTATTTTGATTGTGTATCATTATTCCATATTGCTCTGAATCCGCTAAATCGTTCCTTTTTCCCCTCCAGAACTGTCCCCACGGACGCCCGACCTTCAGACATGTTGTGGATCTATCCAGACTGAACATTGACCCACTATAGCTAGTCAGTCAGTGTATCAATGTATCAGTGCAGTGTACCGGTATGTGTTTATGTGGTTCAATGAAGTTCCTGTCAAAAATGGGATGGGCTGGGTTAATTTTCAGTGCAATATATAAAGCTAGCCTTTTTTCAGTACATCAATAGTAAATAAAGCTATAATTTAAAGCCTAGACACATTGACCATGGGAAACAACAGTTCCTCTTCCCAGCCTCAGGTTGGAGCTGTGGATGCAAGCGAATCATATGATTATGATGGCTGGGAAATTGTTGAGTCCAGCAAAGATCAGCCTGGGGAGTTCAAGTGAGGTTCTAGCTAGCTAGTGAAGTATGCTTCCTTGGTGCTTGCATATAATAATGATCTAGGCAGTGAAATTCTATGATTATGAGCTAAAGAGTCAGTCTTGACATCATTATTGCAAAGTGCATTTGGTATTTTAATAGATACGCCAACTTGAATCATTATAGCCATGCAGAAGATGTAATTATAGTAAACATTGTTGAGAGATAGCTAGAATATAATCGGTATATGTCACTATAATTATGAGTGGTCCCTCACGTATCATACTCGTCGCAACTGAACACCTATATAATTATAGTATATTCCTAATGTGCATGCATGTGATTCCACTCTCTCTATTAATTTTATACATGCAGTATCTCGTCGGCACAAACATCGTATCTTAAGAGTGAATCATACAAATCTACTGTGACCAAAGGCAGTAAGTGGCACTCACTACGCACCATAAAACATAAGCTGATATTATTTTCACAGGAGGAAACTGCCCGAACTACCCAGAAGAAAAGCCACCTCCTTACACTGCAGTTTCAGCTTCAAAGAAATGGTACATATGCTTATGAGTTTTTAATAGTGTTAGTATCCCATGGTTGAGAGGTTTGGGAGTTTCCCTGGGACTGTCCCCCCCAAGGACTTCCCGAATCACATTCCCCCCATGACCACTAATTTTTTTACCCACTAATTGAATATTATTTTAGTCAGCTATCTATAATGAATATTCTGCCAATACAGTAAACTTGCAGAAGACGATGAATTTATCCCAGCCAGTGAACGTTCTGCCGTTGAAGGAGGTACGGTATTACGACTATATAGATGCAGTTGTAAATATACAATCAAATAACGATTGTATAATTATGATCATCTGATCTCTAAATTTCCCCAGGTTCATGAATAACATGACATTGTTAGTATTTTCACTCCTTACTTGCAGATTGTTCCTTGGATACGTGTACACTGCCAGATAACATGGCCGTGGATTTGACAATCGATCACGAAAAACTCGGTAGTGGCAGTTACGCCTCAGTCTATCTTGGAGACTATAAGGGCAAGCCATGTGCAGTAAAGAAGTACCATTCATCTCTGCTTCATCACATTGAAACAAGGAAACAAAAGAACTATCGAGCTTCTTGCTTTAAAGATGAAATCGATATCTTGAATGGTATTCACCATCCCTGCGTTGTGCAATATTTCACCCACTATGAAAAATGGGACGAAAACTATCGTTTCCAGTATATAGTGATGGAAAGGCTTCACGGGAACTTGGACGATATATTGGCTGCAGGTCAAACATTCAACAAGCAGAACACCATGTCAAACATTGCATCAGCTTTAGAATATATCCACGACAGAGGAATTGTTCACGGAGATGTCAACCCCACTAACATCTTGCTTTCGAAAGACGGTGCAAGTGCTAAGCTAGCTGACTTTGGATGTGCACAGTATCTGGGCCCTTCAAGCAAAAATTTCCCTGGAAATCCAGCATTTATGCCCCCACAAGTCTCACAAAATGCTGATAAACAAGAAGAGGTCTCTCATCTCTCTTCAAAAATCGATATGTTCTCCTTTGGACTAGTTTTACTTATCGTGCACAATGGCTCTTTTCCACAGCCAGACATTAGTGGTCGTATGGATGGTTCTGAAATTATTCCAGAGACAGAAAGGCGAGCTAGTCTCATCATATCGGTTAGACAAAAGATGCCAGGCCTCACTGAACTGTTTAACTTTGCTATCCATTGCATTGATTCAGCCCCTGATGCTAGACCAGACGCCAAAGACTATCCGAACAAGTCTGACAGAATCAACCTAGAGCCTTCTTTTGGTAGTGAAAGCTGCAGCGTTGCTCAAATAAAGTCGATGTCCACTTCAGTTACACCCCATCCTTACAACAGTGAGGAGCCACTACAAGAGCAAACAACTTTGAATGCCATAAATATGGATACTCACCTCCATGCAGGTAAGTATATAGACAACAACGTTGGAAGAGAGGGGCCCAATATTATACTTATATTTATTGAGCCATAATTACAGCTTTTTTTACCCTTTTTGAAACGACTCTTGTAAAAATATAGCTAATGGTGCGGTGTGTGTATGCAGTGCAATATAGCTGGAATAATTTGCCTTTACAGATCAGCCATCTCTTCAACTGTACACCGACCTCCCTGATAGTCTGCTGCTAACCGAAAAACAGCAACTACTCATAAAGCAGCAGACAATAAAAACAGAGCTCAGCATTGAGCTGGCAGATGATCCTCCTTATGAAGGGGAAGAACAAATGGAGGAAAAGCATACTCAGCACCATGCAAGTAAGTATACAGTATGGTGTTATTGATCGGCCTATTGGTGTGTTTACATTGTGCCTCGGTGCGCATGCGCAAGCGAGGTATACGGTGTGTCTGCATGTGTGTCTCTGTATGTGTGTGTCTAGCTGTGTAGAGTGTTACAGCTATATATCAATGAAGTGCAAGTAAAAGTTTCTATCTACTCATGTTTTCGTGGATTTGCTTGGTTCTCCATTGCAGCCTTTTCAGAAAAGTGCGTAGAAAAACTTGTCCATGAGTGTTGCTACTCTACTTATATAGCAGTTATTTCTGCACTAGAACGCTAGCTATAATAGTAGCTGCATGAATGAGAATAGAGCTGCAAGGCTCTACCGATGCAACCATTCATTCTTTTTAACAACAATCATGGTCAATCACTTCCCATCACTCTCTTTGAGTTTCTCAGTATAATTCTAGATTCAGCCCGCATGCAGCAATATTACATGATATAAATGCGTGTATAGCTAATAGGTAGCTTTGACACCTCCATTGAGGCATCAGCCGCGTGCTTTCATTCATGCAGGACTATTTATCTGTATACTTTGATTACAGTAGTTACAGACCCGCCCACTGCACCTACTCTGCTGGACGGAAAATTGGAACTGCAATTGGCAAAAGAAAACAAGCCCACAACTGAACCACCAGATTCTGAAAGTGAAGTACAAGTGGATACTCAGCTCTGTACAAGTAATTATAAGTATAGACAGCAATTTATTATGTTGCATAATTCAGTTGGCCGGATGATATTACGTGTAAATGATCATTGACCGATAAGCTACTTGTTGATCCTCCTATATAAAAGGATACGTTGTGTATACATGGAATATTGCTGAGCTCCTTAATTTGATTACCCACCCGGCTTACAGATCAACCATCGCTCCCTGATGATCTTCCTTCTGAAGGGAAAGGACAAGTGGCAGAAAAAGATACTCACCTCTGTTCAAGTGAGTACGTAGCTAGCTAAGCTAGATAGCAATTGTTTGTTTGCTTGCTTTAGAAGCCTATAAGATCATGTTGAGTGAATGGATTTGTAATCGATACCGAATGTTTTTATGACAACCCCTTTTACCAAATCATGCCTCGAGGCTAAATGACGGAATGTACGTATAAACAACCTTGTTACCTTGACAGTGGAATATAATAGCTTGAGACCGAGTGTTTTATGAAGTATACAAGCACGAGGGCGAGTTTGCATAAAACGAGGATTCTCATGCAATAATGTGTTTTATATCATGACGACCCTTACCAAATTATTACAAAAAAAAAATCTATGTGAAAATGTAATATAACATGAAAGGGTAACGCGGAAGGGATTGCATGACTTTTTATTTACACACTTAAGTTTTATACAGCTGAATAACACCCTGCAGATCAGCCAACTGTTGAGCTGACAGGACAAGCAGCAGAAACACACATACAGTCACCCGTTACCAGAGAATTGTCTGGAAAGTCACAACCTCCTAAGCAGCCTACAGAGCAAAAGAAAGTACTGGCAGAGTCCGATGCAATTAAAGCAAAGGATATTGGGCCAAGAAAGAGGGAACTTCCAGTCAGTGCAAAGGTAAACAAGCCTCATACAGTGTAACTCTGTAACACACTTTAGCAATGTATAACTCGCTAAAATAGAATTTGTTATATCAGTTGGTTAGTGTATCATTCATCACAGGTCGTATTAGCCCAACAAGAACAAGAAGATGGAGGTATGTCCCTGTCTGTTCGAATGTTTCTGTAAAAGATTTGTATTTCAATATTGTGTTATTAATGAGCCAATGCCCAACTGTTGCTGTGCGTGGAATTCAGTGATTTTCTATTTGTCTAGCTGCTCTGCCGTTTAAACGCGTAAAGCTCACTTCTGAGTCAGACCATGAGAGCCAATCGCCCCTAGGGCCGAAAGGTGTGACAGGACAAGCGGCAGATGCACATATACAGTCACCAGTCACCAGTGAATCATCTAATCAGCCTACAGAGCAAAAGAAAGTACTGGCCAAGTCCGATGCAATTAAAGTAAAGGATATTGGGCCAAGAAAGAGGGAACGTCTCGTCAGTGCAAAGGTGAACAAGCCTAAAAAGAAGCTATTATTAAATTGATGAACAACTTTGTTATTATATCAAGCTCACTGTAAATGTGTTGTATCGGTTGCATAATATAGTATCAGTATGATTACAGTGTATATACGCATATCGTTCATCGCAGGTCGTATCAGCCCAACAAAAACAAAAACAAGCTGAAGAAGATGAAGGTATGCCCCTGTCTGTATCTGTAGAGAGTTGTGTGGGGTATTGCAATATTGTGAGCCAATGCCCAACTGTTGCTGCGCATGGAACTCAGTGGTTTTCTATTTGTCTAGCTGCTCTGCCGTTTAAACGCGTAAAGCTCACTTCTGAGTCAGACCATGAGAGCCAATCGCCCCTAGGGCCGAAAAGTGTGACAGGACAAGCGGCAGATACACATATACAGTCACCAGTCACCAGTGAATCATCTAATCAGCCTACAGAGCAAAAGAAAGTACTGGCCAAGTCCGATGCAATTAAAGTAAAGGATATTGGGCCAAGAAAGAGGGAACGTCTCGTCAGTGCAAAGGTGAACAAGCCTAAAAAAGAAGCTATTATTAAATTGATGAACAACTTAGTTATTATATCAAGCTCACTGTAAATGTGTTGTATCGGTTGCATAATATAGTATCAGTGTGATTACAGTGTATATACGTATATCGTTCATCGCAGGTCGTATCAGCCCAACAAAAACAAGAACAAGCTGAAGAAGATGAAGGTATGCCCCTGTCTGTGTCTGTAGAGAGTTGTGTGGGGTATTGCAATATTGTGAGCCAATGCCCAACTGTTGCTGCGCATGGAACTCAGTAGTTTTCTATTTGTCTAGCTGCTCTGCCGTTTAAACGCGTAAAGCTCACTTCTGAGTCAGACCATGAGAGCCAATCGCTCCTAGGGCCGAAAAGTGTGACAGGACAAGCGGCAGATACACACATACAGTCACCAGTCACTAGAGAATCATCTGACCAGCCTACAGAGCAAAAGAAAGTACTGGCCAAGCCTGATGCAGTTAAAGCAAAGGATATTGGGCCAAAAAAGAGGGAACTTCTCATCAGTGCAAAGGTAAACAAGCTAGCCTAAAAAAGAAGCACTTGATGATAACGTTTGTATTGTATAAAACTCACTGTTAAATTGTTGTATCGGTTACAATGAATGTATACATCCCTCATACAGGTCTATGAAGATGAAGGTATGCCCCTGTCTGTTCGAATGTTTTTGTTTAAAAGATTTGTGGGTATTGCAATATTGTGTCATTAATGAGCCAATGCCCAACTGTTGCTGCGCATGGAACTCACTGGTTTTCTATTTGTCTAGCTGCTCTGCCGTGTAAACGGGTAAAGCTTACTTCTGAGTCAGACCATAAGCCCCTAGGGCCGAAAAGTGTGACAGGACAAGCGGCAGATACACACATACAAGTCACCAGCGTATCATCTGACCAGCCTACAGAGCAAAAGAAAGTACTGGCCAAGTCTGATGCAAAGGATATTGGGCCAAGAAAGAGGGAACTTCCCGTCAGTGCAAAGGTGAACAAGCCTAAAAAAGAAGTAAATTGATGAAAAACTTTTGTTATTATATCAAGCTCACTGTAAATGTGTTGTATCGGTTGCACGGTATCAGTGTGATTACAGTGTATATACGTATATCGTTCATCGCAGGTCGTATCAGCCCAACAAAAACAAGAACAAGCTGAAGAAGATGAAGGTATGCCCCTGTCTGTGTCTGTAGAAAGTTTTGTGGGGTATTGCAATATTGTGTCGTAGGAGCCAATGCCCAACTGTTGCTGCGCATGGAACTCAGTGGTTTTCTATTTGTCTAGCTGCTCTGCCGTTTAAACCCGTAAAGCTCACTTCTGAGTCAGATCATGAGAGCCAATCGCTCCTAGGGCCGAAAGGTGTGACAGGACAAGTGGTAGAAACACACATACAGTCACCAGTCACTAGTGAATCATCTGACCAGCAAAAGGAAGTACTGGATGCAAAGGATATTGGGCCAAGACAGAAGGAACTTCCCGTCAGTGAAAAGGTGAACAAGCCTAAAAGGAAGCTACTATTAACTTGATAAAAAAACTTTGGTATTGTCTAAACTTCACATATTGCTGTTACAGCATAATTATGTTGGTATTAGTGTATAATTTATATGTATCGTATGCTCATACAGGTCACATCAGCCCAATACAAACAAGAACGAGAAGATGAAGGTATGCTTCTGTCTGTTAAAATGTGTCTCAGAGAGTTTTGTGTGTCCTACCAGCGCTCATCTGTTTCTGTGCAGCATGGAGCTCAGTGTACAATGTAACTCTATATATATTTTTTCATGTTTTCTATTTGTGTTATCTATTTAGCTGCTCTGCCGTGTAAAGACGTAAAGTTCACTTCTGAGTCAGACCATGAGAGCCAATCTCCCCTAGAGCCGAAATGTGTAACAGAACAATCCGCAGAAACACACACAGTCACTAAAGAATGGTCTGGAAAGTCCCCACCACCTAAACAGCCTAAAACGCAAAAGAAATTACTGGCAGAAAATAATATTGGGACAAGAAAACGAAAACATTCCAGTGCAAAGGCAAACCAGAAGAAACAGCCAGATTGTGTCTTAAAACCAAAAGCCCTTGCTCGATCAAGAGAAGCTCGTGGAAGTTCAAAATCCATAAAGCCAACTGTTAAGAAATCTCCCCCACCAACTAACCCGGCAACAAAACAAAGAAACAATCGGACTGTTAGAAAACCTGTCGAGCAAACACAGATGCCTACTAAACAATTTCGAGCTGTACAAAAAGAAGAAGCTACTAACAAGCCGAAACCAAAAACACAATACACCAAAAAGAGTGTGACAAAAGTCAGCACTGTTACCAGATGTTCACGGCGAAAGAATCCTACAATGAAATCACAAATAAAAAGTGACGTGATACCTCTAAAATCTCCTGACAATATAGCTTCTGTTGAGAAACAATCAATATCACCCAATAGTGACAGTAGTTGTTTTCGAGCATACCGCTTAGCCACCAGAAAGAAAGACAAAAAAGACAAGAAAGCCATAAATCGAAAATCAACTGACAAGAGCAGAGCACTGCAAAATGGTGAAGCTTCATCTCCTCTTCTAGAAGTCGAGTATAATGCAGACGCTTCTTGTGGCAGTGAAGAAACTGTAAGTATAGAAAAGAACTATCGTGCGAGGCGTAGAAAAGAGCAAAGAAAGAAAGTATGTTCTAAGCAACCTCTGAAACACCCTGAGGAAGATTACGGGCTAAGGGTCGACCTGGAAAAATCTACAGACAAACAATCTTCTTCACATATAAAAACCAATACCAGCCGTAAAAATGGAAACCCTCGAATACTGTGCTACAACAATGGGAGCAAAAACTCCACTCCTGGTAAACGCGACAATGGGTCTTCTTCCCAAACAAGATCTAACTCTTCCAGTAAAAACACATCGTCATCATCATCATCATTATCATCGAACGGTAATTGTGGAGGTGCCAGTGGGTGTGGTGGTAGCGGAGGAAAGGATGATGATGAGGGAAATAAACACAATCACAGAATCATTTCAAGTGAGGAAAGTTCTGCTGAAGAGGAATCGAGTGATAACGAAGAAGCCTCCAAAGATGTGGATATTGATTTCCCTGCTGACATACAGGTAGTATTCAACTAAATGTGTCAGTGTGCATGTGCTTACGTGTATGTGTATTGTTCATCACAGGTTGTATTAGCCTATCACAACCAAGTTAAAAGGGATGAATGTATGTCCTCTGTCTACAAGTCATTCGGTAGCCTTAACCCTGTATACATCAAAGAGGTATGTATAAGTCACGTGTATTGTATGAGCAACAAGAGTGTATACTCTTGATGTGAATGCACGTTCACAGGAAGCTTATTCTATGCTACTCCCCTAAAGTTTAGCTCCTTCCACTACTTTAGTACATTATCATATTTATATAACTGGGCTTTTGTTTTTCAACTACAGCGACCCAAGCAATGCAAGAAAAAACAAGCACGCAAGAAACATCAACAGCAGAAGCAGGCTGTAACTAACACCATAGTCGCTAAAGAAGCCGCTAATAAAGCATCCAAGGGCAACCACGCACCTATCCCTGTGACAAAAACTCAGAGTTGGCAACAAAGGAAGAGGAAAAAACCGAGTACAGTGCGTGGTGGTGGTGTGGCTCTTGACTCTAACGATTCCGATGCTTCTAATCCTAGCATAGAACAACTAACCAAATACGAGCAACCCAGCATCACAGTTGGTGACAATTTTGCTGCTGAATATGAAAGTGATGCCTCAGAAGTAAAATTGAAGCCGTGCCATGGTAAAGCCACCAGTCCGACTTTGAAAACACCTCAAATCTCAGTGGGCAGTCATGATAGTGCTGAAACATTGATGCCTGTTCAACCTACACCTTTTGATGGAGGAGTTAGTTTCAACCCTCCTCATTATATTCACCCCCCTGAACACTCTAGCTCCGCTGATAGGACATCACAGCAGCTTGAAAGTGTGGAGGGCTCACTTTCAAAAGCGGAGTCGGTTGGGGAAGAAAGGCCATTGTTTTTTGCTCCAATGCAAGAAGTTGGCCAGTCAAAATCCCGGTCTTCATCAGTGAGTGTATACATTGTGCCTAGCTATATATTTGTGTCATATATACCCATGCAGTGATTACCGTATAACAGGTATAATTTCGTGGGGTAAAAAAATTCAACTCGAAAACGGTGGTTTTGTCAGTAAAATTTCGTTTAGTCTCGTTGCCTGCACTGCATTCATACGTTCCGGTAAGCCACGCTTACATTATAATTTCATGGAGATCAGCTTGCCCACGAAAATAACGAATATTTTACCTCACGAAAATTACCCGCTATACGGTAGTAGCTTCCATCGCAGGCTATGCGTGACAATGCTTTTATAATGTAATTTCCTCTGCTAATTAATGTACCTTTCGCCCGATTTGTTTTTTCACTTAGGAATTGGTTGTGTACTCACATAATCATCGGAGAACCCACAGATGTCATGAAATGAACACTGCGTATATGTTCCACTATATTCGCCCGCCATCGAATCACTGTAATGGTCCAACACTGTTCATGGCATTACTTGGTCCTGCTGAGAACGAATTAGCCCCTAGTCCTGGAGCTGTGGTGTTAGCTAGTGACCCAAGCACTGGTCAAGTAAGTGCACGCTTTTATCATGTGTGAAATGATATCTATTATTGTTTCCACATGTTCTGTTGTAGAGTGGACCTTTAATGGAAGCTACTAATTGCAGGCCACGTCAGTGCTTCTTCAATGTTCATGGCAGAGAAGGCAATGGTGAGGGAACTCCTTTAGAGTGGACATAATAATTGGGGAACAAGTTTTTGGCCGTTATTACTGGGTGGCCTTCAGTTTTTGAAGGGTTGTTTTGTTCACACAAACTTTTTATTTGAGACCTGGATGCTTGGCCTTTATAGCATGGCCGTGCATGAGTAGGGGTTCCTTGTGCATTATAGTGTACTGTACATGTGATGGGAATGTGTTCAGGGTAGGTTTTAAGTTTTCGTAGCACACTTTTGTGGAAAGCAAAAGTTAATTGTATGTCTTCTATTATGATAATTTAATAATGCAATGTGTACACACAAATGCCTTCCATGATAATTATGATTTAATTATGCCTCCAGGCGGTGAACTGTTCATGTCTATCTCTCCTAGCTAATCTTGATACTCTGTATAATTGTAATGGCAGGGGTCCTTCTTTGTCAATACATTGGTGACTTTGTGACGTTGGATGACGGTGCCAAGGAGCTGTGCCAGGTGATGGTCGACATCATACAGTTCTTGCGTCAGAAACAACACGGACTAACAACCGTGGAGTCAATCACAATCGATGTGCCTAGAGTTGTCAGTATCCCAGAGTCTCATCTAGTTCCTCTCAACAGTCATCAAACAGCAATAACTGTGAGTTAATCATATTATAGCTAATTAAGACAATTATACACATCATAGTATGAAGTGATAGTCATGCAGCTCACTGTAACAATGTACAGTATATACATAATTATGTACCCATGTACATACCCTCACATGTGAAAGTGCCTATATGAAGTTATTAGCGGAATCATTGAATAACTGACTCTGCATGTTGTGTGTATTTGTACAGCTTAAATTGCTGGTTAGACTTGTTGAGGAGT